>NC_134996.1:13332500-13934166 GCF_050947335.1 Megachile rotundata
ATTGCAAATAGGGCACGTACATGTTATCTCTTTGAATGTGTCAATTTTATTTTGATGTTAGGCAAGTTTTTTATTAGGAGAATATATTATAGGAAGATTATTATTGTAGGAACTATTATTGTAGAAATATTATTGTAGTTGATATGACATTAAAAGCAAGGATCCAATTTTTAAGATTTGAAGATTATCAAGTTAATTCTTTAATTTTGTTGACAGCCCTAGACAAATTTATGGAAGAACATCATTCAGGAAGTAGAAGATGAATTCTTGATTCTACAAATCCAATTTGTAGATATTATAAGAAATTTCTAAATCAGATTTCTGATTAAGTATTAGATGAAATCCTCAACTCCTGAAATCTCCAAATTCCGAAATTAGTCCGTCGCATCCCTAATTATCAGTCCGTTGATTACTCGTGACTAAATTGAGCACTTTCTCGCAACTTTTTCGATCTGAAAGTTGAGCTCACGTCCCATTTCCATTGAATCCCTCGTGACAAGGGTAAGAAGGCTTTACAAGTGAAATCCATGTTGAATAAGGCCGCATGCCTCGGTAGATACTTCTAATTGGCAGTAGCTACCACTAATTGCGCCGGTTCGAGGTGAAATAAGCCATTAAATTACCGGCAGCGGAAGAACTTCGGAAGGGTGAATGGCAAGGGTGGGTTCGAGCAATGAAAAGCCAGCGTGTCTTCTTCTGAATACCGATAGGAGGCTCGAAACTTTCGAATTATTACGTCACGCACCCTCTTTGCTCGACTCGATGACTCGATCTATTGTACTCGATTGACTGACGCCTTCGGGAAACCTATCGCTCAGTTTCGCTATTGGAGAATTGCGAAGACGTTTATAACTTCTGTTGCTGAGTCAATACTTGTTTCTGTGCTTCCAGCATCTCTGAATATTTAGTTCTACAACCCTTATAGAATGCTACACCAATTTCTGTATATTCTTCAAGTACTGGGACTTCAAGTATTGGCAAATAGACAAACATAATTTCTTCAACCCTTTGCACTCGAAATTTGACTGTTTGCTAACAGCAACTTTAAAACTTAGTTAAAAAATTAAATGAATTCTTTTGAGGTTTTATTATTTCTCTCCGAATAATTTCCACTGTTTGTTTCACTATTTATACGTCACACGTGTCATATTATATCAGTTAAAAAATGCTCATTTCAAATTATTGTATTAAATAAAATGGTGACTGAGAATCACCTCTCGCAAGGGTTAATAATTTTCTGATTTCTTAATCTTCTACTTTTTTAGCAAAGTGTTGCTCCTTAGAGATAAGGATACCATAAGTCCACATTGACCTAAGTTTAAACTTGCTCAGTATTTTCTTAGATCTACATTTGAGTCTACACAGTTTTCTTCACAACTACAAGTAAAGAACTACTTCTTTTTCTTGATGTAGAGGATTCCGGGTCGACAAATCGGATTCTGGTTTTCGAATGTACACCGGAAGAGAAGCATGTACAAAGGAAACGTAGCACGGTGCTGGTCCACCAAGTGTGAAGTTTATGGTTTACAGATAACGGGGGTTAAGTGCACCCTTTCGATCCCGAACTCCACGCTGCACCGACTCCTTTCGCCGTTCTGATTTTATAACCCTTTCAGTTTCTTTTATTTCTTCCGCCCTATTGATTCTCTTTGCCTCTTCCTCGGACCACCTTGCACAATTCACGTGCTTCGCGAGTGTTTGCTCGTTTATCCGGCTGTTGCTTCCCTTTTTCAGAATCTCTTTATTCCACAGAATGAATCACTAGCTTTCAGATAAAATGTTTCTAAATATTTTTCATGTGGATCCTGTATTTTTTTATCGTAGTTTCATAATTTATACTAAAGAAAATATGGGTTCTTAATAAAATTCGAAGGGAATCTGACCCCTACTATTATAAATCCCGGGTTTCCAATCTGGATTGTGGGTCGTGATCTTTGCTGGGGTCGCAAAGTAATCTACGAAGGGTCATCGAGGTTATCTTCACCTGCAATCATTCTTACAAAACGCCTATTTCTTCGAACATTCTCCTACCTTGTGACTTTATCAAATTCCAATGCGGAAATAAAAGTCGTCCCAATTTTTGTTCTAAAGAATAATATTTCTGAGTTACAATTATTTTTACACATCGTTAGCTTAGAAAATTCTGATCGAAGAAGCTCGTACAAAATTGCAAAATCTATTATAGCAAAGGTTACCCTTTTGACGATACACACGTGTCCTACATGATTGACAAAAGCGAGTATTTCCGTTTGCGAAACACTCGAGGATCCGCAAAAGATCCTTGTTTAAAAAAGGAGCTTTAACGACGCACAAATCAACCACTCGAAATACAAAACACGTTTCTTCGTCCTCTCGACGGTTTCAAAGCGACGAAAGGAATTCAATAAATCAGCGAGTTTCCGGTGCTCCACGGATTAAATAAACCACTCTCATAGTTGACTAACTTGCAGCCTTCGTGAAGGGTTCTCACTGTCGATAGGTTTATTTAACGTCGGGGAAGGTGAAAAGATGATTTTGTTAAAACGTAATCTTTGATTATCATCCCATTAAAACGAAACAATGGAAATGGTATTTAACGAAGTAGCGTAAAATGCCTCAAATGGTCGTATTACTCGATGGCCGGTAAAGTTATAATGCATTAATATCAAAGTTTCGAAACGAAATTAAACAGAATTCATTTAAAAAATCCCATCGTATGGTATTTCGTTCTGGCAACTTTCTCGATAACTCTCGGCCAACTTTTAATAGAATAAAATTAGTTTGGAAACCAGAAATGTACTTCGGGTTCCGCTGTTGTTTTTTTCCAAACTTCCGGAAAGTTTTTGAATACAGCGTTGATACTTGTTAAATAATCCGGTTCTCCGAAGGTTTCGTATTTTTAGCTCGTGGCAAAACGTATAGAAAAGGGAGACGCGGGGCAATAAAGTAGAATACAACCGACCAATATCAGCGCGGTACACCATTCTCTCGTAATCCCGCAATCTTTTTCGAGCCGAATAGCCACCCTCCTTTGTCCCGTTACGTCCTCGCGTTTCCCTTCCTGCAATCTATCGATAAGTCGATGAAACGGCAGAATAAACAGGACTTCCTTGGCCCGTGACGAATTATCTTTGATCCTTTTACCAGGGAGATACTTGTTTATTCAGCTCTCGTCTCCGGCAAGATCTGATCTGATCCTGAATAATTAGCAAGCTTAAATTGCCGGAAACACGGGTAATTAATTTCCAAATTTAATCTTTCAATTTACCAACCTCGTACAATAACCTGCTTGTAATATTTTCCCTCTACACTTATTAATTGGCCGATTAAATTTGAAGCACCAGCCACTGATAATTAACGTGTTAAATGATTAGTAATTAATCCCTTTCGACCCCGTTGGGCGAGTTGCATTTATTTCGATAATTAAATTCGGCAACGTACTATTTCGTGGTACGATAAATAAAATTTTATTGTTAGAATATAAAGAGCGTTAAACAGAGGTAAAATAATCGGGCAGAATTAATGGAAGCGGAAGGATATCAAGGATATTCTCGGTGGCCGCGTTAAAAGCGTCCCAAGTGGAATGAATTTAAAGAAGTCAAGAAGAAAAGTAATTTATTCGTGACAAACGGCGAAGATCGTGGCGGGAACGTTATTTACTTTCCCACGAAGTTCGGCGCCGAGTTATTACGGCTGTTTAATAATTCTTAAGCAGAATAAACGGGGATAGTGGATTTAGCTTATTCCATCGACGATTCAACGGCGCGATTTAACGGAGATAATGGTTGCTACGCGTTTTCAAAGTTTTACGGGGAACACGGATTACACCTGTTGTTTCTGCGTGGAATTCTTCTATGTTGCACTGTTTAAAATTTATTGAGAGGTCGGAACTTGGATAAAACTTCGGAAATGGGAAATCTGTAATACAGCCGCAGATTAAGAAAATCTGTTTGGTATCAATTTTCTGTGGAATTACTCGCCTCCCTTATTAACGACTGCGCTTCGCTTTGAAAAATTGCGGCCAGGTAATGGAGAACGGTTTTATTATCAATTTTTCATTTCCGTTTATCATCTGTACGGATTTAGACTACTTGTTAAATCCTCTACAAATTTGCACATTTGTATTATAACTTTGTACGAGTTCTCTTGATTTATATTTGTGAGCTATTCATTTTTTAGTGGACTCCAAAATAAATAATAATATTGCACATTTAAAAATTCAGTGATAATATTCATATCGTCCACTGTGCTTCTCGTAAAAATATCATGTATGTCACTAAAAATGATTTATTACATATGTTATGCAACTGCCAGTATAATATAAGTATTTCCATAATTAAAAAAAAATATAATTAATTGTAGTGAAGTCTATCGAAGACGCACCTGGTGCGTCACTGACTAACACGCATAAAGATCCCTCAACTGATTAAAAACTTGATCAACTTCATTCTCAGACGTCAAGTAATAATTCAGAAAGGGTGATACAGCCTTATGGCCATACTATTTTATCGTACAACCCCAAGATGAAAGAATCTCATCAGGCAGCAACAATTAAACGAACAGTCCCAGAAGTTACATTGCTTGCCGAAATTGAGCCGCAATCGATCGATAGCAATGTTTGCCGGGTAGCAGAAAAGTGGGTGGTACGGGTGGTGTGATTCGAGTTTCCTTCGATCGTTGAAAAATTTGTGGCCCACCCGAATAACCCGTTCAATTAATTGTTCCACCGATTGAAACGTCCCCTCCCATCGAGCTTTCTTCCGCTTGTAAACGCCAGTAGTCGCAGCGAAATCCCCGTCACTGGATATCGATGGACGATAAATCAAGGGCCTGGATAAATCAAAGCTGCGAAGAGAACGATCGGTTCATTGCGGTGCTAGTTCTCGCTCGCGGCGCATTTTTATACGTCGCCAACCGGCTGAATAAAATTCAATCAAACCCTGTTCCCTGACCGAGTGGAACAAAATCATACCTTCGGACGTAACCTATATCTCAGTTATATGAAAAATCGATAAGGTGGAGCGGTGGGTTACCGTCAGAGTAGAAGGACACTAACTGGACTACATATTTTTATTTCCCAAATATTAGATTTTAAGTATTATCTTCTTGTTAAAATGTCGTAGATAAAATTTGACAATAATTGTAACACTGATGTCATTGCACCTCTCGAACCTAACTTACCTAACTCTAACTTAACATAACTCTAACCTAACATAATTCCAATTCTAACCAAACCTAAGTCAAACCTAACCTAACTCCAACATAATGTAACTCTAACCTAACATAACTCTGACTTAACCTAACTCTAACCAAGCCTAAATCTAACGCAAATTAACTCTAACCTAACCAAACTCTAATCTGACATAACTCTAACCTAACCTAACTCCAACATAATGTAACTCTAACCCAACCTAACTCCAACATAATGTAACTCTAACCTAACCTCACTCGGACTTAATCTAACTCTAACCTAGCCTAAATCCCACGTAAACTAACTCTAACCTAACCTAATGCTAACGTGACCTAACTCTAACCTAACCTAACTCCAACATAATGTAACTCTAACCTAACCTAACTCCAACATAATGTAACTCTAACCTAACCTCACTCGGACTTAATCTAACTCTAACCTAGCCTAAATCCAACGTAAACTAACTCTAACCTAACCTAATTCTAACGTGACCTAACTCTAACCTAACCTAACTCCAAGATAACGTAACTGTAACATGACCTCTAACCTAACTCCAAAATAACGTAACTCTAACCTAACATAACTCTGACTTTAACTCTAACCTAGCCTATGTCTAACGTAACCTAACTGTAACCTAACCTAACCTAGCCTCGAAGGGTGTAAAATTAGTGTCTCTCGAGGCAATATTCGCATTGACGAGCAGCGAGAAATGAATTTTTGAAAAATACAGGTAGTGAGAAGAGCAACTATCCGTCAGCAACGTTTCATCGCGCATCAACGACGATTGATTCGCGTGAAACCGCATCGCCTGCCGGATACACGCATGAAACTTCAACCCTTGCATCCGGAAAAAATGAAAACGTCCTCCGGAAACGGAGCTCGTTCACCGGCTGCGAAAAAAAATCTCGAAAAACGATAGAGGGATCGGAGTTCGAAACGAAAAACGACGGCGTGCATCATTAATCAGGTAGAATTACTCGTAATTAGCCGGGGCTTCGTTAAAGCGTCGCTTGTTCAGCTAAACGGTTTAACGGGCTCACCGACGGCCAATTATATTTTACAATTTTACCGATAATGCGATTCCACTGTATTTTCAACGAGTGCTGTTCCTGTTGAAAAGCTCGACAAGGAAATCCCCGTGATAGTGTACCTCTTATCAGGTACAATCGGGTATTAACGGTGACGCGTTAACGTTCTGTTGTTGTTCGCCGTTGATCCTTGAACGAAATGCTCTTTTTCGATCCTCCGGTGTATCGATATGACGCTGTTAACACCTCGAACGCCATTAAAAACTTGCCAAAGGCCATCAGGAAGTTTAAAAGAAAACAGAGAAGATACGCCGGTGTAGAAATTGTACAAGTTTTCAATTAAACTTTAAATCTACAAAGGAGATCTTTGGCTAATTAAATTTGGAGCCTCATGAAATAATAAGTTGAAAGAGCTCGTTCTGGTGCGGGTCGACCCGGGATGGTCTAATACTCTAAAATATGGAGCTGCAGTGGTTACTCCAGGATTCAGAGCAATTAAGGACAATGGACAACCGGACGGTTGTTCTATAGTTTGAGAAAGGTGGAGTTTGCGTGGGACGGTCGAGTTAGGTTTCGCAATTGAATTCCGGCTAATTCAGTCATAAATACATCATAATTCTCCTTTGTGAATGTTGTACATGTTTGAGGATAGTGCATTTCGAATTATGAGAATGTAACTTTATTCTGGAAGCAACTCTGTTAACTCATTCAAATTATTGTAATTCTACTAATTGGAGCTTTTATTATTCACACCAAAGCCCGTCAAAATTCGACGTGACTTTATTTTTCTCTTTCCAAACTATTTGATAATTCTGCTAATTTAAGCTTACGTTGCCACAACCAAACTCTTATCTCCCAATGGAAATTCAACATGACATTTATTGTGCTAACACCAGTTCCAAGTTATACTAAACTCCGGATCTTATTCGAGGCTTTTCGATCAGAGATACAATTCCGAAGTTTGCTCGGTTTGTGGTCAAGGACAGGTGCTCCAATTAGTTCGCATGTTCCAGACAAACACCGGCAATGTATCCGTTTGTTAATATTCGGGAATTCAACGAAGCCTGATCATAATTCTTAAACGAAGAAGACCTTTCAGGACGTCTGTCAGTCGTAAAGCGGACGCAATGGTATGAATACAAAGTGTCTCATTCAAGTATTTACATCAGGGTGCTCGAGAACGGGTCGCCGAGAGAGATAAAACGGGGGAAAAGGGTGAAAACGAAGGAACCAACGAGTTGCGCCCTTGACTCTGACGCTGCAAGCCTGGATTCGAGTCCCGACCCACTTCTTACCACTGCGACCCCATTTTTTTTATAATTCACGACACGTAAATACGATCTTGAAATTTCTACATCCTCGTATACTATAAATTTTGAGACTCTAGCATCTCGTGCTTCTCATTTCCTGCTGTTGACCTTCATTTCCTATTCAAGTTCTCGTAGAACTTTTTTAAAGATAATTCTTCTGCTGGGAGGAGATTGTATCTCGAAAGTTGCGAGAAAAATTTAAACAGTTGTTACAAGAGAAACACTTGTTTTGCAACGTTTGAAGTCCTGTCTGACTAATTTTCTGTTGTACCACTTACTGATTTTGATTATGAATGTTAATTGATTTGTATGATTAAAGATAATTCATCTGCTGGGAGGAGATTGTGTCTCGAAAGTTGCAAGAAGAATTTGAACAGTTGTTACAACATGAACACTTGTTTTGAAGTCCTGTCTGACTATTTTTCTGTTGTACCACTTACTGATTTTGATTATGAATGTTAATTGATTTGTATGATTAAAGATAATTCATCTGCTGGCAGGAGATTGTATTTTGAAAGTTGCAAGAAGAATTTGAACAGTTGTTACAACATTTGAAGTCCTGTCTGACTATTTTTCTGTCATACTACTTACTGATAGATAATTTTGATTACGAACGTCAATTGATTTATATGATACTTGATGAGAACGATTTCGTGAAAATCGGAATATATTTAATGATATCATTATTTGGTTCAAATGAGAATAAAATGAATCCTGTAATTCTATTCCTGTAATAATAATGTAATCACGAAAATATCGATTCGGCGATGAGAGAATGCATCGAATTAATTTATCCATAAGTGCATTCTGTTACAATTATCTAATACAATTAGTATCGATTTCAGCAGAGATAACGAGACAGTATACAAACCTGATTTATTCGGTATTCCTGTAATAATTGTGTATTAATATCGATACTAATTTCGGTCTAAATAACGAGGGAATATCTAAAATAATTTCGTGTTTAATTATAACAATACACCGAGAATTCGTTGAATTTATAAGAAACGAAAGTTGAGCAGAAATCGAAGGCCGATCAATTGAAGCCCGTTTCGTTCAAAGTGGCCTCATTGAAAAGGAAATGGTTGGCACACAGAGACGTATTACGCTAAGCTGTTTCCTGGCACTGCGGCAAAAGCGAGCGAAACAGCGAGGGATCTGAAGGAAAAAAGGGAGAGGGAAACGTCAAGGGGGTTGGCTGACGAGACGTTGGCGAGAGAGGGTTATACTCTCATCGCCAGTTTCCTTGGCGAAAGTCGCGACTGGATACCTCGAACCACGATGACCCAGTTTCCAAGGAGATGCAGGACAAGGGGTGGCAAAGAAGATCCATAGGGAGGACTGCCAGGTCGACCCGTTAACTTGGCGAATAAATTATCCAAAGAGGTCGCGGTGCTATTTATCGTGCGTCGCGAAATCACGACCACCCAGTGTGCGCAGCCACCTCTAAGTAATTAATTTCTCGCTTGACAAGGATCTTCGAAACGGGTGTGGAATCGTTGAGTGGAAAGTTAACGCGTTAACTGTTACATAGAATGCGCCTGTATCGTAACTTGCCAAAATATGTGGATTAATGACACCCATAAACAATGACAATGGTCAAAATTATAACATGCTGCTATTCTTTGCGGTTATGCTTCAAGAATAGTCCAATGGCAACTTTGTCTGTTGTACTTTAAATGATTTTAGTATCAAAGCGCTTGGCTGCAAGAAACGAAGAAGTATGTTTTATGGATCTGGTTTGATAAATGAACTACGACGTTTGCGGAATGACATTGGCGCTAAAAAGTTTGGAGAACACAATTTCAATAGGAATTATGTCCTGTTGGAGTAAATAAATGGCCTGTATGATATGCTTTTTGAATTTCAAACTAGCTTGCATTCAGTAGGAGATAATAAAGAAGAATGTACAGGCGATTCGAACATTTGATGCACATTACGCGAGTCCGTCACCTTTAATTAGCCCATTGTGTTGCTCCGATTAAACTGAACGCTTCCTGAAATTCAGACGTATCCGTTTGTCGTGTATTACTAGCGTAGATTCTCGATCGCTACAAAGCTGGCATCTAGATTATCGTTCTCGATGACTATCGACACAGTTGTAGACATATCTTGGAAACCCATCTAATCCCAGATCTAATCCAGACCTAGCTTCTGATCAAAGGGTGTATGAACAATTCTATTTCACAAGGTACGTAATGCATCGACGTTAGACCGCCACGTGTGAGGCATGTATTAGATTTCAATATGGCAAAGCACATTGCGTGGGACTTACACACATTGGATAATTACGTGTTGGATATTGACGCACTAAATTGCGTTGCATTCCAAGCACTGTAGTCGTAAAGGAACTCTCATATGCCTAATCGCTGCGCGGCGAATATACACGCACTGTATCACCACGCGTTGTAATATCAAGCGCCGTATACCCACGCGCTGTATCCCCACGCGTGGTAGCCTCACGCACCATATCCCCACGCGCCGAATCCCCACGCGCTGTATCCCCACGCGCTGTACTCCCCACGCGTGGTAGCCTCACGCACCATATCCCCACGCGCCGAATCCCCACGCGCTGTATCCCCACGCGCCGAATCCCCACGCGCTGTATCCCCACGCGCTGTACTCCCCACGCGTGGTAGCCTCACGCACCGTATCCCCACGCGCTGTACCCCCCACGCGTCGAATTCCCACGCGCTGTATCCCCACGCGCTGTACTCCCCACGCGTTGTACTCCCCACGCGCTGTATCCCCACGCATGGTAGCCTCACGCACCGTATCCCCACGCGCTGTACCCTCCACGCGTCGAATTCCCACGCGCTGTACCCCCCACGCGTCGAATCCCCACGCACCGTATCCCCACGCGCTATACCCCCCACGCATCGAATCCTCACGCGCTGTATCCCCACGCGTGGTAGCCTCACGCACCGTATCCCCACGCGCTGTATCCCCACGCGCTGTATCCCCACGCGTCGAATCCCCACGCGCCGTAACCCCACGCGCTGTACCCCCCACGCGTCGAATCCCCACGCGCTGTATCCCCATGCGCTGTAACCCCACGCGCCGTATCTCCACGCGCTGTAACCCCACGCGTTGTAATCTCACGCACCGTATTCCCACGCGCCGTATTCCCACGCGTGGTATTCCATCGCGTTAAATTTCTACGCGTTGAATTCCTACGAATTAAATTCCTACGCACTGAATCCCTACGCGTTGTATTCCCACTCATTCCTTGCTCACGCATTAAATTCCTACGCATTTAATCACGACGCACCGAATCACCACTAAGCCCACCTTCCAAATCTCTCATATCGATTTACCAAAATATAACCACCACTTTCATACGTCCCCAAGTCACGTCGAAGTTTTCGTACATTTCCAACTCAAACATTGGTAACAGTGAAATAATAAATTGTTCTTAAAGCAACTTGGAAAGTAAGCTTTGGATAATTTGGTCAACAATTTCTGCCATTATCAGTAGGGCGCAGGTGTTACCAAACGGCGAAGCGTTTAGTTCTCTGTAGAAATTGACTAGCATCGATTTTCCTTCCATGAACTCATGCAATTCACGTACACTGCCAGCTACGTAATGCGATCGTTTTCGAAAGAGTTTATACGCGTTCACATAAACTTCGTGGCCATTCAATGAGGTAAACATGTATTGATTCGAAGGTAACGATACGTTCGCAAGGAATACCGAGTTCATTTAATCAATGGGTACACTTAAATTTTCTTCCCAATTTTCTGTTCTTGTTTCCGGGTAAATTGTTGCCGATAGGATCACGTTTGTGACTTTCGTAACTGAAGCTGTAATCCAACCTTTCATAGTCATTTATTAAAATTGGAACAGTAACGTTGAATGAATATAAACTAATCCTTTACCGAATTGCAATAATTTTGAGTAATAATATCGCGTGTTTTCGTATCCGGACGGAGTTGATCTTTCGTGACAACCGTTCTTAGGTTACGCAAACCCTGGATCCAAACTCGGTCGAAACTTGCTACAGAAACAACAGTTGCTCCGATATCGTAATTTCTGAATCAATGAGTTCCAACAAGTTTTGTTCGGTTGTTCGATCGGGGATTACCCGTTTTCGATCTCGATTGTTTCGAAAATCGGGCGAAAGCTGCGCCGGGGTATTCGGAGGAAGGGCCGGGAACGTAAGCCGCCGGTAAAAGCGACCTATCGTGGTCAATCATCGACGGATTACCGTTTAATTAATCCGTGGAATTCGTTTTTGCGGGATCATCGACGGCACAATGGCGATCAACAATCTCGTTTATCCGCGGTGGAATTATCGACCCCCGGTACGAAACCGCATGTGCACTTGTAATTGCGTGGCCAACGCATTTCTGGCGACACAGTTTTATGGGTTATTACGGGCTTAGTCGCTCGTGATTTGCCGGAAGCGATCCATCATTTCAATTCACGCCACTTTATGGTGTTATACGCTCTTCCTGTTTTATCGACGAAAACCCATTGAATTTAACATTTTGTTACCATTTATGCACGTTCGGTGCATGTTTCTGATGGTTCATTAACTCCTGCAATTTATGTAAGAATACTGATTCAAAATTTTCAGAGTCATCAAAGAACCCATAACCCAAAATTTCAAGTCTCCTAAATTTTTTCAATTTGATAATTTTTTAACCCAAACTGACCAAGAGGTGAAATCTGTTTTCCCAGTGCAAAGGTCGTTAGAGTACAACGCGTTTTACAATCAATTGATCAATAATTAAAGAACGAAAGATTTATATCGACCGTGGGAAGTTTCAATAAGGTATTTTTCGTGGCGGTGGAAAGTTGCTGATATTTATGGGGCTCATATTTCGCCGCTGTGTATCTGAAACGTAAGTGATCGCGCTAAAATAATTCTTCATCACGGAATTTTTCTCGTTCACGATAAAGGAGATGCGGGATTTACGAGCGGCGAAAGGTTGCGTGTTCCAAGACAGCGTTAACCACTTGAGCGTTCGGTTCTTTTTCCTTCGGGAAGACCGATGGCGTTCTTCTAACAACCTTCTTGCATCTCCCAATTAAAAATCCTATTTTTCTTGAATTTTATCTCTGATCCTCACACTTCAGTTTTACTGTTATTCCCATTATTTTTACAATTGCTTAACATAATTATTTTTTAATGTGTCCCATTTTGATGTTTACACATATGTTCACATGTTTGACACACTTGTGCAATTTTACTGATATTTTTATTGCAAGTTCAATATTTGTTAATTTATAGAATGAGTAGAAAATAGTTACACATTTTTAATGTTTGCTTTTTATAATGTTTACACATGTGTTCACCACATGTTTCACATATCATGTGTTCACCACATGTTCCACATACTTCTGCAATTTTACTGTTACTCCTACTGCAAGTTTAATATTTATTACTTTATAAAATGCATAGAAAATGTTACACATTTTCAATGTTCGCTTTTTACAATGTTTACACGTGTGTTCACCACATGTTCCACATACTTGTACAATTTTACTGTTACTCCTACTGTAAGTTTAATATTTATTAATTTATAAAATGCATAGAAAATGTTACACATTTTCAATGTTTGCTTTTTACAATGTGTACACATGTGTTCACCACATGTTCCACATACTTGTACAATTTTACTGATACTCCTACTGCAAGTTTAATATTTATTTATTTATAAAATGCATAGAAAATGTTACACATTTTCAATGTTTGCTTTTTACAATGTTTACACATGTGTTCACCACATGTTCCACATACTTCTGCAATTTTACTGATACTCCTACTGCAAGTTTAATATTTATTAATTTATAAAATACATAGAAATTTGTAAGAAGTAAAATAGTCTCATAATTTTTCTACAAAACAAGAATTTTCTTTTCTCACGAAAACATTCACAGTGCAAGAAACCCGATATATGCGGATGAAACTATTATCCGGATTTAAAAAAAGCAGCGGAATTAAACGGACTATAAAAGAATCTAGCAGTTTACGAGCTCGCCTAAAAAAAACGTAAATTCAACCCCTCGAAGCTTTTGCACTGCTTGCAAGCTCCACGTTCTTCCGGAACAAATTCTCCGCCACCTTTTCGCTGCCTACGCACGAATTCGCGTCTACCCCTTATTTGCCAGCCCGTTTCCGTACGAAACAAGATAGAAGCACCCTTCTTCAACAGCTCCACCCTTAAAACCGTGCTGTTTCAGCTTCGTCCTTACCACCCCTGGTAAGGGGTTATTTTGATCCTGGATTTTCTGCGTCGAAACTTTTCCGACCGTCTACTTTGTAACTGTTGTTTTGCTCTCGTGTTGTGCTCCACCGCTTTTGGGGGTGGAAGTGCACTCACCGGGCTCCGCTTTAGAAAGCTTGTTGTGTGTTCTTGCGACAAGTTTTTGACTTGATGCGAGAGCTTTTGCTCGTCTTTTGATAACTGATTGCTCTTGGTGTTAATTGCGTTGCCTGATTGATCGTTTTATATACAAGTTTCTCCACAAAATTTCCCTTTCTTGTTATTAAATTCAGGATGTAATTTTACAGACTGATTGTAAGATATACAGCGATTACGACGCTGTAATGATTCTGTTTAAAAAAGGGGTTGAAATTTACATAATTGTTTAACATAAAGCCGATCAGCTATAAAATAGCTAATTATTATAATGAAGCGGAAGAATGTTCATAGTTGATTCCCAAAAGAGGCAGCGCGGAATCATCGATGTGTCAACGTCCTCGATCGGCTGGAACAAATCGGTAACTGGAAGACGGGTTCCGCAATTTATTTGTCGATCGAAGCGTCATTAAATCAGCGCACCTGCGCTCGCGAGACGTTAACGAACGAATAACCTTTCACGATGCATCGATGGCCGTGAGCGAACGAACCGGAAAAAAGGAGAAATCCTCCTGGAAAAAGGGATGAAACGAACGGAGGTTCCTGGTTGCCGAGTTTACAGGTCGCGAATTTCCCGGGGCCGTCCATCGGGCCGAGTTGCAATTCCGTTTAAGTGGAAAAACTCTGGCTGCTCGTCGATCACTCGGCCGATAATATTCCGCGAGCCTTGGAAAATCTCGTGAAATTTTCACGACCTACAACTGCTTACCTTTTTCTGAGTTCGACGCTTTCTCGTAAATGATTGCGATAAAGTTACCCATCCGATCGCACCCTTATTATAGTCAAAAACACACCCTAAATGTGAGGCTATACATGAAACTTGATTGACGAGACGCAAAGTGTATTAGTTATCCTTAATTTTCCATTTCAGTGGGTTATGGACGAAGCTGAAAGGATTTTTGAAACGCGGTAATTCAGCAACTTGTCGTTCCATGGCGCAAAATTGAAACAATAAATGAAAGAACAATGGCGAACCCTCGAGATTAGTGGCAGTATAAAAGAGCATCGAAACAAAGGGTAGCAAAGAAACAATGAAGCGTAAAGTTAGGAAAACAGACTGAATTAGTTCATCAGCAACCGCGGAGGACCGTTTCAGTGCCCATTGACTTCCACCCTAGCGAAGAGCCCTTCAAACGTATCCCTAAATCCCATTGAACCTTGAAAGGGAACAAAGCACCGTTTAGTCAGTAGGTAAAAAACGGTCAGAATTTTGTAGAAACCATATCGCTATAGGCCAGGCGTATCTGGTGTACAAAACCCCGGGTGACTACTAATTCGCGACGGCGCGCACGATAAAGTCACCCCCACGGTCACAGTGATTTCCTGCAGCTTAAAACAGCTTTTAAAATCCACCCGAAAGCCTGGCCCGATATCGGAAAATGTAAATACACCCCTTGGTTGGCGTCGCGGCTTGGAGGGTGGGAAAAGGGGGCGAGATCGGTCGGTTCTGTTCACCCCGAACCTCGCCTTTATTTGTTCGGTCCGTGTATCCCCGTGCTCGCAAGTGGATCGTTGCCGATGGTACGCGAAACAAAAGAGAATGAACCAGAGAATATCCGAAAACAATACATTGTGCCCGCGATCGACTGACTACCACACCCCCCTCGGCTTCAACCCCCCCGGAACACGGGCTACATAAATATCTGGATGCCCTGGCTATTCGGCATGATGCACTGCTAGCTTCTGTTGCGGCGAGGATGCTCGTTTCTTCTTGCCAAAATGTCTGCAACGGACCATCCGATTTTTCCATCGGTCATCCCCTAACTCCGCATTGTTTGCGGAAACGGGAAATCGGGGCTGTGTTGATGCTACACGCCAGATTTGCCGAATACGGTAATTCGCTTAGGGTGGACAGTTAGTTAGAATTGCATGAGTTTGATTAGGGGTGGTACAGAGTTTGTCTTGGGGTGAAATAATTGGGAGTCTGTCATCGGATGGCGTGTGCATTTTTCAACCTCGTGCTTTCAATTTTAAATACATTTAGGGGTGGTTAAATACAACAGTTAGGTGATTGAAAAGACTCTTTGTATGACTACTTGATTGGGGAGTTTGTAGAACAAGTAGTGGCTGCTTTATGATTGACTCATACTACTGATTATTGTGTCTATGTTCATTTAAGGTATTCTATCAATTTATATACTTTGTCTAAAGTGTGTTAAGGTTAGGTTGAGTTATACTGAAGTATCATTTGAGAAAATACTGTAAACATTAGCTGACCCATGTCTGACCAATGCTTGACCTATTCTACTGATTAATTCTTCGTTATTAAACCTTCCTCTATTTTTGTTACCAATGTGAACAAGAATTCAGCTCTCACCCCAAGTACTAACATTAAGCTCAACTTCTACAAGTTCAAAAACTACGATCCCTATTATTCTTGAAAACATAATACTTCTACGCAGTCAATATTTACCATCTTCTTCGAATTCAACCGACTGTTGTATAAACGAAAATTTGAAGTTTACTATACGATTTTGCATGATCCGTGCAAACTTCTGTTTGCACAAATCCCAGTCGCGTTGGATATTCTTGCAAAGCGTTCCGAGCGAAATGAAAATCACGAGCCGAGCTATTTATCACGGCAGATGGATAGAAAAGTTGCAAATCGTTCTGCGGTTGAAAGCAAAGTTGGAGACCGCTTTGGTTCGGTTTATTTAAGGCGAACCATCGACTTCCATCGAGTTTCGAGCGTGGATCCGATAACAAGGGATGAAAAGTGTGTAAACAGATAGCAGGTAAGCGGATACGGGATTGACGGCGATATTTATGGGGACTGTTGACAAAAGCGGAACAAAAACGTAGCAAAGTGGAGCAGGAAATTGAAGCGACATATACTTGAGGGTAAAAAGGAGAGACTTGTTTGAGATGCTTTCGGCGATCACCTCGGTAATTGAAGTTCATGAAAAAGAGTCAATTTCTCATTCTCTCAGAATATTTTGCGAAACCCATCTCCATAAATTAGATTCTAACCTCGAGAAGATACAAGTACTTATAAAGAAGGGGTGAATATAATCGCATTCAAAGCAACTTCGACCAAAACGCTGATAGCAAGTCATCAAATCTCCGTAACAATCTCGAGATGGTATCGAGAGCAGCTTAATCCAAGTCGCCAGTTTGTGGACCGCAGTAGTCAGGTGAAACCTCTTCGTGAAGGGTTTCGAGGGTCCAGGAAGACCGTTCCCAGCCACTTATCCGACGTACTTAAAGCGGGCTCCGTGGCACGTCGACGACGAACTCGAAATTACGAGATCGAAACACGAGTCGTGATTCGGTTGCTGTCCACCTGCAATGATCCGAACAACGATTTAGGAAGTTCCTCGTTGCGGTGCGAAGACCGGAGACAGGAAAGCATCGTCAGCCGGAAACTAGACTGTCCGGGACAGAAATCATTTAAGGGGACGTCCAGCAGTGGAGTTCGGACCGAAGTTCAAGGAAAACGACGATAATTTGACGATTTTGTCCTGAAACAGGATTCGTGGGCAGTTTGCAACGTTGATTGATGTAATTTTGGAGGACATTTCAGTTGTAATAATTGGATGTGCAATAGATTTTTGCTGACAAAAAATTAAGTTTGTGATATTATTTCACATCTCCATCTTTTGATTCCACATTAGACTCCACATTTGATGCCACATTTTTTATTCACCACTGATAAAACCCTTCATGAAACATAACTAATGATCTTTTCGTAGGAAGATCTCCACTTTGTCAATTAAAACTTGTCAGTCATATTAATTGCGTACAGAGGCTGTCGCCTACGATTGATCAGCCCCGTCCTATCGCACTCGTTCACAGTGTCAACCGTGACGCGTAAATTTATGCCGCCATGCGTTACACCGTTGCCAGCGTGTTATTTTTAACGAGCTTGAACATTTACACGAGCCAGCCAACGAACCGGGTCCGGTTACGAACTTGAAACGCTTTGCGGTCGCCGCGTTTGACCCGTCCTTTTTCACTCGGCTGACCACCGTGTACTGTTCCCGTGCACCTCGAATTAGACGAACACTTAATTTGCACCGTAACGTTCCGGAAGTTTTAGTTTGCTGATACACCGCGACGGAAGAGTCATGTTTGCCCAGCAAACGACCCTTTGTTACGCTCCTAAGCGGAGGGAATATTAGTATTCTCCCTGGGGTTCTTAACTCGACCTGTTTGCACTGCTATTGCGGTGCAGGGAAGAGTGAAAAAGACCTGTGTAACCTTGATTATAAACCGTGCGACCGACGCGGTCATTTATGGAAAGGGAACTGAAATGGATTCTCACGCGTTTAATTATTACGCGTTGGATCGCTCTTTAGATCGGTACTCGTATTAACGTCGCGTCAAATGTGCTTTAGCCGTGTGTTTAACATGAGGGGATTCACGTGGTGGGTTGCTGTTGCATCGTGAGGTGGACTTTCACGTGGCGACCATGCATTGGATTCTCACACGTTGCATTTCCATGCGTTGCATTCCCACGCGGTGAACTTGTATTTGCTGCACTTTCACGCAGTGGAACTCTACGCGCTGAATTCCTACGCGTTGAGTTCCCACGCGCTGAGTTCCTACGCGTCGAGTTTCTAACGCGCTGAGTCTCTACGCGTCGATCCCCCACGCGCTGAGTTCCTACGCGCCGTACCCCCACGCGTCGAGTTCCTACGCGTTGAGTCTCCACGCACCGATTCCCCACGCGTAGAATCCCCACGCGCTGAATTTCTACGCGCCGTACCCCCACGCGTCGAGTTCCTACGCGTTGAGTCTCCACGCACCGATTCCCCACGCGTAGAATCCCCACGCGCTGAATTTCTACGCGCCGTACCCCCACGCGTCGAGTTCCTACACGTTGAGTCCCCACGCACTGATCCCCCACGCGTAGAATCCCCACGCGCTGAGTTCCTACACGCCGTATTCCCATGTACTGAGTTCCTGCGCGCTGAATCCCCACGCACCGAATTCCTAGGCGTAGAATCCCCACGCGCTGAATCCCCACGCGCCAAATTCCTACGCGTTGAATTCCTGCGCGGTGAACCCCCACGCGTTGAGTTCCTACGCGCCGAACCCCCACGCGTTGCACTCCCAAGCGTTGAATCCCCTCGCGCCAAAATCTAGCACGCTAAATATCCAAGTACTGAATTTAAAATAGAACGTCAAATTTCGAAATAAATCTTGCATCCACAACAATATCTTTGACGAAGATATACCGCATCCAGAAATCCAATACCACCGTTATTAAATATCACGAAGTAAACAAGTAATTTTTGTTCCATTTAATTTTTCCCCGTCCATTTTATTCACCGCGAAACGTTATTACCGACGTATAAAGTAATACAGCGACGTGGTTTGATTAAAGAGGAGAATAAAAAGGGAAGAAAAAGGTGGACGTAATTGATACGAATGAAAATAGAGTATAGTAGGAAATACGGGTGCAAAATGCTCGGAGAATTTGCAACAAAGGTACACGTGAATAATACATGGAAGAAAGTCAACAACAAGTTGCTTGACAAAGTTAAACAGCGAGTGGCGTGCGCCAACACCAGTCCGCGATGTAACACGTGTAGAACTCGTTAAACAAATGAATACGTGCAAACGGAGGAAAAACCGCAGATTTCGCGGTACGCTGCTAAATTCGCGAGCCTGTTTTAAGAGTTTACTAGAACAAATATACTACGGCCAGTGTTTACTTGGAATAATTCGGTTGTGAAACGGGGAATCGAGGTAACCAGAACAACCATGAACGTATTACTTCGACATATATTCCTTTTGTTTATTGATATAACTTTGTTTGTATTTTGGCAAAATAACTTTTCACTTTACTCACTATGTATGGCTAACAAAACTAATTTGCGGTTACCCCGTTAATGAAATCTTAACTACAATTTCCAAAAGCAGCAAATTCTTGGTGCCTTGTTTTAGCGAGTAAATCCGTAAATAAACGCCTCGTATTTTGAACTCGTTTTCACTTTTGTTTGCAAACTGCTGTTCTCCGCATCAATTATTTGCATTAAGCGCAGATTGAAGGTGCAGCGGAATGCGTTGGTCGCCCGAATCGAAGGCAATTAGGCGGACAACTTGTCCACGTCGAGAGGTAAATTTCGAAGCGGCACGTAGCTCTGGTAGGCACGGTCGGATAATAGATCTTGAATTATTAATTAGACGTCAGTGAAGCAGAAATCGAGACGTCGCATTAGCGAATTACATAGGGTGCGCATGCGCGCGAATTAGAGCGTGAAAGGCAGCGTGGATCTCCTGTGCGATCGCGTCCCATCGCGTCCGCCTGTGTCGGATAAATTAGCCGTGTTGTTCCTGCTGTAGCCTAGCTTCTCCGACAAATCACTACGAGCAGTTGTGCGTGTACTGCTATTCTATTATACCGGAAATATACCCGGCTCGTACAATTTAAAATAATTTGTACGGCGGTCACGTTGCTGGCTGCGGTGCAACCATTGACTTATACTACTTGCTGTAGATAAATACTTGGTCAGGCAATGCATTCTCACTTGTATTAGAACTTGTAGCTACCAAACAACCATAAACCACTACTTATAATCATAGAAGCCATAATTTAAATAATTCTTTATTAATTTTTATAAGACATGAAGGGAATCAATTCTGTAAGCGGTGCAAGCATTGACTTATACTACTTGCTGCTGAGTAGGTAAGCAAATACTTGGTCAGGCAACACGTTCTCGCTCATATTAGAACTTGTACCAAATAACCATAAACTTATAATCATAGAAGCCATAATTTAAATAATTCCTTATTAATTTTTCCAAGACAATGAAACGAATTCTGTCTGCACGAACAATGCGGGTTTATTTTCAGAGAATATTTGTCAGCAGAATCTTTCATAAACGCAAAGATGCATCATAAACCCCATAAAGGCGGACGATTATGATGAATAACCGGACCCGTTGACAGGCTGTTCGACGTAGAAAGCAGAGAAATTTATCAACTACGGAAGTTGTGTAGATAGCACTAAACCTTTTCGGGTCGATGAACGGAGGGTTGAAGACGAGCAACCTCGTGTTTTATGCGTGGCTCTGCTCTTTCGCGGCCGGTAAGCCGGGAAAGGGTTCATTTACATCTCGTCGAGCGCGTTATCATCAAATATTGAATGGTTCCCGCAGGATCATGCCTTGGCAAAAGTAGCAGATGCTTTGCCAAGGGTTTCAACTTCCTGAATCTTCGGGCTACCAATTAAGTCAGGCTGCCTGATAATATTGTACACGCCGAAGGGACCCGCTTGAGTGTCGAGTTTATCCCTGTAAGAACTAAGATATACGATGCCTGCTTTTGAAGGGAAACTGGGTTTAGGGGAGGTCTTTGATTATCCCGAGCGTTGGAAATGGCGTTGATGTTCGACTAAATTGTAGGTTTGTTGATGAGTTCCTTTCAGCTGAGACAATGCACGGTTTAGTGTAGCCGCAAATAAACGACCTTATGTTATCAAATTTACTTTGAAACGCGGAGTCACGAAATAATCTTGGAACATAATTAAATTCTTAGATGTCATCTTTCGTCAGATTTCATCGCTTTCAAATTTCCTGTTTTATTGATTAAATTTACTAGCACTACACAACTGAATTCGTACTTTCGTACTGACAGATGGGAAACTCTTAACAGACGTTATGGAAAATATTTAAGGGCTCGTGGAAGATATGCGCAAACGCAACGCGCAAAATTGGAAAATCATTGATCACTGAGGGAGGGGTTTGTAGGAGGGGTGTACGCAATGCGTCATGTCATTTGTCGTTAAAACAATAACACACACCGACCGATACCGATAAACTCAATTTCGGCCGGCGTCACGGGTTGGTTCATATCGACCGGGAACCGGGGATAATGAATTATACCGATCTCTATCTAAAATCTCGACCGCATACGTTAACATAATTAAAAACGAAGCTAGTTTCGGTATACGTATTCGACAGGACAATTAATACGATTTCATGGCTGCTAAGCGATGCACGACCCGATCACGTTAAAACCATTCAAAGAGGACAAATGAACTTCTGAACGACATTACGTGTGTCCACATTTCGATCGAATTTTGGCATAAATTAGCTATGAGAAAGTATCAAGCTTCACTGTTATTAAGTTACAGTTTCATGTTGTTATTAATGGGTGCACCAGTTTATCTGATGAGTTGCTGAATGTTTCTGGACATTAAATATTAGAAACACATATGTGAATACTCACATTAGATACCTGACTGGTATGTTGCTTACTGTGAAATGATCAACTAAAGTCAAAAGACACAAAAGTACCAATCTCTAATGAATTCAGAACATAATTTTCTGCAAACCTAAGATCTCAAAGATCAGAAATTAAAAAATTAAAAAATTCCTAACATCTGAAGGTTCTAAAGTTCCAAAGTCCCAAAGACCTAATCATCGAAGATCTCCCCAAAGACCCAACCTTCAACATAATTTTCTGCAAACCTAAGATCTCAAAGATCACAAATTAAAAAATATAAAAATTCCTAACATCTCAAGGTTCTAAACTTCCAAAGTCCCAAAGACCTAATCATCGAAGATCTCCTCAAAGACCCAACCTTCCAAAAGTCTACCACCTTCCATACTCCAATAACCCCATACGAAACTTTAACTTTGAATGTTGCAAAATCCTAAAATCCTAAAAGAGAAAAAAAGTACGAAGCAAAGAAATTTCATTGAGTAGCGAAGGAAGGTTGCGTCGTTGATTTCCATGTCGATCGAAGTCCCGGTTCGATTTCGACGACCGCACAGAATAGCTTCATGGACGCCTCTGTTAATCCATGCCACGAGGATCTGTCGTGGTCATACGAGCGAGCATTAATGTCACTGGCGGCGCGCTAATTGATGACATCATAATTATTATGCACGATTATGTAGCAGGAGCCGGACCGTGTGCGGCCGAGACATCAAGTTGCGGACTTTGGCAATATACTGCCCCGCCGCCGGTACATGTAGCCCGCATACCAGGTTCCTGGACCAAATTTATACCGGGGCAAATCAAAATTTAGCGCCGGCTAGAGGAACTTCTCCGCGCGGACCGTAACTCAGTCGCGACGATATTGTGGATCTTGCTCGCGGATGAATAGTCTGGTGGCCGGCTGCTGCAACGTAATAAATCGCTCAACCCACTTCGAGACAAGCTGTTTCTGTTCTTTAACGTCCTTTGATATGCTGTGTCTATAAATTTTACTTCTAATCACCTCCATTTGAATATCTTGCTGGACGTTTCATGGATAGAGAGCATAATCAGTTCCATAGGACATAATTTCTACTGGTTGGCTGTTAAATGTTTTTGATTAAAATTGGATCATTGCGAGAATACTATTGAGACCAAAATTTGTAGATAATTGATATTTTATAGATAACTAGCCTTCTAAAAATTGTGAACCATTCAACCTTAAATCATAGCATCTTTGCAATCTAAAAATTGTTCAAAAAATCCGCTGCAGTAAATACACCTTATTTGGAAAATTAGCTTCTTGGGAGTTCTAAAGCTCTTTATCGGATCTTGAATGCCAAGACCCGCAATTTAAAATTCCGCATTCGCAAAATCCACTTCTCGGTAATTATGAAGTTTTCGATTCAAGCTTGAACTCCACCCCACTACAATTTAAGATTCAGAGTTTCGCCGAATACTAAAATCGTGATAAATAAAAATTTTCAACAAAATTCTCTTGCAAAAATTATGGAAATAATGGAATTCTTTTAAAGGTGACGACGTTTCGATTCCGAACGGTTCGATATATCAAGATTCAGCCGTCGTTCGTAGATAATGATTGCGACGTGTGTGGTCGTAGGATGGTGCGCGTGGAACGTGACTGTGACACATTGAGGTATCGTATGTGCGAGACACATTACGCCGTCAGTGCGATCTGAAACCGATCGACTGTGACCTAGAAGGATAGTTAATCCCGAATCGCATGCATAGGATCCAATTAGGAGTTGAACGGAATGTTGCCAGCACGTACAATTCAACACCTTGTACCGTTGCTAACGCGATTACTTCTTTGGTCGCAGTTCAACTGTAAATTTCAGTTCGCTATTACGTCCTCTAGACTTTTCAGTGTCTATGAAAGCAGTGTACCTTTATGTCATCGATTCGTCTTTCAAAAGCAACCATTTGATCCGAAACCTATCATAACCTACCTTGCGCAAGTTCAAACAACCGGCTTTACGGATCAAAGCCTTGCTGATCAAACGAAAAATAGTGAAAGCTCGAACACCAAAATACGAAACTATTTAACCCGGAATCCCAGGTAAACCGAGGAAGTTTCGTCGTCGGGTACACTCGCGTCTAGTTTAAACTAATGGTAATTAAAATGGACGCGGCCGGCCACGTGATTTCCACCTTATTGTTAATTCACAACCGACGGAAAAGTTCTGGCTGAATTCTGCGAGCGGTAGTCCGTCGTTAATTGAATTCCCGGCGTTTCGTTATTTTCCGTGTCGTCCGCGAATTAGGTCGTCCAAGTCACGGCGACCGCTTACGGTCAGTAAACTTTCCGCTTTTGCCTGGGAGCTCGCGTGATCATCTGAACGACGTTTCAAAATTCATTTAATTTCAATTACCGCAAACCACGGTTACGGTTTGTTCTTCGCGCCACTTAACCGAGGTAACAGTAATTAGAACCTACTACTTCCTGTCCTCCCAAAAACGTATACATTTTATAACCGACGATAGAACTTCCTGCGGATTTATGCTACTTTTCATGAATTTTCAAGTTCACAATTCCGAAATGAACAAATTTAGAAAAATAAAGAAGCTTTAACTCAAATTTATCCGAGGCATAATTGTGCCAAAGAAAAATCGACGATTATAATTTACCTGTATAATTAGCGTCGTTCGAAGATTACGTCTAATCGGATTGCTCCGCAAACGAGAACAACGCCGAAAGAAAAACAGGAAGAAAATGGAAAAACGAAGAGAACGCTCTTGACTTAATAATACCGTGGAACGTCGAATAAAAGGCGAACACGCTATTTACATGTAAATTGCAATCATAAACTGAGCGATCAAGCGTGGTCTACATAGAATAGCGATGAGTTCCTAGGAAATGCTTTCAAACAGGTATTGCGATATTCCTCTTCCTTACGTTAAATCAGGGAAAACGATCTTTTCACTCCTGACTTGAGATACAATTTATCGTTACCATTCGCTTTCATGTGCATCGTTAAAACCTGAATCACAGGCAGTTGTAAAAATGTTCATTTTCTAATTCTTATCGTTACGCTGTATTACTGTGCGTTGCGTTACTGACCGCTGGATTAGTGGCCGTTAGGTTACTGCCCGCTGAATTAGTGGCCGTTAGATTACTCGCATCTGTACACGTTAAGCTTGCAGCTGTCGATAAAAGTTTCATTTGCAAAACCGTGGAAGAAGTTCAATCTTCAAAATGAAATAGAAAAGTGATAGCAATAATATAAACTGTAGGTTACGCAAGAATGAGAAAGAATGAGAAGCAGTGTTCGATACGAAATCGTATAACCGAAGAAATTGAAGAATTCCCGTCACAGTTTCTCGCTGAACGATGTAAATTAATACTTCCAACTGGCTGCTTGACGCGAAACAATATTCGTGCTCGAGGGTGAAGGGGGTTGTTACGCGTTTCGACGCTTTGTCACCAAGGAGAAAGCAGGGCAAAGGGGTGAAACGTAGAAAAAAAAAATAGGGAATGAAAGAAAAAGGAGGAGCAACGGGGCGGGAAGAAGGTTGGGGAGAATGAATAAAAGAGAAAGAGTAGCGAAGGCAGAAAGTGAAAAGGGATTAAAAGAAAGGAGAGAGGGGGAAAAGAGGAACCGAGAGAAAAAGGGGCGAGAGAGGTGAGCTTCACCGGGTGAAATAAAAGCATTGTTCCGAATTATTATCGCGAAACAGCGTGGAGCCGGTACACGCGTCTCTGGACGAGTCCTTGAAACACTGAGAGGATATTACCTTCATTATTCGGCTCCCTTTTATTCCTGTGAATATTCTTCTCTCTCGTCGAGAGGCGACGGCATTACACGCTTTATATTTCAACGCGAACCGCGATGACGACTCGATAAACGGGGATTCTAACTAAAGCGAGGAATATTACTCTTGACACCGCGTCTCTCGAGACGCGAACGCGCACAATCGTTTACGGATGCTTAATTATTAAATGGCACATTCTATTCGGTATCGATCTTAATTAAATGAGGCACTGTTTTGATGAAACTATCGCCTCGAAATAAATATCTTCCCCGACCAATTACACGAAATTTGTAAGCATATAACGAGGGAGAATGAACAACGGTCGAAAACAACAGGTAATGAACCGAGAAGCCTGACGATTACGCAAAGGCAGTTGGAAGACGTGGGAGCAACCATGGCGCATGAAAGTTGGGTCAGAATTAATGGCGGGTACAGGATAGAGCATTCCTTATGCTCCTCCACTCCTGGCTCCCCTACTGACAACAGTCCCGGTAACAGCCTTCCTGTACTTCGTCCTTTACCAGCTCTAAGGAATTATCGCTCTCTGCTGTTGCAGCCATCGTGTCTACACGTACACGCTACCTTCGTACACATACACTTCCGGTCAAAAGTTTCCTAACGTTACGTACACTTGGGATGTACGGATTTAGAGGAATCTAGCCATATAGCGATCGAGGATGTAGGGAGGATATGAAGGTTTAGAGTTGTAGATACTTAAGGGATTTATGGTTGCAGTATGAAGATATAGGTTAGAGATACAGAATTATAGGATGTAGTAGGTATAGGACATAGATTTTGGCATTTCAGTATACTCTGGATAGTGATACAGGAATTTAAATATCAATGTGAGGAAATCTAGTAGTATCACACGTTCCACGCATATCGCGCTGTAATTGCATGCGTCCAAATTGCACGCGCTATAATTTCACTCATTGTAATTTCGCGTATTCCACCGCACACATTATCGCATTCCACAAGTTGCATCTCTCTGTAACTCCACATATTATACCAAGTTATTCCACACACTATAATTTCACGCATAATTTCTCGCATGCACTCAGACTGCAACTTGCAGCTAGCCAATTGCATAGCCAAGTATCTGAATATATTTTAACTCCTTGCACTATTTTGACGAGTCAGACTCATGACGCACTCGTACTTCGACCGTGATCAATTTTTAGTACGCTTCAGTTTGAAGTTCAAGTCCAATTATAATTTGCATAGTCAACGATTGCATAGTAACATATTGACATAACATTTCAATTTTTTTGTCTGTATTAATATTGTAGCTTACATTAGTCAGTTCTGACTGACGCACATAGTGCAAGGGGTTTTGATCTGACAATCTGACAATTTGCGGGACAAAGCTTAACATAATATTTTGTTATAAACGAGCAAGTGAACGAAAACTTTTGGCGAGTACTGTATGTGCGGGAGTGTGCGTGCGCATATCGGTGCAACAGAGAGTAGCGTACATGTAGCCAGACATTCCCGTACATGTGTGTCTGCGCACACAGAAAGCGACGAAGCCTCGCGGCGCTATGCGACCGTATATTTAGAGCGGCGTCAGTACTTTGTCTGACCGAATGAATGGCTCTACTACTGGCGGAGTGGCGGATGGCGGGCGTAGCCTGGTGGTATCACTGGCAATAAAGGACAGCCAGGGAAACGTCGACTGCTCGTGGATGCGTACACTCGCGCGAGTAACTGGCCACCAGCGAGGAGGATTAATATTCATTTCGACGAAATACGAGGCCGATGACGTACGTTGATGCATGGTTCGACTGTTTCCGTCCCCGTATAAGGGCCGTCCACGTTTTCACTTTACATCGACGCTGACTACGGCTTCATCCGAGATTGTTCCTCCCTCGTGATGGAAGAGGTTACCTCGAAACACCGGTTCCTGAAACTAGCCTTCGATAGATCTCGGAAATTTGTCAATTTGAGGTCGCTTCTTGTCTTTCCGAATCATTTTATTTCCAAATATTCGAAAGCAGGCTACCTTTAAGTTTGTCACTGTGGATTTCTTCTGCGGGTTTATTTGCGGAATATTCAGAAGTTTGCGAGCCAGACGTATTGGCTCTTCACGCAATTCGGTTTTCCCTCATCAGGCATTCCCTTTGATGTATTTATGGGATCTCGTGGTACGAAGAGCGAATGTACAGTTGAAAGCTCTTTAACCTGTTAACCGAGTTACAGTTGAATTGAGGAGTCGCCTTTCAAAGTGCGGAACTTAATGAAGCCAATTTATGTCGTTTATATATTACAAGTTATTACGAAGTATCTTGTTACTAATTACCGTATAACGTATCGGAGAGCTTTTCCTGGTCGTGTTGTTTAAAACACCTCGCTTGCACGACAGTGGGCATAGAATTTCCAGCTAGCCCATGGCGACACTTTTTCTTTCGTGTTTACCTTTCATTAACTTCGCGCCGTGTTAAAAATGGAGAAACTATGTTTTGCGTCTCGATTACGTAGTCGTGGTTCCCGTTACAGGAGATGGGAACTTTTTCTCGCTGCAGGCGTAGCTCACCTCGCGATCGAGTTAGCCAAGTTTCTTCGCGAAAACAAACGCCTCGGGCTCTCGTCCGCGACTCAACCCTCTCTGCAAGTATGTATTTTATACTGGCTGACTTGCGAAACTTCCGCGATGTGTAACAAACTTTCCTCGTTCCATTGAAATTCACCCGTTAAAAAATATTCCTTTCGCTTCGTCATTTGCCAAATTCGCAAATTATACGTTCGTTTTAAATCGATTACTTTAAATACCTCAGAAATACCTTAGAATGCACTAAAATATTTATCTTAAGAGATTTTGCTATTAGAAAGGTGTTTTTGTAACTGTAGACAAGAATACCAATGTAGATTACCAAGATAGTCTAAACGAGTTTTGCAACCTAACATTCTGACTTAATTTCATGACAGAAAAGTTTAACAGAATAACACTTGTGATATATCAATTTAAAGCTTGAAGTGTAAGGAAAATGACAGTATGTATGCTTCATGGATATTTCTAACACAAAATGCTTAGCCACTGAATCATTCACTAAGGTACAGTGCTGTAACATAGATTAGTCCTTGTTTGCTTCGCTGAAGTGTCAGCCATTTTGTATTTGAATCATCGATAAAACCCTTATGCAGTCATTTTCGTCAAGCTTCAAGCTTTAAATTGATGTATCATAAGTGCCATTTGGTGAAACTTTTCTGTCATGAATTTATATCAGAAGTTTTCGGTTTTGTATTTTGCTACTTGATGCTAATAAAACTACAGGCTGCTTCATTTATAAAGCACCAATTTTTTATTAAAAATATTTATAAGATGTTAAATAGAGATACTATTTTAGAACATTTTTGTGCAAGGTATATTGCAGTATGTTTAAAATTTGTAATTTAACAAAGTAGTCTAATAAATTTTCCAACGTCCTCGAATGGCGAAAATGACGAGCAAGACGGAAGTCGGATAACAATGGAACTCGGTCGTTACTCGACCCGAAATAAAAATTAGACTTTGTCGAATGACTGGGCAATGGCTGAAGCGTCGGATTAAACATTGTCCCTTTGAACTCGCTCGGTTCGTTTGGGCTCTCTTTTCCCGGCAAAGTGGCAGAAACGTACGAAATCTCCAGATTCAGCCATTGTTTCGAGACTCGCCAAGAGCCTCGGAACGTTGGATTACCCGGTTCTGTGACAGTGAAACGAATGAGACCCGAAACTTCAAGATCTGGCGCTGCTAATCCGTCATTTTCAAACGTATCGCTTTTCCTCTAGTGCGGTCCTTTACCGGCCGGTCATTTACCTAGCGTTCACCTCTTGTATTACGCTTTACTGAACATACTAGACGTATAAAATTATTATCTGCTACAATGTGATAACCGATGAATATAATTGAGGTTCCATCGATATTCTGACACTTCGAAAATTATTATTACAAACTGAAAATTTATAAAAAATAAAAATATGAGAAAAGTTGACAATATTTAAATTGCAAGTGCGTCATGTAGGACGTCATAGCGCAAGGTGTTAACAAGAAATAAAGAAAGAAAGGAAGATAGTTTCTGAAAAAATCGTTTTGAACGAATGTGTAAAAAGTCCTGAAGAAGTGGTTGCACAAATGGCGTCACGAGTGTGGCAGAAATTCCCAGAACGTTAAGGGAATAGAAGTTCCATGGCTTCCCGGTTCTAATTAGTGGTAGGAGTTTTGACGTTGATGAAACTCCGGAATCAAATCCTTGGCAGGAGGTTTAAAGCCACGCAGTCAACAATGCCGGGAATTCGGCCTATGTTTAACATTCTCAAGTTTCCGGCAAAATATTCGACCGAACTTGATCCCCTCAGCGGTTCCGTTTCACCAATTTGCGAAACGCGTTGCTCGAAAGCCATCGCGATCCGTCCGAAACTTGCGGGCTTTCTCTTTCGTCTGTAATTTCGCCTATCTGGAGCGATGATGAAAACGGAGCCCCACGGCAACGCGCCGAAGGTGAAATTCTCGAGACCGATTGGTAAAAAACCTCTCCATTTATCGGGTTGCGCCTCCGGTCCTTACCTGAGCGATGCTACGCAAGCTAATCCATTAAGCAGCCCGCGTACAAAAGCCAGCTTTCGAAGCCGATTTTGCACGAGTCTTGTCGATAACGGCTTGGCCGATATCGATCGAGGCGAAAAAGCAGCGGGTCAACGAGCTCCGTTTTCTGTCTTTCTTCGATGTCGTTCTTCAGACATGTTTGCCACTGTAATCTGTCGGAATGATGGATGAAATTCTGCACAGTCGCGTACTTCGATAAGATTGTTTAAAATAGTTGATATGTTCAATCATGCATACACCATGTAATTCGTTTATATACGCTTTTCTGGGTTCGCTATTATTGGTAATTCTATTCTCGCTCATTTAATTGTGCTAAATGGAACTTTTAGTGTCTATCACTGTCGATCATCATTTGATTAAGAATTTATTTTACCGAGAATATGAAGTTACCGGTGGCTGTTTTTAAAATTCCGTTGGGCAGATGTAGTTGTGTAGGTTCAATTTTATTAGCGGATCATTCTGATCTAGGTGTTGATGTAGCTGTGTAGGTTCAATTTTATTAGCGCATCATTCTGATGTAGGGGTAGATGTAGCTGTGTAGGTTCAATTTTATTAGCCGATCATTCTGATCTAGCTGTAGATGTAGCTGTGTAGCTTCAATTTTATTAGCGGATCATTCTGATATAGCTGTAGATGTAGCTGTGTAGCTTCAATTTTATTAACAGATCATTCTGATCTAGCTGTACATGTAGCTGTGTAGGTTCAATTTTATTAACAGATCATTCTGATGTACATGTGGATGTAGCTGTGTAGGTTCAATTTTATTAGCAGATCATTCTGATCCAGCTGTAGATGTAGCTGTGTAGGTTCAATTTTATTAGCAGATCATTCTAATCTAGATGTGGATGTAGCTGTGTAGGTTCAATTTTATTAACAGATCATTTTGATCTAGCTGTAGATGTAGCTGTGTAGGTTCAATTTTATTAGCAGATCATTCTGATCCAGCTGTAGATGTAGCTGTGTAGCTTCAATTTTATTAGCAGATCATTCTGATCCAGCTGTAGATGTAGCTGTGTAGCTTCAATTTTATTAGCAGATCATTCTGATCTAGCTGTAGATGTAGCTGTGTAGCTTCAATTTTATTAGCGGATCATTCTGATCTACGAAGAGCTTCCTTTTTACAAATCAGTGAAAAAGTCAGTTAGCTCAGATTTTACATTGTGTAAATATATTTGACTTAGTCTTTATTTAGAAACGAAAGGTAAAAATCACGGTGAAAATTGGTGAGCGAATTAAAGGGTAACGAAGCCTACGAATCAATTGCTGTGAGCCGTTGAGACCGTTTCAATCGGTTCGAACGCGACGAGGGAGAACCGTGAAAACCCGGGCCAGTGTCAATTTCAATATCGAAAAAATCTCCGTGGACGCGTGCACACGACACGTCCTCGCGGGAACTGTAGGCCGAAGGCCATCTTTGATTTCGAAACTAGCGCAGCTGTCGGTTTCCGTTGTGCTCGTCCCACCGCGAATATTCGATCCGGAAGATTATAACTAGATATTCCTAAATTTGCCGAATGTCCGAGGCTCGAAATTCCCGAATTCCTGGAATCTCTAATTGGTTGAGCCTGCCGTGGTAAACAATCGTGAAAATCCTGAGGTAAACAACAGCGAATTTGATCAGCAACGTGCAATATTGAATTACTAATCCGTTCGCGTACGTCCCGACAGCGGCATAAAGCAGCCATAGCGCGAATATGATTCATAAATTTCAGTTATGGAGGTAAAAAAAACGAAATCCCTTTCTACGCCTGGAGAAAATTAGATCTCGCCGAAACACAACGGCCACGACCGGAGCAACCGGTGAATTTTTTAAAGCCGCAAATGAGCTCCCTTGCTTATCCTCGGCCGCGTTATACCCACAGGGAAAACCCTTCTCCATGATGAAGTATTTACCCGGGGTTAACCCTTTGCGTGAGCCCGGCGTTAAGTGGTACGCTTTTCATCTGGCATTCGTCAGGTAGACTATTCTTGCTTAATCTCGATAATAATGTACGTTAGGTTCCCGCGGACGACGTGGAATTCTCTCCCTGGCGATATTTTTAGAACGTGTTATCTCCAAAGTCAAGTTTCGTTGACGTTGATTAAGAGCTAACATTAATTAGGTACTAATTCTAATACTTGTTAACATGTTAGAGTTCACATGCTTGAGTAAGGATATTCTTCATCATATACGTTCTAGGAAAAGACGTACCACTTGAGAATGTTATTAAGTTCATTTAACCACAGAATTATTAACGTTCATTAGCTGTAATTCTCTGTACCATTAATATGCACCTGAAGTAAGATTGAATCACTTTGAATCAGACTACATCTTGCTTCGTGATTAATTTAAATTTAATAACCAAGAAGGCAATCCATAATGCAACTACAAAGTCTGCTAAAAGTTCACAAAAAGGAAACGCAATCAGTGAGAGTAATTTGCAAAAAGCATCGCTTCTTGCGCTGCTTTATAAACGCACATAGACTGACTGTCATCAAGCGTTTTCAAAAGAACAGCTCGAACACCCCAGAATCGGTACAATCCTTTTACAACGCAATCCTTCCGGCCCTGTGGCTGGTTTTCAACGAGAAATCGACCCGAAATAAAGCCCCGAGCCACGTTTCGAGGCCTTTATCTTCGGGCGTGCCGATCGATCGTTCGAACCACGGTTCTTTCGCCTCGGTTCTTTTCCTCTTGTTTCCGCTGAGCTTTGTTTTCAACTTTTTCATCGCCTGCAAACCATAAAAAAACTGGCCGGGAACTCGAAGGAGGTTCGTCGAGGAAATCTGGGAAATTTCGACGGGGCGTAGGCGTCTAAGTACCTCTTCTAAAGTTTTGCAAAAGAGTTCCGTGTTGTTCTGAATAGTACGGGTATATTCGAGTATTAAAAGTTAGGAGGAGTATATTGTGTGTCGAAGTACGACGAGGCAATTTAGAATACTTGACGATGTAGTACGGTGACGATGTAGTACCGAAGTGTTGTAGTTAGTGAAGCACGATGACATTCATGGATTAATAAATGCGTCGATTACTCAGTACGTCGGCTACTCGGTGAGTAGATTACTCAGCGCGTCGACTACTCCACGCAAGGTTACTCCACGCATCGAGTACTCAGCGCGTAGATCTCCCCACGCGTCGACTACTCCACGCATCGAGAACTCAGCGCGTAGATCTCCCCACGCGTAGACTATTCAGCGCGTAGATCTCCCCACGCGTCGACTAATCAACGCGTAGATCTCCCCACGCGTCGACTACTCCACGCGTAGATCTCCCCACGCGTCGACTACTCAGCGCGTAGATCTCCCCACGCGTCGACTACTCCACGCGTAGATCTCCCCATGCGTCGACTACTCTACGCGTCGACTAATCAGCGCGTAGATCTCCCCACGCGTCGACTACTCAGCGCGTAGATCTCCCCACGCGTCGACTACTCAGCGCGTTGATCTCCCCACGCGTCGACTACTCCACGCGTAGATCTCCCCATGCGTCGACTACTCAGCGCGTAGATCTCCCCACGCATCGACTACTCCACGCGTAGATCTCCCCACGCGTCGACTACTCCACGCGTCGACTAATCAGCGCGTAGATCTCCCCACGCGTCGACTACTCAGCTCGTAGATCTCCCCACGCATCGACTACTCTACGCGTAGATCTCGCCACACGTCGACTACTCCACGCGTCGACTAATCAGCGCGTAGATCTCCCCACGCGTCGACTACTCAGCGCGTAGATCACTCCACGCATCATCCACTCAACGCGTACACCACTCTATACGTCACTTACTTCACGCGTAAATCACTCAACGCGTGTTCAAGTACGATCGCTTTTGAAGTTATCCACTATCGGCCAAAATCGATCAAAAGACCGCGACCACAAAAGTGGGAGCTTAAAAATTCAAATCCAAGCGGCATTATTCAGAGGTATCCATGTCGAAAATCCTTTCAAGAGGTATACGGCTGTTGTAAATCTGCAATGGCTAGCGCAAAAACTATTGACTGTGCCCAGAATACTTTTATCTCCGAGTTCAGCAAGAGATATCTATGGGATCGGAGAAAACTTCAATGAATTTATAGAATGTACATTGTTCGAGCAACGCTGGAACGCAGAATTGTTCGAGGCCGTCACTGGACACGGATGCCCAGCGAGTAATTAAAATTTTTATTCGTAATGTAATTTATTTCTGCGTATTGGTCTGTCATTACACGCGCACAGTTCCCTTGGACATTTTCACGGCTCAACGATCGAGTTTCTACCTTTGTGCTTTCGAATATTTCATTATGAAAAATATTGCCTTTATAAATGCCATCGTAATCGAGTTAGCGTAATTTCCAGATAACTTTGTTATTCGATTAACTTCCATCGTATGGTGTATTCTAACAGCTATGAGTGTTATGAATTGGGTTAATTGTTCAAAGAATGCTACATATTAATGTGATGTTTTTAACTTACAAAGAGATGCGTATTCAAATTGTAACATCCAGCCGGATTAATAATTTGATTCTGAGAGCGCTCCGAATTCTTCTGCTGGAAAATTAAAAATTCCTTTGTTTTGTGCGTCTGAAGAATTTTTACCAAAGAGACATCTCCGAGTTGCTACTTGGCTTATCAATTTAATTAAAAGTCTCCGTGCTGTAAGATCCAGTGATGGATCACGAAGGGCTCGCTTTAAAATTTGAAACTTTTCGGTAGTGTCACTCTCTAAATATTTTTCTAAACTATAAAATTGATGAACAAGAAAATGTCTCCATGATTTTAAATTCTTGAATTTGTAATTTGAGGAGTGTAACTTTGTATGGACATTTACTTGTAACTTTCTATGTACTAATTTATGAAATACATTTCTGTAAATATGAATGGGGGTAAAAATATGAAAAATTCGTAAACGAGGAAATGTAATGATTCCGTTCCTGAATTTTCCAAGCGGCGTGTAAGTTTGGTGAGAGACCACGAACACGTTCGCAATTTGCAACCCTTCCTTTTGCCCACGTCGCCATTCCCTGCGATTCGTTTCCGTGTAGCTGGAAAACGCTCGGCCAGCTTGGAATACGTTACAGAGTGGAAAAACGAGCCGGAGATGAAGGCAAAACAAAGGTGTTTCAGTGACCGGAAGAGGAAATAGCCAGTAAGCCGAGGGGTGGCTGGCGCATCTATTGTCCGAGAATCGAGAAAACGTTTCGAACTCGAGCATTCGAGCATCGATGATGTAGGAACAACTTAGGTGGCGGAAATGGAATCTCGTTTCGGCAAAAAACCTCAGGAAAAGAAAGCCTCGAACAAATCTTACGTATGCGGAAGTACGGAATAAAATAGCCATTCCGAGTAAACATGAGCTACCTTCTAAATTCTAGAAATAACACGAAGTTTGCTTCGCGAGCAAATGGTCTAATTCAAACGCGGAATTTCACGGAGATTAACGTTGGTTAGGCGCCGAATGCGAAGATAAATTTAAATCTCCTTTCTAATCTTCGCGACGGATCTTTTGTGGAACGTTCATTTGCAGTCTTTCAATCTTTCGACGGAAATTGCGAGCTGATTGCCGCATTAAAGGAGGATTTTCGAAGACTAATTTCGTCGATTTTTCCGGATGGATCCGGTAAATTGAGAATTCCATTGCAATAAGGTGATCGGACCACAAAGTCCATCTTGATGTTCAGTTGTCATCAAAATTTAAACAGAAACTCATCTTAAAACTCATCATCATCACTCTTCATATATTGTCAAAATAGCAATTTTTTAGAGAACAGATAAATAAGATATTAAGTTTGAATCTTTTTTACAGAAACAGCAGAATAAAATATCTTGAGATTCGTACAAACAGAATTGAAGAAAGATAAATGGAGATAGGCGATATCTTTTTCCAGGTAGCATTTTTTAAACATATATTTCGATCGATTTTTATAAAATGTAATCCGTTTATACGACGACGAGCTCGCTATCCCAAAGAAAAATCACACCGATTCAATTTGTCGCGAACTTCATCCTCCGTTAAAACACGATTCACACCGAACGAGGATCGAGTAAAAGGGACCAAGGGGTAGGCAGAAGAATGAAAAAAAAAGGAAAAAAAACGATATTCAATCGAGCGAAATTCATTTTTCCACAGGAAACTACTGGGCGCTCGCGACTTCCGGCGTTTATCTTTTAATAGCGTTCACCGGCCGGAGCTAAACGAGAAGCTTTATCGATTCTGTCTCACCTGTCCCTTCGTTACGTCTCGTCGACGACGCGTTGAACACCGGTGCCCCGGTAACAGCTTCGATCCACGTCCTCCGATGGGGATTACCGATGCGTGAATTAAAAATTGAATTCCGCTGGCGAATACGTTTCACGGCTCCACGTTTCCGAGACACTTGAACATGCCTTGTCTTCTATGATAAATTCCAAACTTTTTCATTCTCATGTTTCATATTTTCTGATTTCATTCTTGAATTTCTGGATAATTAAATTTCGCTATTTATTTATTTTTTAATTTTAGATTATGTTAGCTAGTCTAGTTTGAATGGTCGTGTTAGCTAATTCCTGATTTACCAACTTTATAAATTCCCTTTTACAAATACCGAACCTGTAGGGTTGCTGCACGGGACGATGGAACGCGTGATATCACGACGTGTAGAATTACGGTGCGTGAGATTACACCGCGTGCAATTACGGCGCGTGACAGTACAACGCATGGAATTACGGTGCGTGAAAGTGCAACGCGTGGAATTATGGCGCAAGAGATTACACCGGGTGGAATTACGATGCGTGAGATTGCACCGCGTGGAATTATGGCGCGTGAAAGTGCAACGCGTGGAATTAGAATGCGTGAGATTACACCGCGTGGAATTGCAGCGAGTGAAAGTATGGTGCGTGACTATACGTCGCGTGGAATTGCGACGTGTGAGATTACACAGCGTTGATTTATGGCGCGTGGAAGTACGACGCGTGGAATTACGATGCGTGAGATTGCACCGCGTGGAATTACAGCGCGTGAAAGTGCGACGCATGGAATTAGAATGCGCGAGATTACACCGCGTGGAATTGCAGCGAGTGAAAGTATGGTGCGTGACTATACGTCGCGTGGAATTACGACTTGTGAGATTACACAGCGTTGAATTATGGCGCGTAGAAGTACGACGCGTGGAATTACGGTGCGTGAGATAACACCGCGTGAAATTATAACACATCATAGTATCAAATATCCATAAGATCAAAATGTTAAAAATTGAAAGATCCTCTTAACAATAATTCCGAAACTAAAAGTAACAGCGAAGTCTTTTCTCCAGAAAAAAACTTGTTCCGCGATAAATGGAGGGAAAATCCAATGAATAGCTTCGATAAGTGAAGTCACAAGTTGTTCCGAAACATTTGTCAGGGAAAGTTCGATCATAATCCAGCTTGTTCCATGACAAGCGATTTTTCTTGTACCATCAGCTTCGGGAAAAGAAGAGAAAAGTTTTTCGTAAGAAGGGCTAGGTGTCGTCCTCGGACGATGAAAAAAATTTTAATTAAACCAGACGGTTGGTCAACTGAAGCTGACGGTGTTTGCCGTTTCGCGGATTTCCTTCTCTTTTTCTTGACGAAACTTTGCCGCCGGATGCGCTTCTTCGCTTTTATTGGCGAACGCGTTTCGCGAATGTTTGTGGCCTTAATTAATCCGGCCAAACTGGAATTCCGTGCAGGAATTCGGATCGTGAATCCGCCGGTAGTTCGCTCTTTTAACGCGAACCGTTTACCTTTGGAATCGTTTGATGCCGTTTTGGAATTTATTTCGTCGGTGAAAAGAGCGACTTCACTCTTCTTTCATCTAGGAACGCCGGTCATTTTTTGCTACGGCGAACGCATTCAAGGAACATTTAATTAGAATAACGCGAAAAGATCTCTTCTTTCTCAATTACCACCTCTCGGTTTCTCCTGTTAATCCGCTCACGAAATTTAAGGTCCGTTTAGACCCGCTATTCTCAGCTCGGATGAATAAGCTCGGCGTACAGCTGCCACGGAAATTCAAATATTTGAATACTCGCATTTTCAAACATTTGGAAATCAATGATATTGAAGCGATGCTAAAATATTCGAATAACTCAAACAATTCGAACGATCGAAATAACTCAAATAATTGGAATCCAAGCTTTACTTTTCATTACTCGAAAGGTATGCTTCACCGCTTTTCCCTGTCAGGATAAATCCACTGTTTCCAACAAGCCTGGTGCGTATTGATGCTTTAGGTTGAATAAAACTACAGCGAAGACAATGTTGGGGTGAATGGTGTACGGACAAGAGCGAATGAAAGAACCCCCGTTAAGTAGGCAGTAATTGTAAAAGTGGGTGGATTTCTTTCTTCCTCATTTTTGTCTTATTCCTCTCTGTCTTCCACGAAGATGTTCCTAGAATCTCTCTTTTATTCATCTCCGACTTTCTCATTTTTCCGTTGCAGCTGCAGCACGGTTTTCCTCAAAACAATATACCTTCGAAAGGTCGTATTTGCTTTATTTACTACACAAATTTGACAGGATTTGCAAATATATATTTTAGAAATATTTCAACTGCAATGTCGAAGTTTATTTTCCGCATCCAGATATAAAGGACTCGCAATTATCTTGGCTGCCAGTTTTTATTAACCGTGCGGTAAAGTCAAGGATATCTGATCAAAAGTATGCATCGTGTTTCGGTTTCATCCACTGATGGCCCAAGGCGGAAAGCCGGAAAGAAGCCTCGTATTTTATCGTGAAATACCGCCAAGATCAAATATTAATGCTAAGAACGCAATCTCCACGGTTTGAAGAAGGATATCAGGGTCGTTCCGCTCGGTTGGAACTGGGATGATGCTGCTGCACGTAAAATGACGCATCCAACATCTGGAAACGGTATCCGAAAAACGAGGGCTCGTAAAGTTCAACTGTCTCGGTTGGAACCGCTATCCTATCGATCCGTTATCGGACTACTTCTTATTCCTACGCGCCGTAATTCCATGCGTCGCACTTTCACGCACCGTAATTCCGCGAGGTATAATGTCACGCACCGCAGTTCCACGCGTTGTACTTTCACCCGCCGTAATTCCATATGTGGTAATCTCAAGCGCCGTAATTCCACGCGGTGTAATCTCACGCATCGAAATTCCTCGCGTCGCACTTTCACGCACCGTAATTCCACGCGGTGAAATCTCACGCACCGTAATTCCACGCGGTGTACTTTCACGCGCCGTAATTCCACGCGGTGTAATCTCACGCATCGAAATTCCACGCGTCGCACTTTCACGCGCCGTAATTCCACGCGGTGAAATCTCACGCACCGTAATTCCACGCGGTGTACTCTCACGCACCACAGTTCCACGCGTTGTGCTTTCACCCGCCGTAATTCCACACGTGGTAATCTCAAGCGCCGTAATTCCACGCATCGAAATTCCACGCGCTGTAATACCACGCGTCGTAATTCCACGCGTCGCACTTTCACGCACCGTAATTCCACGCGGTATACTCTCACGCACCGCAGTTCCACGCATTGTACTTTCACCCGCCGTAGTTACACACATGGTAATCTCAAGCGCCGTAATACCAACAATTACAATAGTTAAACTGCTGTTGACGAAATTAAAATGCGACCGTGTGATATTTTACAGCGAGGTAGAATTTTTTAAACCGAGACAAAACATGTTTCTAACTGTGCATATTTTAGTGCAGAATATGCAGGCAATATTTTCTTGCAAAATATGTGGAATGAAAGTCTGGTAAGAATTTTGAAATAAATAATAAATTGTATGAATAATTTCGAAATGCTTTCATACGGATAGATTTAATTAAAGTTTGAAAATTCGAGGTTTAATTTTATCGGGCATTTTTGAATACAGTATCATAAATTAGTGGTCGACCGCGATACCGTTGATGCGTGATTTATTTGTTTCATTAAGTAACGCGGGTCGCTTAATGAGATCGTCACAATTACCCGCTACAATGTGGACGCCAAAAACACCGCACAAACGCGTCCAATTTATAGGGACCCTTTTTTTAATCTCTCCACGGTGGACGAGACAAAAATCTCGAATAATAATAATAACCGGCCCTAATGAACTTTCCACCCTAGCTATTGGCGCTTCTCGTTAGCGGCTCTAGGTATTCGCGTTCCTCACTGCGAGACGCATTGATGCTACTCGTTAGCGACTCTAAATTCTCTCGTTTCGGTATATTAAATACCGACGTTTCCAATTAAAAGTATCGTAACACCGTACCCGTCTCCTACTCCTCGTCCCTGTCATTCTGTTAATTAAAACGATGCCACGGAAATAAGGCGGGCTACGTGCTTTCCACGTTGGACGCGATGGAACGTGAAACTGTTATTACTTATCTAGTTAATATTCTTATTTGCTCCTGAAACCTATATTTATCTTCCGACCTCTAAACCTAAAATCCCAAATTTCAACTTTCATTTTACTCGTCCGAAGCTCTAAGTTCTAAATTTTGAGGCCAAGTATCAAATATCCTAAAGTTCCCCAACGTCCAAATATCAATTACATAAACAACGAATTCCTAAATCTTCCAAGTTCTGCTGGAGCATCTCAGGTTTCTGAGAGGCCGAATGAAACATGATACGAACCATGAAGAATCAATTTCACGTGCATAGACCAATTTGTTCCTGTCGCGGCTAGAGCAGTTACCAATAAAAGGCTTTTCTTCCAGCGGATGGATCGTTTCCGCCAAGATTTTTCAGTCTCCGTCTTTTCAACGATCTCTCTCGTGTTCCCCGGTCTGTTTGATGACCGGTGCTCTGGCGGCTGTTTGAACAACGATGCTCGGTGAAATCGGACTTGCTGTTTCAATTACGTTTTCTTTACTCTCGCTGATGTACCCTGTAAAATTCACTAATCATCGAAATTTGAAAACCTGCTTTGAAATGCGAAATAACTTCTGGAAAACTAAAACTAGAATAGAAGATACAAGACTAGAAATAGAAATTAATATCCTACATGATACATTTAATATACGTTTACAGTGCTCATGAAATAAATAATGAAAAGAAGCCATCTCACAAAAGAACGTAAACATCTAACACTTTTACGTCGTAGTTACTTCCAAAAAGCGAAAGGGAAGTTCGAACCGCCTTTAAATCCAAAGAATCCTCTGAACATCCCTCTGGATCTTGCACCACTTCTTCCCTCCCTAAGTAACTCGTTTCTCTTGGAGCAATGAAACCTAATAGCCTTTAGGTTCAAAGTAAACGCTCGTAAAATCTACCAACTTTAATGGCTACCGGAGGGGGGCTATTATTAAATAGAGAGCCGTAATTCATTCTGCCCGTTGGGGTCGAAATAACCCCAGGATCCGAAAAACGTATTATCCGTAAAGTATTTCATTGCTTATGACAATTGTTCGAACATTGAGTCACAATGCGAAAGGGAGATGAGGGGGTGATTCACGTCGTTCTTGATTATTTTCACCCCTCTGATGGATGTCTTTTTGTGTAAAATAATTGAACGATGAAAAGATGTTAATTGGTCGTTGTGAACCACGTTAATGCGACGTAATTCCACGCGGTGTAATATCACGCGCCGTAATTCCATGCGTTGTACTTTCACGCACTGTAACTCCACGCGGTATAATCTCACGCACCGCAGTTCCACGCGTTGTATTTTCATGCACCGTAATTCCATACGTGGTAATCTCAAGCGCCGTAATTCCACGCGGTGTAATCTCACGCATTGAAATTCCACGCGCTGTAATTCCACGCGTCGCACTTTCACGCACCGTAACTCCACGCGGTACAATCTCACGCAACGCAGTTCCACGCGTTGTACTTTCACCCGCCGTAATTCCACACGTGGTAATCTCAATCGCCGTAATTCCACGCGGTGTAATCTCACGCATCGAAAGTTCTCGCGCCGTAACTCCACGCGGTATACTCTCACGCACCGCAGTTCCACGCGTTGTATTTTCATGCACTGTAATTCCACACGTGGTAATCTCAAGCGCCGTAATTCCACGCGGTGTAATCTCACGCATTGAAATTCCACGCGTCGCACTTTCACGCACCGTAACTCCACGCGGTACAATCTCACGCACCGCAGTTCCACGCGTTGTACTTTCACCCGCCGTAATTCCACACGTGGTAATCTCAAGCGCCGTAACTCCACGCGGTACAATCTCACGCAACGCAGTTCCACGCGTTGTACTTTCACGCACCGTAATTCCAAGCGGTGTAATCTCACGCGCCGTAATTCCACGCGGTGTAATCTCACGCACCGTAACTCCACGCGCCGTAATTCCATGTGTAATCCCACGCAACGAACCTGCAACAATCAGTAAATTAAGTAATTTTTTAACCTCCTCGATCCGTTAGTTTTCGAAGATATCGCGGCATCGATTTAGGTTAGATAAGATTGGGTTGTCAGTTTGAAGGGTGGTTATTGGGTAGAGATGATCGAGGGTGATTGAAATCGATTTTCTACGGTGCTTACATGATTTTCGTTGAATTTCTGTATCTTGACAGGTCAACGATACTTTAAAGTGATTTATAGATTCTTCGTTTTTGAAATATGATTCTATTTTCCTCGCGGATTTCGAATGAAATATTCTCGCGCTCACAGATTTAATATCAGGCTGTTGCATATCGAATGGCAGAAACATTGAAAGCCTCACAGAATTTCGCGACATAAAAGCAAAATAGTACTTACGACACGTCAATTTATATTTAAGGGATTTATGGAAGCCATAATTTAAACTTTTCATTCGGTTCTTTTATACAAAATGGCTGTCCCTTTGCAGCAGCAATAGTTTCAAAACACATGTTTCAAAGCATGTTCTGATACGATTTCATGACATAAAAAATAACACATGCGTTGAATTTAAAATTTAAAGTTTAGTGAAAAGAACATATGTGTCCCATATGTGTCATATTCGTATTCCTCACATAAACTGTTGATTCATAGAAGAATTCACAAACAGACAACAATGAATTGTAAATTAACTGCTGCAACATAGATCCAGCCATTTTGCATTAAAAATATCAATGAAATGTTAATGACCATTTAACTGTACATTGATATGCCACAATTTTACATTCCTTTTATGTTACGAAATCCTATCCGACTTTCCACGTTTCGAAACCCTTTGTAGAAGATTGAATAGACTTACGGCTCTCGTTTATTAATGTTTGAGCACCACAAAGCCAACCTTACACGTTCCTAAATATGCAGCCGTTTCTTTCTCTCATAACGCAGTATTTCCGGTAGAGGTTGAAGGAATTCAAATTATTTTAGAATTAACGGGTTCCCGCAATTAGCAGCGCGAAATTTACATTCGCTTACCTTGCCAAAGAGGAGAACGATTTGCATAGATTACCATATATATTACATTACATGTACATATCTCGGCTTACTCTTTTTTTTCTCAGCGATTTTAAATTTTAATTACCTTTGAGTCCCTTCGTTCTTAATGAATGCAATTTTCATTAATCCATCAACCCGAAATCCGGGGACTAAAACATTTTTCCTGTCCGCCCGAAATATGTCGATACTGATCAAAAACAATTACACTATCGACAGACTATCTATCGTTGATAAAACGGGGATTCGAGCCATTTAAAACTCGACAAGTTCGGGAATAGACACCACGAGTTACAGGTCCGCGTGTTGTCGATTAGAGTTGTTTGCAATTATGATTAAAATGCGCGCTTTTAATTAAAATTCTTTCGCATGAAAATCGAAATTAGGTCTGAAACCGAAACTCACCGGAGAAAAAAAGGGAAAGTAGAATTAAATTGCGACGTGGCATCTTTAAATTTGCATGGGAATTTATGGGTAGGAAGATGGCGGCCAGGGACAATGTGCAAGTCCTCCCGTTTTTGCCGGACAACCACGGAAGGAAAAACTGCGGAAGAGGATGAAAAAAGAACGTTTGATGAATAACCATACGATGACGTACAAGGTTCAACGGAGAAAAGAAGCATTACCGTTTACGAGAGGATCCACCTTTTTTTCGACTGCGGACTTTTGCGTAGGATGCCTCGACGATTAATTCGAGCGTTGGGTAAAAGTCGCTCGCGAGTTCTTTTTGTTCAAACCGATTGATTCATTGGCTAATTATGCGGGACTGTCTAATAATTAATTTATCAAGATTTCGCAGATCATGACTTTGAAAGTCTAAGTTTAGAACTTTGGAGTTTGAAATTTTTAGATGTTTGTAACTTTTAGTGATGTGTTTGATTGACTCGAACATGTGTTTGCGTGTAAATCAGTGGCTGATCGTCGAGACTCGCAACCTTCACGCAATGATAATTTACCCTAATCCAACGTCATCCTCAGGATTCTTGGACTGGCACCTTGTGTTCCTGACGCCAATTGCTCTGTTTACGGCTGACAGTTACATCTGCTCATATGTCTGACCCTCGTGCTGCAGCTTGAAACAGTCGCTCGATTAGGGCGCCATTCTTCATCGTCAATTCAATGATCTTAGTGCAACCACTCTATGCTTCAAAGCACTTGCTGTGGTTTCAAATCGCTGAATCTTTTCGTATTAAGTTATTCAAATAAATTGTGCCAACCTATTGCATTTATTTAACTAAATACTTTTTTACTATATTTATCCGGTGATCAGATTTCTAGATATTTTCCTCGTATGTCATATTTTATAGAAAAACACTCGATCATATTTACTAATCGATTTTGCATTCATAAATATATGCACGAAGCGAAAGTTCGTGTGCAGCGAGCGTTTGAAATTTCAATTTAATATCGACGAGAGCAAATTGTATTGGAAGTATACTTGAAATAATATCGCGAGGCAATTTGACGGTGAAGCACGGTAACCATCGGGCATTTTTCAGCGCGCTCAAAATCAACGTATTTCAAAAGAGTTCATTAGTCGCATATATGTTCGTCGCAAAAATATTGTATAAATGTTAATTGAACGTGAAAAAATTTCGTTTCGAGACCGAAGATTAAATTCAAATCAATTATTCAAGAATTTTTCTTTCATAAACCCCGCTTTCGGTAGGATTGAAAAATACCGCGATTCAATGTTCGAACGAATAGAGTCGAATTTCATAATTGCAAACACGAACGAACAAGAGGTCGGTCGAAACAATGGTCGCGATAAGTTAACAATTTCAAACTCGAACGATGTCGTCGTAGCCGAGTACTTTAAGATCGTAACATTTGTCACCGTCACTTTTAAGAAGTCCTGACTTAATTACATTTTTAGTAGGTTGTTCGTCATCCCTGTCAGGAAAGTATCTTCAGCATCGACCTCTTCACGAACGTAAATTAATCTCAATTATCGTTACGTAACTTCTGGAACGTAATTATTGCTAAGCCAGGAGGTGCTTTGTTCGGAAAATAGGTTCGTGCTGAAGTTTGGAAGAGTACGTGGAACTTGATGGGATTACCTTTTATATCATTCAACGTTAGTTTTCAAGAAACTTTTGCCGCAGCTCTGTAAATCGAAAATGCTTAATAATTTGTTAAATTATGCTCTGAAGCAATTATGGAAGTAGTGACACTGTAAGTAACAACTAAATGTAAGAAAAAATTCATTAAAAATTAAATTGACTGGAAGTGATCTGTTGGTACGTTTCGATCATCAGGTGCAGCAACATCGGCCGCGATGTACACTTGGGATGGGTGCACGTTTTTTTCGGACGATCAATACTTCATCCAAATACAAATTTTTCGTTGTTTCTTTGGATACAAATGTTGCATGATCAAAGCGTTGTCAATGCAACACAACGTTTGGTGATACAACACGTGGAAATACAACATTGTTAGGAGTACAAACGTGTTGTGGAAAGTGCCATAGGTGGGTGGAATCTACGGTGTTTGGGGATTATACACAACGCTGTAGAGAGAATCCCAACAGCACCTCTGAAGTTGTATTCGAAATACAACATGGTGTAGAATTTGTACAACGTTGTTTGAATACAACACAATGGTGAAACAGCACCATATAGGAATTCTAAGGATATACAAGGTGTAAGGATAATACAGTGCGTTGTACAACTCGTAGAGACGGATCCACACATGAACACAACATGGCTATGAAAAATCATTAGAACCAAAATACAAGAAAATCTATACTAACGTCTCTACACAGTATTACTTGAAATCTCGTATACTTTTTCTGTTTAATTAGTCAGCCATGTTAACTCCGCTCCACAATAGATTCACCGTCGTACTACTTCATGTTTCAGTTAATAACTTACTGAAACCCAAAAGTTCGTTAATAGGTATTGCGATTGTGTTGGTTTCGTGTCTATTAAATGAGGTATTAGGATGACAAGGGTCCGTTCGTACGAAAACAACAGGCAACAAACGTCAATTACAGCGTGGACCGAAACCAAGCGATACAAGCACACCACGCGTTGTAATAGAAAATATTAATATTCGCTCGTTAACGTCCACGGTCAATCGATATTTTGTGGATACATGTAGCGTGGAAAATGGTGAGCACCAGACACGTACTAACACGTATTCCCAAATGTTCCGGTTCAGCAGCGAAACCAAACATAGCTTTTATTCATTACATAACTGATGTCCACTTCCATATTCTGATTAAAATTCCTTTTGCAATTTAATCTAGAAACACTATTATAGTATTTTTAATCTAGTTAATGTAAAATATTTTTAATACGTTCTTCCAATTTATGATTCATCAAGAGTATATTTTTTAACTCCGTATATTTTTTTCCTCAAATTAGAAGCTTGATGTCGATCAAAGCAGTGAAACTAATTTGTCACTTTAATCACCTTCTTCCCCTCAGTGCGTTGTCAGCTAATTTCTCAGACTATGCTAGAATCGATTCAGCCAGCCGATTACGAAGCCACGGAGCCCGCTGCCATTCGCAAATTATCATTGCCTCTATTGGTGTCTGTCGGCGTCAAACCGCACCGTGCCGCGCCGATATTCATGCAAATCCGAGGAAAGTTCGCAACAGTGGAAGGCTCGAGCCAGGACTTGGCTACGAGCCTTGCTAATAGCGGAAATCGTGCGAAAATCGCGAGACCCTTGGAAATCGTCTGCGAACTTCGACAGCGTTTTGTTAATGCAGTATGCGCTCGTCCCCCTTCAATCGAGTTATCCGACCGAACCGGCGACTGACTTCTGTCTACTTCCGTGAAATTCGATTCGATCCCCTCTATTTCGTCGCCTCCAATTCTTGTCTTTCTTGCACGCTCTGTATCCGTCCGAGTTTATCGAGATAATTTCATATATTGGGATTTGGTAATACAAGAACGCTCGGATTTGCAAGATCGCAAATTTGGGAAAAATTTGACAACGTAAGGACTTCTGGGTGCAAATTTGACACTTTAAGATATTTTATAACCCTTAGGTCTGGAGGTAGATTTGGAGAGGGTAATTTGAAGTTTGTGAACATGGAAGAGCAAAAATTTAGAAATTTGAAAATTTACAAGCTTCGAAATTAAAAATTTTCTGTACTAAAAAACTCCTAAATAAGATTCTCCATTTTAATCTTATTTGTCTACCCAAATTCCTGTATTTGAATTCATGATTCTCTCTGAGAAACAGATTGGTCGACCGGTCTAAGGCTGACAGTCGCAATGCACGTGATTAATAGACATCGATATGCGCGACAATGTTGCACGGAAATTCTGGTGATTCGTGGTTGAACCCCGAAAGCAAGCGGACTACGTCCGGCAATATGTCTGTAAATAAAGTGTGTCTCTCTTCTGGCTGGATGATCCTTACTGCACGTTTCGGTCGAATTATCGAACGCTAAATTATTCCTGTGTTCGTGCGCGTGACATCGATGCTGTTTGCGACGCGACCGAAATGTGCATTAAACGCAGCAATCGCTTGAATTATTAATTTAAACATTTACCTCGATCACCTGTGATATACGCTCGTTAATCGTGACGAGCTTGATTGCCCTTCGATTGACTGTCCAGGATCCATATCTCCCATCGTCCATTTACTTTTTGATCGCGACTTTTTAACTGTAATTTCGCACGATAATTACATATGCTTTTAAATGATTACCTGCGTAAATGGACGTTTCAACGGACGTCCAGATATTTCTGGAATCAGTGAAAGTCACTTTATTTAATGGTAGAGTTTTCGATTTTTAAGAGTAGAATATTATGATCCCTGAAATTCATTTTTAATTCAAATGTACCGACTAAATGCCTTCCGCTTTAGATATTCAGTTTAATGAAGAGATATTTGCTGAAAAAAAAGCGTCAGATTATATTCCGGTAGAGTCAAAAACGGGAAAGCCTCGCGCAGGAAATTTCCATGACTAGTTGGAAAAATGATTCTAGGTCCAGCAAACTTTCTCAACGCTGGAAGCCTTTCGCTCTTTTTTTTTACGTTGAACTGCCGCGTTATTTGATATTAGCCTCTGGTCCGTGCAGGATTAAATTTTTCACGGAGCTTACGTCAATCCTCGACAACGGGTTTTTACGAATGGACCGCGGTAAGGAAAAAGCGAAGAAGACGGACGGCGTAAAAAGAAGAAAAATGAAGCTGGAGATGGAAAGAACCTAGAGAAGAGAGTTAGATTAAATGACAGGACGAGAGAACGAGAGATGTGGATGGATTCTGGCGGGGTTAGAAAGCGGCCAAAGTGGGATGGGAATCGAAGAGAGAAACGGATGAGGCAAATGGGGCGGTAAAAGAACAAAGGAGGAAGTGTGTTAAGAGGAAAACTAAAGGAAGAGGAAGGCAAAGTTCAGGAAAAAGAGTCGAACAGGAAAACCAAGGGATACAGTTACGGAACAAAAGTGAAACTGGGTGAGGAGGGAGACGGGGGAACCGAGTTTCATTAAATGACAAGATCAGAAGGCGTGAAACGTGAGGAAAGATTCAAAGAAGCAAAGGAGATAGAGGGATGAATTAAAATGGGAAGAGCGTCTCGATGTTGTAAAGGAACGAGAAAGTGTGTCAAAGCTGTTTCTTACCGGCTAACTGAATCGGTGTGACGCGGAAAACGATCCTCTCCGATAACGCTAATTATTATCCAGATTATGCTACAAGCATAAAATTTTTACGTGACAGTTTCACTGACAATTTTCAATTTTCAAAAGTTTTCATTTAAAATTACCCATCTTTCAAATTTGCAAATCACATCCTAAAACCTCTCACTTCACAAATTTTTAAATTTTAGATTACGTTACCTAGTCAAGTTCGAATGGTCGTGTTAGCTAATTCCTGATTTACCAACTTTATAAATTCCCTTTTATAAATACGGAACGCGTAGGGTTGCAGCACGTGACGATGGAACGCGTGGTATCACGACGTGTAGAATTACGGTGCGTGAGATTACACCGCGTGGAATTACGACGCGTGAAAGTGCAACGCGTGGAACTACGGTGCGCGAGATTACACCGCATGGAATTACGGCGCGTGACAGTACAACGCGTGGAATTACGACGCGTGAAAGTGCAACGCGTGGAACTACGGTGCGCGAGATTACACCGCGTGGAATTACGGCGCGTGACAGTACAACGCGTGGAATTACGGCGCGTGACAGTACAACGCGTGGAACTACAGCGCGTGAGATTACACCGCATGGAATTACGGCGCGTGACAGTACAACGCGTGGAATTACGACGCGTGAAAGTGCAACGCGTGGAACTACGGCGCGTGAGATTATACCGCGTGGAATTACGGCGCGTGACAGTACAACGCATGGAATTACGACGCGTGAAAGTGCAACGCGTGGAACTACGGCGCGTGAGATTACACCGCATGGAATTACGACGCGTGACAGTACAACGTGTGGAATTACGACGCGTGAAAGTGCAACGCGTGGAACTACGGCGCGTGAGATTATACCGCGTGGAATTACGGCGCGTGACAATACAACGCGTGGAACTACGGCGCGTGAGATTACACCGCATGGAATTACGGGGCGTCACAATCTAAACTCCTAACTTAAATTCCCAAACCCCTAAATTACCAAACTCTCTAGCCCTGCTCCTCCAATACCCCTGAATCCTACCAGGACATCACCGATCCACAAATGCAGAAATATATGTCTCCACACACCCACGTTACACAGCAGAAAAGCAGCAGCAGAATAAAAGAGGAGGAAAGACGAGAAAAGCGGGTTAACGGGCGACAACACGAGCAGGTAGCTGCATAATTTGTCTAACTGTGCTCGCACGGTCTGATGGTCAACGGGATTGCCGTGGGTGTAATTCGGTAACAGCTTGTAGTGGTTCCGACTCCTATTGCCTGGTCGTGTACTATTGCCTGTCCATCCCCCAACCCCTGCACACTGACTGACCGCTCGTATTACACCGTGGTATAGCTAATAATCGTTAGACGACAGAGACATCGAGGACCCAGTGTGTCACGGAGGCTGGCTAATTAACGACTCCAACAGAGCGTGGACGGGAAAAAGGACCGGCCAAATATCTGACGGGCAAGGAAGTTTTATTTTCAAACGGTGGACGTTAATTGACCGACAAATGTCAAGTCGAATTGACGTCAGTTTTGGCCGCGGAACCATTTGGGAACATCTGATAGTGCGGCCTGACTTTGATGTACGAGGCATTTAATGCAAAAGTGGTGCAAGTATTAATCATTGAAGGATAAATTGAAAACGTTCTGGATGCTCTGGTATTAGGATCTTGGAATGTGTGTTCGATAAAGTAGAAGAAAATGGTATTTTGCGAACAAAAAGTCTCGTTCAAAAATCACAGCGAAAAAGAGGTTTGCCTATGTAAAAGGACACGTTCCAAGTTTTGTGCAAATAAACGTTACTTAGCGTCGTCGAGGAAACACGAAATATCTCTCGTGGGAATTTCTTTCCTTGATTATAGCAGAAGGAGGGAGAGTGCTTTTATTCCGGGAGAAGTAAAAAGCCGGACCAGAATGCGCGAGATTTTTAAGTCGCTGGATTACAAACGTATATGAGAAAAATCTGCTCTATGTGTTCCCCCCCTTTTAAATGAAACGGGCCGTTGTATTTCGTTGTAAAAGGGAAAAAGAATTCTACTAAAAATTCTGGGTTCGATCGCCGAATATCCTGGAGCAAACGGAAAATTGATAAGTGTACTCGGTGGAAGTTGTAATTTCGTCCAATTTGCTGATAAAATTTCAAAAGAAATCGATGTAAACGAGGAAGAAACCGAGAAGGGTCCGAGGATATTGCCTGATACTTAAAAACATTAAGGCAGAGCTGCTCGGAAGTGCTGTTCGGAAAAGTTTAAATTAACAAACTTACCGGCGAATGTACAGCAATTATTTAGAGTGCTCTAACGTCTCGGTAGGTTTAATTAAATGAAAACGAACGAATTACCGTAGTGATTATCGATCACACGGAAAAATTCGTATCTCAACAGGTGGAGCAATAAACGCTGTTTATAGATAACAAGAAAAAGGAAAAGTTATCGAACTTCGTAATAGCTTTAATTCTAGACTGCTGAATAGAAATGTGAAAACGTTTGCGGATGCATCGTCAGTGGTTTTGCAGCGAAACAATTTCGTAGTCACGTTCAAACATCATACTCCCCGCAGGGTTAATTACACCAATGTAAATATCAATACACGTGTGCTACGTTATTCAACGATTAACATGCGGCTGTTAAAAGGCTGCGATATAACATTGTTCCTTCCTGGAAATTTTGGACGTAGACAAACATTTAACGTGGTACAATGCTTGACAATTCTGTTCGCCCGTGGTAATATTATGCTGAGAGACAAAATATGTGGCAATTCGACACGCGGTAATTCGGCACGTAGTAATTTGACACTTGGTAATTTGATACGCGACGATACTACGCGTGGTAAGTCGATACGTGACGATACAATGCGCGGTAATTCGATACGTGATGATGCAACGAGTGGTAATTCGATACGTGGTAATTCGACGCGCTGTAATTCGATACGTGGTAATTCGACGCGTAGGAGTCTCACGCTTGGTAATTCGATACCATGTAATTCGACGCGTGGCAATTCGATGCGTGGTAATTCGATACGCTTAGGAGTTCAACGCGTGGTAATTCGATGCGTGGTAATTCGATACGCTTAGGAGTCCAACGCGTGGTAATTCGATGCGTGGTAATTCAATATGCTTAGGAGTCCGACGCGTGGTAATTCGATGCGTGGTAATTCGATACGCTGAGGAGTCCAACGCGTGGTAATTCGATGCGTGGTAATTCAATATGCTTAGGAGTCCGACGCGTGGTAATTCGATGCGTGGTAATTCGATACGCTGAGGAGTCCAACGCGTGGTAATTCGATGCGTGGTAATTCGATACGCTGAGGAGTCCAACGCGTGGTAATTCGATGCGTGGTAATTCGATACGCTGAGGAGTCCAACGCGTGGTAATTTGATACGTGAGGATACCACGCGTGGTAATTTGATACATGATGATACCACGCGTGGTGATTCGACACGTGATGATACCACGCGTGATAATTCGATGCGTGGCAATGCTATGCGTGGTATTCCTACACTCAGTAATTTACTGCTTGATATTTCAATACGTAGTGACGCTACACATGATAATTCTACGCATGGTAGTCCTACTCGTAACAATTTCTACTGTAAACGTGTTCGACAATATTCTAAAAAGTAAAGCACCCTAAATAACATTCCCAAGTTCCACCATATCATGAAGCCAGTAAATTAAAAGACCCGACCTCCATCATTTAGACAGCCTCGTACCATTGTTAATAATCTTGGGTCGATCTTCCCACAAACGAGCCACTATCTCAAAATTCAACTTCCCTACAATGGGTTGAAGTTACTTCCCCTATAAATTCGCCGTTGTTCGAATAATTATACGCTACGGCGTTCCATGTAGTGGGTTGCATCCAGTTTTCTGGAGGACGCAGTTCCGCAGTGCGGAATTTTAAAGGAGTGGGGTGTTTCCCTCGACTTGCATCGGGTCATTGGTTCGCCAAGATAAACAAGATAATTAAAAGATAATTAACGGAGAACAGGAACGTACGTGACCATGCCAATCCTGGAGAGATAATCTTGCTCGCCTTTCATCGGAGTCTGGAAGGGACGGATAAAACCGGTTGAACAAGATACGGAGATAAAGGCGAAAGGGGTGGACAGGTAGATGAGGGTGGATAAGAATCGAGGGAGGAACCGGCGAGAAACAGATGGAGATTAAAATGGCGAACAAGGGAGAATAGAAGGCGATCGGTTTTGGGTTTTCAGGGAGAAGTAAAATCAGCAATGTGTAGGTAGAAATAGATCAAGAATAATTGAGATGGGAAACACATAAATCATTTGGCATAGCTTTCAATTAAACTTCCGATTTTTGTCAGTGTTAAAAATTTATTCAGAATATAACTACTTTTATGTGTGTACTTTAATAATGCTTTCCTTGTAAATTTTCAACTTCAGCTAATAATTATAAATTACGGTGGTATATAAATTAGAGTGTAAGTAGTATGTACAGGGTGTAAGTGGTAGAGGATCGTTATTAGTCAGACGCGAGAGAGTGGCAGTAGAAGTACCCTTGTTTAACTCCGACATACTATATGGATCCCACAGTTTGCTTTATATTATTATTATAATTTTGGTGATATTTAGAACAACCTAAAGTCTTCCTTCCTTAATTATATATAAAGTGTGCAATTTAGCATCCCCTTTGTAACATTTTTCACAATATTTTTTAAAATGTTTGAAGCACAAGAAAAGTCTCTGTCTTCCACCTGCAGTAAAAGAACTTTTGTAAAAATGTAACAATGGTGGGCACTTGCATTGTTCTACAATTTTTGTAAACTTTTCTGCTATTTCTGATGCTGCTCACAATGTTTTCCTCCGGCAAAGCAGCTGTAAATCCTCGCGTTAAAAATAGAAGATCAAGTAGAAAGAAGTTCGATTGGCCATAAAGATGAAGCCAAGCAAAAAGAAACGCAGTGGAAATTAAGTGTAATAAATTGCCGCGAAACAGGGCGGAAAGAGGGGTCGTGTCGATAAAACGGTTTCGAGTGACCATTTCGACAATCACAAGCGAGAAGCAATGAAACGAACGGACGGAATGGAAGTTCGATGTTTTTCGTAGAGGTAAGCGGAACTCAGCTTCTCATTTCCGTCGCGAGCTCTCGCAGGCAAGCAGGATCTGCGACGGTGTAAAACGATGCAAAGAAGATCGTCGAACGGAAACGATGCTTGGAGGAAGTTTCGCAAGCCACGCTCCCTTTATACAGCTATTCGATTAAGCTTATACCGGGAACTTCGATTCGATCACGACTTCGTAGCGCCTTTCTACGATCCCCATTGTTGTTAGACGAGTATGGAACAGCGTGGAAGGCTCGATTCCTTCCTTTTTATTCGATTAGATCGAACATCCCGTCTCGATGGAACAGAGACGAGAGCTTTAAGAGGGTTTTCATCCTTTCTCTACCTTTCATCAATGACTTCTGATTTGTAAATAAAAAATTGGAGCACGAATCATTCAATACAACTTAGATTAAAATTTATTTGGACCCAATATTTTTATAGGTGATGATACTATGCGAGGTAATTCCATACGTGACGATACCACGCGTGGTAATTCGATAGGTGACGATACCACGCGTGGTAGTTCGACGCGTGGTAATTCCATACGTGACGATACCACGCGTGGTAATTCAACGCGTGGTAATTCGATACGTGACGATACCACGCGTGGTAATTCTACGCGTGGTAATTCGACACGTGGTAATTCGACGCGTGGTAATTCTACGCGTGGTAATTCGATACGTGACGATACCACGCGTGGTAATTCTACGCGTGGTAATTCGATACGTGACGATACCACGCGTGGTAATTCGACGCGTGGTAATTCTACGCGTGGTAATTCGATACGTGACGATACCACGCGTAGTAATTTGACGCGTGGTAATTCTACGCGTGGTAATTCGATACGTGACGATACCACGCGTGGTAATTCAACGCGTGGTAATTCTACGCGTGGTAATTCGACGCGTGGTAATTCGACACGTGGTAATTTGATACGTTGCGATACCAAGCGTGATAATTCGATACTTGACGATGCAACGCGTGGTAATTCGATACTTACTAATTCAACACCTAGTAACTTGACACATGACGATACAAACCCTCCACTTTTTTCCCAGTTTTTACACAAGTATTTTTCAACGAATTCGATGTAAATGCAGAGTAGTATCGGACGTCCAAAGGGGTTGAAAATCGTGATTTTCTGGATCGTCACGTTCGATGGGGCCGTAAATCAGAGTTTACAAGTTCACCGGGCAGCCCTCAAGCCCGATAAATCGTGGCCCTTCGTCGGATTCAGTGTCAGCAAGATGACGCACCGACGTGGAGCCAACATCGCGGGGGATGATGAATTTCGGCAATCAACCCCCACGGCGACGGGACGAAAGAGCGAGCCGCGTGTCGGCCATTTCGCAAAACACGCTCGAACGGTCCGGCGAAATATGTATTCAACGCGAAAACATCCTGCGACACGTTCTACCACGTGAAAAAGATCCGTGACGCATCGTTAAGCTCCGTGTCGCTTCATCCGCGAAACAACTTGGTCCGCGCGAATTTTTCGAGGATCGTAGACGATTTTGTTCGTCGCGTCTATGAATAAATGCGAGTACAGTTCACGAGTTTTCAACACAGTTGACAATTATTCAATTGCAAAACCCATAAACTGTAATTAATTATGGCATTTAATTTGGAGTTTATTCAGTGTCCATATTAATGATTGAACTGAGTAATTATTTAACTAGTTAATTAATAATTAACAGCAAAAGAGTTGACTTAATTACACATTACATTATTTAACAAATATTTACGAGAAACCTGTAATTAATTAACACAACTCAAACGTTCATAATTCTCCAGTTTGTATTTTATATTTTTACTCAACGTTTTACAGCCATGAAATGAAGAGGTATTCGCGTTTCACAAACATTTAAATCTGAAATTCGAGATCCATGTAATATTTAAAATAATGCTAGCAGGATTTTTCTATATTTGCGTTTCGGTTTTTAAGGACTATCCAAAATTTAATATGTATAAATGATTGATGGAAACTTTCCTCCGACGAAATAATTGCGTTTTTAAATTTTTATCCTCTGGTGTTTGAAATTCTGTGCACGCTGAAAAATACATTCTTTATGTGTGCACAACAGTGCTCGGAAAAAAAATAGCAAACAAATAAACTCTCGACCTTTGCAACAATTAAAAACAGGAACGAGTTTTGCGAGTAAAAAAGTTGCCATAAAACTGCATTCACCTGTATTGAACAACGTAAACGATGAATGCATGCTGCTAATAATTTCAGTTTTAAATTCTCATGAGAGCCACCGGTTTTGATTAAAAATTATATTTTAACATTATCCTATTCATAGCTGATAGATCAATTTTTGAACACGGTATAAAATACACAATTTTCTTTAATGACACTGTTTTTATTTTTCACGTAGATTGAGTTTCCAAAGCACTCAGAATAAAAAAATATTTCGATAGTACGTTAAATAAAACAACGATCCGTGAGGTATTCCAAATTTTCGACACGAAACACCGCCTCGCAAATTGTTATATGTTTTAAAATCAAACCCAAACACTTTTTTGTGCAAAATGTTTGGAAAAATCGATTCGCGCAAACAAAAATATACAGTTCTATTAAAAAAGTGCTACCTCGCTATTCGTGCAGTATTCACACTCGTTCAGCAGTTTCTTTCGATCATTAAATTCTCACATAAACTATGTACAATAAAAATTCAATAACCACGTCAAAAGTGACCACAGTGTCGTCCTGCAGGATTATTCGTTTCAATTAGTCGGAAAATAAACTCGTGTATTTTTATTAACAGAATAACGATATCTACAAAGAAGACAATTTCGCGAAATATAACGCGCTGAAAAACCGTGTTACAAGCTCCAATTAAATTACAATATTTCCCGCAGCCGGTGTTTTGCTTACCCGATCCCCGATGAACGTTCCGGGAACGCGTTTGTCAGTGACGTCGCCGTGCGCCACTGAAACCACAGCCCTCTATTTAAATTTAAACACAGTTTATTAACCTGTCTCACGGGTGCAGTGGCGGACAATGGAAACACCGGTAGCTTGCCGGCGCAGTTTCGCAGAATCGATTTCGAAGTTGCTCGCTGACAATCAACAACCTCTGTATTTTCCACCTGCGACGAGATCAGAGATTCGAACTGCTTTGCTTCGTCCAAACGGAAGATTCACTCGACTGCAAGTTTCGATTCGAAGTCTTGATTAAAGATGAACAGTCGAACTATAGTAGACTCACGTTATATTGCCACCTTTGTCCTTGCAACGTTTGGTAGCTATTAGAGGGTTGTATTTGCGATGCGTTGAGTTAGCGATGCCTCTGCAACGCGTTGAGTTAATGACGCTGCAAGTTAGAGGCGCGTTGAAATTGCGCATTCAATTTGCGACGCGTAGAAATAGCGCGGTGAGTTAGTGACGCGTCAAATTTGCGGCGCGGTGAATTAACGGTGCATCGAATTTGTAACGCGACGAATCTGCGATATGTTGGAAAACGGCGCATTGAGTTAGTGGCGCGTTGAACTACTGGTGCGTTAAATTTGCGGCGCGTTGAATTAACGGTGCGTTGAATTAGTGGCGCGTTGAATTAGTGGAGCGTTGAATTAGCGACGCATTGAGTTAGTGGCGCGTCAAATTACTGGCGCATCGAATTACCAACGCGTTGAGTTAGTGGCGCATCGAATTACCAAGACGTTGAGTTAGTGGCGTGTCGAATTACCAGCGCGTTGAGTTAGTGGCGCGTCGAATTACCAGCGCGTAGAGTTACTGGCGGGTCGAATTACCAGCGCATCGAATTACCAGCGCGTTGGGTTAGTGGCGCGTCGAATTACCAGCGCGTAGAGTTACTGGCGGGTCGAATTACCAGCGCGTTGGGTTAGTGGCGCGTCGAATTACCAGCGCGTTGAGTTACTGGCGGGTCGAATTACCAGCGCGTAGAGTCAGTGGCGCATCGAATTACCAGCGCGTTGAGTTACTGGCGTGTCAAATTACCAGCGCATCGAATTACCAGCGCGTTGAGTTAGTGGCGCGTCGAATTACCAGCGCGTAGAGTTACTGGCGGGTCGAATTACCAGCGCATCGAATTACCAGCGCGTTGGGTTAGTGGCGCGTCGAATTACCAGCGCGTTGAGTTAGTGGCGTGTCGAATTACCAGCGTGTAGAGTCAGTGGCGCATCGAATTACCAGCGCGTTGAGTTACTGGCGTGTCAAATTACCAGCGCATCGAATTACCAGCGCGTTGAGTTAGTAGAGCGTCGAATTACCAGCGCGTAGAGTTACTGTCGGGTCGAATTACCAGCGCGTTGAGTTAGTGACGCGTCGAATTACCAGCGCGTAGAGTCAGTGGCGCATCGAATTACCAGCGCGTAGAGTCAGTGGCGCATCGAATTTCCAGCGCATTGAGTTACTGGCGTGTCAAATTACCAGCGCATCGAATTACCAGCGCGTTGAGTTAGTACCGCGTCGAATTACTATCGCGTTGAATTACCAGCGCTATATTTGCAACGCACTGAGCAACACATCGAATTAGTAGCACACCAAGTTATCGGCACGATGAATTACAGACGTGTTGATTTAGCGGCGCTGAACTACCATCGCGTTGCATTGTACTTCCACACAATGTTACCAATTGTTCACGTTACATTGGCCAACACGTACATCCTCGCCACAATGCAGCACGTCCTGAAATAAAAGTAGATACCAACAGGAGATTGAAGGCTACTCGACAACCGCAGGAACCAATCTTATAAATCACTCTTCGACAACAGCTTCCACTGTGGTTCTACCATAGCCACAAAGTTACCTTGCCAAATACGTCTCTTGTTCGGCAGCCACGATCGGGGTTATAACTCACTAACAGTTCACGAAATCAGACCGGTGAAGTCGCTATTTGCGTTCGTTTCACGTATGACACGTCGGCTGGTTCAATCTACTCTCGCAAAAAGAGATCGAACCTGGCTTCCGGATCCCGTTGACCCGGTATCTCGGATCGTCGAGCGATCTCCTCCAGTAGCCGTAGATAGGCGACGTAGATTTGCTGGAACGAGGAATTGTCCTCGGGAAATCAGAAGAAAGGAAAAATGAACCTGTCCTGACACCTCACATGCCAGCGTTGCCTATCCACAACCTGAAAGCTTCCACTTTGGAAGGATAAACTTTGTCGTTCCCGACAATTTTCGTCGATAGGAGAGGTTGAGAGCTGTTGTGAGCTCTGATGTCGAGTCTTAAGTTACTCTGAAAGTTTTGAGAATTTGTGAATAAAGTGATACAGGCTGCTTTACTGCGATAACGAAATAGATGTGTGGAAAACTGGAGTGTAAGCTTCGTGTACTAGCAAGTCGTTAAACGACATCTTGAGAAAAGTCTGTCGTTCAGAATCGAACCGGATCGAGTCCTCGATTTCTCGGCTCAACGCAGTACTCTCGGTAAGCTCAGGAAACCCTCGAGGGTACTTGGCGATGTTTATCGTTCGAAAAACGCTTCGACAAGCTCCGATGTAAATTTACTGATAAAATACGATAATTCGTGATTCGTTCGAGCGATCAGCTCGTTGCGGGATAATCTTTTATTCATTTATTTATGTATGATAAAACGTTGTAAGATGGAACTTTCAAGCAGCTATTATTTATGCTAAGATCCCATAATTCTATTTTATTCATTCATCCATTCGATGGGAATCATCTCCTTTGTAAATGCGACTAGGAGTATTGCCATTTCATTTTGTATTCCCAACAAAAACATAGTTTAAGAAATGATTTTTTATTTATCAGAAGAAATAAGCTCGTTTTATTAGGGGTATAGTAAAACGTCGCTTTCACGTACCATCAATTTAAATCCCAGTCTCCTGACCGTCGTTAATACTTAACTATCCGAACGCAATTTCTTCTAGCGTGAAAGGGGGTTGGAGACGGTCTATTAAGGCTCCTTCGTTAATCAACCCGTTGACGAAGGGTTGGAAAGCAACTACGACGATCGAAGGTAGCCCGATAAGGTAATATCCACGGCTTGTTACGCGTCGACAGTAAAATTGCCCTTCGTTTTCTTCGATCGAGGGGTGGTTCGCAGGGGGGTGAACTGGCCGTGGGATATAGTTCGATTCAGCAAGCGCGAGGGATTATTCGATTGAATAATATTGAAATTCCACAGCCAGTGGTCGCTGCAGAACGCTCGGATGGAATTTCATCCCTCTGTTAACCCTCTTGACGTCTCGCCCCTTCCGTGGAAGACGCCGCGAGCAAAAAGGAGCAGCCACGATGGAATTGGTCCGAAAGACTGTGTAACCTTTATCTACCAAGGGTGGTCGACCTTTGTACAGTCTTTGCTCGATCAACCCTTCTCTGTCTACCCTTTTCTTTCTCCACGGAATCTTTCGGTCCACTGAAATCTTTGCAAATAATCAAATACCGTCTGGACAGATTACTGAAATTACGAGATAACGGGATGAAGGGGTGCAATTACGGCAAGCCGTGTTTACTTGCTCGAAGATTTTAATCGATGGAAGTTCGAGAAAACTTACAGGGGTTGTATAATTCATTCCTTTCTAGAAGCATAACTTCCGTTCTCTTATTTTCCTCGTTCCGCTCCGCGTTTGTATTTTCATTCGAGTAATCCTTCACACTGAGTCTCGCAATTTTAACCCCTGAATGTTAATTCCAAACGGAATAACCCCTTTGATATTAAGGAAATATCACGAGAAATTCTGTTGTGCTCCAGCGTTTGTAATTTCTAATCTTCAAATATTAACCCCAAAGAAAAATATTCAACCTTACACAAGAATTAATCATATTACCAGTATTGTAACTTCAACGTGAAAATTGAAACGTAAAACAACGTGTTGGCGTTCGTCAACAATTCACTTCCGTTCAAATGTTGATTTTAATGTAAAAATCAATATCCAACGCCCCCTTAATTACATCATACCCCATCGCGACCCGCTCCCCTATCATTTGCAACGTTACATTTTGAACCTCCGAATATTGACTCTGACGGGAAAATAAACGTCCAACCCTCGCTTTAAGTTGCATGAAACTTCGCCGTCGATGTCTGTAAACTTTCACAAAGCTACGCTTCCGACGTTCCCGGCGATATTCACCCTCCTTTCGCGACGTGCAGCGACATTCTCGATTGTCGTACCGATAACAACGTCTGCATCCACGGAAGAAGGGATGAAACAGCGGACAGAGGGGTGAGCAACCGGACGGCGCGATTCGATTCGACGACATATAACAATGTTATCGCTGCGTCAGACAGTTATGTGGAATTTACGCGAGGCAAACAGGGCTCGGAGACACGATCGTGTAAGTGAAATATACCTCAGCCACCCTGCACCAGGCATCCTGATGCCGCATCATGCTCTATTTTAATTTCTGTCGATGCTGATTTAACGCTACTCAAAACGACTATCTCTGAATATCTTGCTGTACATAATACACATTTTCGCATATGACTTTAGCTAAGAGTTTTGTGATCACATGATTGAATCACAGCACATTGAATAATAATATCAAACAATCGATGACCCCAACTAATCAAAGCAGACTAATATAACAGATCGTGTGAATATTTTACGTATTCCAGTAACTACCCATTTCTTACACAAACAGTAAGTCCCTTGTCACATGTTTCAAGCTAACAATTGCAAAGCTGGCTCGGGTTCTACCTAAAAGCTGTTCGCAAGTTCGAGTAGTTTTTCACAGAGGAATACCCGCTATCTTCCAATGGTGTCCGTCTACGGAATCCGTAATACGCGATTGTTATTCATCGTTCGTTTCGAAACGTCTACCGCTATTAAACTCTAGGACGGCCAGTTTAGAAGTGAATCCCGGCTAAGAATATTATATTAGGTCGTACGTTATCTGGCCGTCCGATTTCCGACTGTTCTATCTACGAGTCTGTCAACCCCTATATCTTCAGGATTATCCTGTGTGGACGCGTGCCGGTTTGTAATTCGCATTCGGTTTTAATTTGGGTTAATTAACAAGTTGGTACATGAAGGCATGACTGTACAGTAATTATACTATTTGACGTTTAACGAATATCAGTTTGCAACAAATTCTTGTTATGTTTCATAAAAAAAGACCGCGGTCAGTGGACGTCTACGAAGGTCTCTCGTTTAGAATGCAAACGACCAGGCTCCTTCGGCCGATTGTAAATCCTTCAGGCTTAAGCAACGGGCGTCGTTCGCACGCGGACTCTAAATTGCTCGATTCTGCTCGCGCGGAATTTTCCGACGGATTTATTCGCGCATTATGTTGAAAGCGGTGGAAGTTTCGTGAAACTAACGAGTGCCCATTCTTTCGGCGTGCCGATTATATCTTCACCCTCTTCGATCTCGTACGCTTTCTTTAGCTTTACGCTTCATTTCGTCCTGCGGAATGATTCGGTACATTTGCACGTGAAATTTAGTGATCAACTGGTCATTATAGAATGTTGGAGAGAACTAAGAAATGTGTAAACGATTCACCCTGCATAATTTTAATGTAGAAGCGTCAGTAAATAAAGATCGATCCAAATTTATCTGTCAGATTAGAAGTATATAAATAAGCTTCCTTCGATCAATTCGGAAACACAATTTCGGCCACATCGAGATAGAAGTTTGTCTTTCATCCCCTCGTGCAACAACAATCACGAGAGCGAGGGTGGACGAGGGTGGTACGTTTTATCCCGTGCGGTTAGCCTCGACGACCCACCGGCGGCGATAAACCAAAATTCCGAGGTAATCCCGTCTGTGTCGCGATTCTAGATACCCATCTCTGGCACAGCGGACGTGGCGGGTGATTCGAATTTTCATCGGGGCTACAGGGATTTCGACTGCGATTGCGCCTCCCTCGTTTTCACGCACCTGTCTGGTCTCGATTGGGTAGGGGGATGTAGAGTCGTTGTTGCGAGGGCTCGAGTATTTTGATTGCGATATTTTAGTTATTCGTGAAAAATGGAGATTGAAAGAGCAGAAATCGAAACATGGCTTTTTGCGCTGCAGCTGTTACGTTAGGTCAAATAACTCGACACAGTTTACACTCTTTTATTATCAACTTGCAAAAAACGTTACTGTGATCACTTTTCGTTTTGCAATGTTCATATTGTTCACATTTCATGATGTTCATAATGTTCACATTTTATAATGTTCACAATGTTCAAGTTTCATAATGTTCATAATGTTCATAATGTTCAAAAATGTTCATAGCTCATAATGTTCATAATGTTCACATTTCATTAGGTTCATACTGTTTATAATGTTCATAATGTTCATAATGTTCATAGTTCATAATGTTCATAATATTCACAGTTCATGATGTTCATATTGTTCATAATGTTCATAATGTTCATAATGTTCATAATGTTCATAATGTTCATAATGTTCATAATGTTCATAGTTCATAATGTTCATAATGTTCACATGTCATGATGTTCATGCTGTTCATAATGTTCATAATGTTCACATTTCATGATCTCCATAATGTTCACATTTCATGATGTTCATACTGTTCATAATGTTTATAATGTTCATAATGTTCACAGTTCATGATGTTCATATTGTTCATAATGTTCATAATGTTCATAATGTTCATAATGTTCATAATGTTCACATTTCATGATCTCCATAATGTTCACATTTCATGATGTTCATACTGTTCATAATGTTTATAATGTTCATAATGTTCATAATGTTCATAATGTTCATAATGTTCATAATGTTCATAGTTCATAATGTTCATAATGTTCACAGTTCACAATGTTCATAATGTTCACATTTCATGATGTTCATAGTTTATAATGTTCATAATGTTCATGTTTCATAATGTTTAATATTTTTAAACTGCGTGATACGAAAGGAAAATAAAAGTTACAGTAAAGGTAAGTGACAGCAATGAAGCAGAATTGGCAAAAAACAATTTTTGCGCACTCTCTACAATCTGCAGATCACGCCAGTAGTTCTTAGCGAAGAGTACACGTACGAGCTGAAAGACGAAAGAGTCGCTTTGAAGTCCTGCGACAGAATATTCCCGAGATATTTGAATAAAATCCTGAGAAAATGAACATCCACCGGTGACACCGGCGTGAATATAAAAGAAAGAGGCACCGAGAGATGAAATATACGAAGGTAGGGAAAAACTTAAAGAGTGTAATGCCGCAGCCACGTCAGGAAGGTACATGTTACTTCGGGGGAATAGAACGAATGTGAAATACGGTGAACATGTAGATTATGTGGAGACAAAGGAACGAAAATATGCACCTATAGAAAATAACAGGGCAAATAAGACCAGGTTGAAATGAAAGGAGAAATAAGGGTGAAATTCACAAGTTGTAAATTTGAGAGGAGAAAAAGGAAACGAGATCAAAAGCATTTTTGATGCCATCAATACACCTTTAATTACATTACGGCTTGCAAAAGACTCCCCGAGTATGGTTAAAAATTTCAATCACTTTGTGTACTCTAACACTGTTGCTACATGTTTCGTGGCAATGAATTAATTGAAAGCTTTACGTCCAGCTATTCAAGTTGCAAACGCTGTTTGCGAAACTTGAGTATACTTCACAGCTCCGAATTTAAAGTTCACAGGTCGATGCAACGTCATAAGTTAGGGAACTTCAGAAATACTTGATTACATTATTGTCCATTGAGAATTTACAAGGGATGTATTACATGGTGAGTGATTTGCAACATTGTTAGAACTTCAAGCACACTTGGCTGCTTAGCAGTTCGCGATTATTACAGCGGAAGTTCACTGATACAGTGTAATATATGGTACATTGTTGCAACTTGCCGCAACATATTGCAGTTTTGGCGCAACATATCGGGGCTTGGAAGTGTACAACAATATTACAGTGTGGATTGATTCGCAACGTTAATGGAAACTTCAAAACCTTAACTGGAAATTTACCAACCGTTTTGCACATTGTTGCACACTGTGCAGCTGCAGAATATTTGAGCACACAAATATTTTATACCAGTCGAAGCTTATGGGATCTGCAGTACCAACGTTGCAAGCTGGTTTAGACTTTATGACATTAATCCAGTGACATTGCAGCTCCAGGGATTATCTGCAGCATCGGTTTGCAACATTACAGCTTCTAGACTTATAATTAAATACGAGAATTTTCGTGGCAGGATTCTAACGTTGCTGTAAAGATGTCGTTCGGATCTTTAGAATATAATATTGCCAGGATTCCGAAGCTTCTTGGGTGATTTCCAACATCCTGACAAGTTGAGAAGGTATCAGAGCTTAGAAATATGTGACATCAAAATGGTAGCTTTTGGACACCGTCCAAATGTTAGTGTGTGTTTTTCAACGCTGTTGCTGGAAACCTTTGAAATATATAATTCTACATATCTGCTCGAAATTTAATTACGTGTTCTGCAGCGTTGTCAAAAATCAAATTGAAAATAAATAGATATAGTTGCAAATATTGACACTAGTGTTAGGACTTTGATCATTTCTGGAGCTCTGCAGTTGCACGTCAATTTTTAACACAATGATTTTTAAGCTTATTATATTATCCAACATCTTACGTGCTGCTATAATAACATTACCTGGTTCAATATTCTCTGACACCCTCTTTGAAACATTGTGGAATTTTAAGGAAGCAGAAATATTTGAGATGGTATATAATATTGTTAGCAACAAATTTGGTATTCCACGCAAATCCGTTTCGTCTAATGCCCAGATACGTGTGAACCGACGGTAACAAAGAAGAATAACGATTTCACAGGTGACAGATATCAACAGTATTCTGTTGGATTTGTTTGGCAGATTTCTCAGCGCCAGATGTGTCCAACCGTCGTTTTATATCTTCGATACGAGCAAACACGTCGACCTCCCAAATCTGGCTGAAAATCTCGCTCGCACTGGTAATTGAGAAATTTTCAGAATCTCCTCGTTCGCGAACTAGCGAGCTCATTATAATCGCGTTTAATGAAGTCTCATCGACGTCCGTAACAACGTTGCAAGTTTAAGCAGCCTTTCTAAATGAAGTAACACTCGCGACCGGGAACTTAGAAACACGACTGGAATTACAAGTTTCAGCCGAAGTTCGTTGTAACTTCGTTGTCACCCCTTTAAACGGGCAGCAAGTCAAACAGAAATACGTTTACTGAATCCTAGTACAAGCGTCCGAACTTGTGCCGGACTGCAGAATTGATTTAAAAGTTTTAGCGCGAGAAGCTTGGACGTCTGGATGGAAAAATACTGCAGTAATTACCCGGTTTTCAAATATCTATTAGGTTATTTAGATTGTGTGAATAGTCCACTGGGACGAGGAAGTTCCACTCGATACGTGACGATACCACGCGTGGTAATTCCATACGTGAGGATACCACGCGTGGTAATTCGACGCGTGGTAATTCCATACGTGACGATACCACGCGTGGTAATTCCATACGTGACGATACCACGCGTGGTAATTCGACGCGTGGTAATTCGACGCGTAGTAATTCGATACGTGGCGATACCACGCGTGGTAATTCGACGCGTGGTAATTCGATACGTGGTAATTCGACGCATGGTAATTCGATACGTGGTAATTCGACGCGTGGTAATTCGACACGTGGTAATTCGATACGTGGCGATACCACGCGTGGTAATTCGACGCGTGGTAATTCCATACGTGGCGACACCACGCGTGGTAATTCGACGCGTGGTAATTCCATACGTGGCGATACCACGCGTGGTAATTCGACGAGTGGTAATTCGACGCGTAGTAATTCGATACGTGGCGATACCACGCGTGGTAATTCGACGCGTGGTAATTCGATACGTGGTAATTCGACGCATGGTAATTCGATACGTGGTAATTCGACGCGTGGTAATTCGATACGTGGTAATTCGACGCGTGGTAATTCGATACGTGGTAATTCTACACGTGATTCATTCAAGATCCTTTTCGTAGGGGCACAAATGACGCAGGGGTTAATCGACGTTCCTTACAATTAACCCTGTCCAACATTTTCGACCCAATTTACCCTCTTCCGATAGCCAGCGACAGACTTTCTCGAGGGAGTCACAATAGATCGTTTAAGGAAACCACCCCTAAGGATGAACGAAAAGGTAGCCCTCGGTTGACTCGAATCGCGATTAAAATCGATGTCTGATCCGATCATAGAAACCCTCCACTGTCATCTGGGACGATTATCGGCGAGTTTACGGCAGCCCGGTTTCCTCGAAGCGGCCAAGGGGTGTGGCCACGTAAAAAGTTAATGGAGATTCCGGTTGAAAGTTTACTGGGGACGATATTGCGTTATTTTAACAGAAAGTATACATCACAGAATGAAAACAGTAAATGAATTTGAAAGATAGGGTTTGAATGATCGAATTATGTATCGGAGAAGTGATTTCCAACCCTTCAACGTTATCCACGGTGTAATGTGATCATAAAGAAAAAGGGATAAGGTTGATTGACTGAAAGTTTCTTTTCTTTCTGACCCACCTACTTCACGGTTCGCTTGTTACCCTCCGATGACTTTCATCCGACAACCCTCGAGTATAAGGGAATTACGTAATTCGAGTTTGGGGGATGAGTAATCGGTAAGTTAAAATCTGAAATACAGCGGTCTGACGCCTCAATTTGTTAATGCGTTGGAAAGTATTTTAGACGTCTTAGCTTTTCACAGCTGTTTCATTTTCAATTTTCTGAGAGAGGAGGAAATTACTCAGAGGGCAAATGACTGTCATTTTGTGAAGGGGGTTATTTGATCATCGTGATCAGCAACGAAATTAATAGTCACACTAATTCAAAGGTAAAAAAATAAGTAGTTATACATGTACACATGAGTACACATATGAGTACACATATGAGCACACGTGTACTGCAATGAGTACAGATGAGTTCACATATGAGTACACATGTATTGCAATGAGTATACATGAGTACACATATGAGCACACATGTACTGCAATGAGTATACATGAGTACACATATGAGTACATATATGAGCACACATGTACTGCAATGAGTACACATGAGTACACATATGAGCACACATGTACTGCAATGAGTATACACGAGTACACATATGAGTACACATGTACTGCAATAAATACATGTATATGTAATTTATGTATATGCAGTTTTACTGTTGATTTATGTTTTAACAACACAGCAAATTATATGATAGTATCCACCCCTTGAGGTAATAGCCAAAAATTGCTTCAACGTCACTCTCGACCAAAAACGTCAATTTCAACGTGTAATGTGCTCTAACATTTACTCTGTACACATGCCTACAGCGTTTGCATACCGCACATTTACCTGCGTTCCGCACATACTCAAACTTCCTCATTTCTTAACGCGTTGACATGCCCTGGGGATCATTAGTATCTAGCATTACAAATTAACGGTGAGGAAATATTGTCTTAAGCGTTGCTATTGCAATAACACGCTACCACAAATTCAAATTTCACGTTTGGTAATTGCGTATGCTTTCGCCTGACAATTGCAATTTTAGTATATGTAGGACGGTACATTTAAAAATTCCTAAACATACATTCAAAAAGATCCTCAAATACTTAAATCACCAAATAAAATAAGTTCTATTAATTTTTATCTGTATTTCTATTGTTTTAACAATATAGGAGGTTGAAGATTTCAGTCTCTAAGTTTATCGATCGAGTGACCTGACCACTCATTGCTGGAACAATCGCTTTCCAATAATTTCGCAGTATTCTATGAAAGCAGCGATACACAACAATTCCCATAACAATTCGAAGATCGAACGCCCCGTGAAATCGAGATCGTTTCATCATAAGACGGTAAATCTTCGAATGATCCTCCTGTGGCCAGCCTATCTTTCGAGCCACAGTCTCACCCCTCCTGGGTATGGAAGGAGAACGTAATCTTCTTAAGAGCGTGCCGATCGACCGGACCTGATCCACATTTTTCCGGTTGCTTGTCTCCTTGAATTTCCACTTGTCTGCAATCCTGTCGGTTCACAGTCATCGAGCTTCTCCGATATGACGTTTCTGGTCTCCGTTTCACCACCCCTTGAATATTCTTCTGACGTCGAATTGCTGATATTTAGGTATTGGCAAATTTACGAAACAGCAGAAATGCTACTGAATCTTTCAAGCTTTCGAATTACTATTTCAGACTTTTCTCAATTTTTGAATATTTAGAATTCACATCTGTAGTCCACCTGACATAAAAATCAGTCACGAAACAAGGGTAGAAAAGTTCGATTGAAATCCGACTATTCGCAAACACGAAGTGTTCTTGGAGTCGAGTATCCGACGAGGGGTTGAAAGTTTCCCTTTGAATTCTAGACACTTAACGCCTGGCCCATTCGTCAGTCTCGAAATGTTTCGACCCATCCACTTTCGTAATACCTTTATTCAACCGTTCTCTGTACGAGAAACGATGAGAGAGCAGAAACGTTTCATCCCCTCGGTGTCTGTGAATTTACAAGATAATTTGAAAGTCAAGAAACGCTGAACGAACCATCGGTTCGGTAAAAATCAATGAAGCCCCCTGTTGTCTTTCTCCCTTTTTTTTATTAATAAAACTCTATGGACGTTATAACTCAATTTAAATCACTAAATCCCGCGTTACGAGTCGAACTTGATTCGATGGTTGCGACTGTGCGGATAAGCTTCCGGGACGGCTATCTCTAACGAACTCGTTATTTTTAACGGCCTCTTTCGCTGTCTGCCTCTGGTTTGTTTTTCCTTTTTTATTAGTCCCTCTATTTGCCGTGACGTATTTTTCTGATGTTAGAAACTCGTGCAGAAATGGGGCTTGTTTATGGGTTATCGCGGGTCAACAGAATGTTTAACAATTTTCCCTCCGACGGTTTGCGGTGTATCGATTGTGCGAAACGCACGTATTGTCTCGTCGGTTATTGAACAAAGGAAAATTCGATATCGAACGGGACAGAGGCAGCGGTAATTAAAAGCACTCTGAAAAATCAGAATTCCCAGACATGCGACATATTAAAGTAAGCTGATAACGAAGACCGATATTCAAAACGTAGATTCAATATGATCAGAGAGAAACCAAAAAAGAATAAATTCATTTCGTGACACGGATTGAAATGTGTAGTGATTAATAGAGGACCTTCCAACTCTGGAAACAAAGAAGATTGGATAAAACCCATCGACGCGAAGGAATGTAAAATATTTGATGCCAATACATTTAATCAATGTATACTATCAATCCGTGTTCGACAATATCGATGAGAAAAGAAATTTAATATCATGTTTTATGTCGCAGGGTTGATTCTTTGTTGGACACATCAAACTGGAAGAATATGGATTCAATAAATTCCTAACTAGCCATGAAAATAGCTTTCGAATATAACAATTCCGTAGGGAATACGAGGACAAACGTTCCGATACTGTAATTAAATTTGACTCAATCTTCCATCTGGGACTGCGTTTGTAATCGATGATAAAATGTAATTTTCGAATGTGGGTGTTCGGACATTTTGCAGAGCAGATCAACAGTGATCTTTGAGACAAAGTTAGCTTATGTACATGTCGCTATTCGGTGGGTTGCTACTAATACGCTCTCTAGTAATATTCACAGCTACTACTACGCTCCCCACTACTACTCAAAGCTACTACTACGCTCCCACTACTACTCACAGGTACTACTACGCTCCCCACTACTACTCACAGCTATTACTACGCTCCCCACTACCACTCACAGCTACTACTACGCTCCCCACTGCCACTCACAGCTACTACTACGCTCCCACTACTACTCACAGGTACTACTACGCTCCCCGCTACTACTCACAGCTATTACTACGCTCCCCACTACCACTCACAGCTACTACTACGCTCCCCACTACCACTCACAGCTGCTACTACGCTTCCACTACTACTCACCGCTACTACTACGCTCCCCACTACCACTCACAACTACTACTACGCTCCCCACTGCCACTCACAGCTGCTACTACGCTTCCACTACTACTCACCGCTACTACTACGCTCCCCACTACTACTCGCAGCTACTACTACGCTCCCACTACTACTCGCAGCTACTACTACGCTCCCACTACTACTCACAGCTACTACTACGCTCCCCACTACTACTCACTGCTACTACTGCGCTCCCCACTACTACTCACAGCTACTACTACGCTTATGGTACCCTAAACCTAACCTCTGTTTATGAAATATGAGAATAAATTGGACGGGGTGTCCATTATCAGACCTGGAGCATTTAGTCCATGGTAAAATTGTGAAACAGAGAAGGTAGAATGTCCGGCGATCCCTCGGGACCCCGAAGACCAAGGGTGGTTAAGTAACGACGCTCTTCGTAGCATCGTAACAACGTCGACTCTCGGCCGTTGCGAAGGCAGCGCCAATTATATCGAAGTGTTATCCGATTACAAATTTCCCCTCAGCCTGCTGCAGGCGTTGCGGCAATCTCGTGTTTATACGCGCACCAACGGTAGACAGACAGACAGACAGAGACAGGAGCAAGAGAGATAGAGCCGGAGGATTCTATCCAGGGCTGGCTGCTCCTTTGAGCCTCTCCAGAGACGCAGCCTCGGAATTTAATAGGCTTCACTTTGAAACTACAGCGAAATTGATCTCTCCGCGCGTCCCAGCCGAAATTTTCCCTTAGCCAGAAGCGAGTACGCTCCATCCCGCTTGGGAGCTGGCCGACTAATTTTATTTAAGGCTTCTAAGCCGGTAATATCCGACCTCTCCCCACTCCAGCAGTTTACGCTTTATTGCATGGTGTCGTTCGATCCCCCAACGTTGGATACACTTCCCAAACCCGACCGAAACCGGGTCATCTCGAACTGATGGCTGTTGCTCAGGTATGCGATGCGTTTGGCTGATTTTATCGAGGTGCCGTGAAACTTCTAAGTTGCTCCACGCTGATGAAAGTGGGATAAATTGGAGTGGCGAAATAGTTAGATTGAGAAGCGGAGTGAATTGTTGCGATGAAGGTTACTTTGAAAGTTTTGGGAATGCTGGATAACATGTATTCGCACTATCAAGTCGAAACTCGTGTGGATTACGAACTTTCCATATGTGTGAATCTCTACACCTTCAGATCCTGGCTTCTCAGATTACTGGACCTAGCCCCTAGTTCCTAGATTTCCATCCACATATCCTTAGGATCATCAAATTTCCATGCTCTCATATCTCTGTATACTTCCAGATCTTTGTCGTCAGATTCCTACATGCACTTGCATACCTCTAGATCCCTATATCTGCCACGTTCATATGTTCCCAGATGCTCATTACTTCAAATGTCTTTAATGACTCCTTAAATTATCCGAGGCTCCTTCTCTAAATCGTTCGAAGTTAGAGACGATTTTAACCAAAAAAATGTTATTTTATCTCCAGCCAATAGGCTTTGAAATAAAGATTCGTACAAAAATAAAGTTTCAAACAAAACTGGTATAAAAGTAGAATTTTTTGGTTTTAACGGAACAATACGCTGTTCCGTAGTTTTTCAACGAAGCGGTTCAGTCGCGTGCCGAATTTCAAGTACCGTTTCGCAAACTGGACCCTCATTCTCATTTCCCTTCCACTTTCACAATTACCCGAAACAACTGCCGGCACAACAGCACTTCCAAACAGCCCACGGTTCAACGATTATCAAACAACTTCTCGTTCTTCAATTTCCGTTCGCAACTTGATTTCACCCTGCTAACCTAATCGCTTCGTATTGTGTACATTCGCGTAGATAATAAAATGGAAGGGTACAGAAGATTACTCTTAGCGTAATTAACAGAGATCAAAAGAGCGGTATGCAACGGTGTCACGAAAGTTAGCCCGTGTTTCGAAGACATAGTCTGACATAGCCAGGTTTAGCATGCAATAAGTGTATCCACGTGGCGTCTACAGGTTGCACACATTGCATATGGATATCGTTATCGATCCTGCAAATTGCATCGGAGATGTTAAACGCCCGTGGCATGTCGAAATTCCTTCTATCATTTGGATTTGAATTCCATAATATCCGAATTGTGAATACTACATCCTGCCGGTTAAAATTAACGCGTGTTACGTCAAACGCCTCGATGTAAATGGATGTATACAACAAGACGAGATATAATTGCGTAATGTGCAATTATTCCAACACGTGATAATAACGAAAAAGTTCTGAATTTTCATGAGGTATTATGAACTTCTGCTTTTGTTTGTAATGAACGGGTGATGTGAAGCGTGGAAACAATATGTTGCTGTTAATACGAATATGTGATGCTACATGTGGGCGCAGCTGCTATTACTACGGGTTGGTATACGTGCCGCTACAGTGATACATTGCTGCTACTTAGTGCTATTATTACGTACTGACGCTAGTATATGTCGCTGTTCTGTAGGTTGACACTGCTGAGCTCCCACTACTGCTCACAGCTACTAGTACGCTCCCCACTACTACTCACAGCGACTACTAGACTCCCCACTACCACTCACAGGTGCTACTACGCTCCCTACTACTACTCACAGGTACTACTAGGCTCCCCACTACCACTCACAGCTACTACTAGGCTCCCCACTACCACTCACAGCTACTACAACGCTCCCCTACTACTCACAGCGACTACTACGCTCCCTACTACTACTCACGGTTACTACTATGCTCCCCACTACTACTCACTGCTACTACTACGCTCCCCACTACCACTCACAGCTAATACTACGCTCCCCACTACTACTCACAGCTACTACTAGGCTCCCCACTACTACTCACAGCTACTACTACGCTCGCTACTACTACTCACAGCTACTATTACGCTCCCTACTACTACTCACAGCTCCTACTACGCTTCCCTACTACTCACAGCTAGCACTACGGGTAGATACTGCTACGCGTCGATATTACTGCTTACTGAAACTATTTCGCATCGATACTACTACTCACAGCTGCTAGTAGGTACTGATACTACTACTCACAGCTGTTGCTACGCGTCGATACTACTATCCACAGCCGCTAATGAGCACTGATTCTACTATTCTTAGCCACTATTACATTCTAATATTACTACTAGCAGCATTACTACGTGCTGACATTAATATACGCTACTATTTCTACACGTTGATATACATCATACCAAAAGGGTGACCCGCGAACAGGTTAGTGTGCGACAAAATGGTCTCACCAAATTTTCGATGTCTCTCCGAGATAGTTACGGCTTGGTTTCCCGCGATTCGTCACGTTCGGACAATAAAACGTTTCCCTTCGTTCCCTCACGGCTCTCTTATATTTCAATTTCGACGCGGCAAATTGTTTGCGGTGTATTTAAACGAGTCGTTCAGCGTTTTAACACGAGCTCCTGCCTGTATTTCGCAATTTCCAGTTAATCAAACCTGATGGAAACTTTTATCCCCGTAAACAAACATAAAAATTGTCACGATATCCATCTAATTGAACTTCATTCCATTTTATGCGTATCATGCGTAACGAATGAAATATCAAACACTGTGACCCTTTCGATGTATATCAATTAGTTTAAAATACAACTCGACAGAATATCAAATAATACAAAATCATTCGATACAGTATAAATTGAAATAACATTTCCTGTCGTCGAATTAAAGAATTATTCTTCATCCAAGTCAATTAAGAAATGCGTCCATTGGAAGATAAACTTTTGAATCGCGGTTAAATCGATGTAAGGAAAAAGTGGATTGATTGCGCCAGCAAGAGTGCCGCGGAGCATAAGGACAGCCAGGTGATAATCAACGATTTGGTATTCAAATCCTCAAGCATCCTGCTTAACGAGACCGAGATCCGCCTCAGGATCTCATAGATCTTACGCTCGCAAATTTCGACGAATGTAGAGGACCCACGACTTTGGCTTAAATTCCTGCGGTTAACCGGTTTAAACGTTTAAACCACCCGCTAAATCGTAAGGGAGCAGATAAACGTGTATGTTATGGGGATCTCTTTTGCTTAGTTAAGAACCAGATTTCCCATCAAGAAGGTTAATCTTCAGAATTGTTCATAAATTTTTATCTTGAGTTCGCGACTGACTCGTACTTCGACTGTAGACAATTTTACTGCAATTTTTTTGTTGTCTTTAATATTGCAGCTGTTCTGACGTACCTGATAGGTCATACAAGGGGCTGAGATTAAATCTAGTTATATTGCCGGTTCTCAATTTTTCAAAATAAACGAATTGCACGAACTTGTATGGTGTCTATAATGAATTTACCGAAATAAAAGTGTATGGAATTGATGAAATTTGGTGTATTTGCTTTTCATAGCTCATATTTCCGGCGAGAGGCTTACGACGAAACAGGTTAAGCGTGTTCCCTCTCACAGTATCACAAACCCTCTTGATCCGCCTCTCTCCGCTCTGCTTTATTGTTTACGTTTCTCTGTTCTCGCCGTCTGCATCGCTTACCATCCCTTTTCCTGTCGTCTTCCTTTGGGAAAAGGCGCATGGTCGAAATGCAGCGCAGCTACGCGACAAATGGAGATTATTCGTTGGCGGAGAACAAGGACGCGACGATTCCTTACGATTTTCCGAGTCGTTGCCGTTTTCCCGCCGAGATAATCTTTTCGCTCGATCTCAGGGATTACCGTTAACGCTGCGACGCTCCTGCAGTTTAAGACGCCGGCGAAATACTCGAAACACGGCTGCGAACGGATGAAACTCCTTCTACGCATTTCTTCCGAGTGAAATTTAGATACCGGTCACATATCTTTTGCTTAACCGAATTTTATGGGGTTGTTAAAAATAGATATATGTACAATAGATAGATAATTAGATATACTATAGATGGAAAAGTCAAAATTATAGTAAATATTTGACCAGAAATTTAATAAAAATTTGAAGTTATTTCTGCTATCCAGTTTGCCTTGGGTCTCGAAAATAATTTAAGAAAGTGCAGAAGCGGGTGATTTAGTCTGCATAAATCATGAGGGGTCGTTGGTGGTCCGTTTGCCCGATAAATTATTTAATTTAACACTAGAAAGGCAGTTCGGGGCCAAGAGAGGCTCGAGCGTGAAGTACGCGAGCGGAAGAGAGACAGCCATAACAGGGTCGGACGTATGGCACCTCCCTTGGCGTGTACCGTATTAAATTTATGCCACTCGTATAGCTTTCCAGAGTCTGCAAGACAGAGAGGTTATGCACGCTCGTGCAAATGAGAGGACGAGGGGGTAGGTCGAAGGAGGTCTCCTTCAACCCCTGCCAGAGACGTGTACCTTAATTCGTTCAATTTCGTGGCTCCTGCAAGAGTAATCGCGGCAGATTGGATGGCATTACTGGATCATAAAGGCCCCTAAGGCAGGACAATTATGATAAGAAAAGTAGGCCAGCGTTGCTGATGGCAGCCACGCACGAAGATACGTTGAAAACACGGAAAACGAGGGCCATTCGATTCGAGATTGGCCAGACCCCGATATAATTACGTGCAGACCGTTTTATGGATGGGATGATCGGGCGGTGTAGCTAATTCTTAACGTTGGAATGGTTTATGGTCCTCGCGAAGTGGTTTTACGATAAGGACTTGCAAATGTATCTTCCCTGTTTTGTTGGCGCCAGCAAATACTGCTTTTAAATCTTCTCTGCTGAAGATGTGTCTTGTTCAAACTTAACGTTTCAGATTAACACTTTATAATAGATTTTCCAACTTTGGTGTTCTGAAATCTTGTTCAAGACAATAACAATCGTCGGGCTTAGTATTAATCATAATACAGATCAATTATTCTTTAATTATTGCCTTCTGTTGCATTCCTAAAAGTAATTTCAACTTCAAGATTTCTGGATAGAGTTCCACACTCCTCGTGTACTTTGCTTCCATTCTTCTTTCTGCTTCGCAGATTACCAGAAGTGTTTCCTCAGGAAGGAGAAATTAATCTTCATTTGAGACAGCTAGGTTTCCAAACTTCCGGTTGCCAGAACGAAAACAGCGTATTTCAGCTCTGAAGTTCTTACCACTTGCATTACTTATTTATTTATTACATCAAATGAATCAAGTGTGGGATTAAATTTCTACAAGTCTGCATCTTTCATCAGCAAGATCGAATTCAATAATTTTTACTATCAAATGACCGCTGCACAAGTTCCTTATTATAAGCTACTCGTTTCGTTAAAATACATTCTTTGAAATCATAATTAATTTTCATCAAGCTAAAGAACAAATGTGTGTACTAATTTATGCTTTGTCGTTTGTATATTTATTTTTTAACTCGAAATTAAGTACACATTATATGCCGGTAAGTTTAATTAACTTTCTGCCGAGCTCAATCAACGAAGCGATTCTTTGATAAAGATTAGTGGGAAGTGCCAATAAAGGGGTTGAAATTATAGAAAAGTAACAAAGAACGTACAGGTAGCAATAGCGGTACAGGCAGGATTTAAAAGAGGGTACGAAGGATGTTCGCGATGTAATTTCAGCTGGTTGGTAGTCACGGCTTCCTATTTAATTCCCGGACTCCTTTCGCTGCGGTGAAATTAAAATACACGTGGAAATGGGAACGAACAGGGTACCGGTAACTCGCGGCAATTGATATCGCGTTCCCGCGCTGGGTAACTGTTACCAGGAAATTTAATTTCATTACCGGTCCTTTTCCGGTTTACTTTTTTCCTCCTGGACGGCTAAAAATATCGACCAGCAAGGAAATTCTTCCGCGTAATTTCTACGGGGCTTTTTTTCGCGTCGATCCGTTGTTGTCGTTTTTAAGTTTAATTGAGTTTAATGACCGTGTACGTGCATCTTCCTACATTTTTCCAACTTCTTTCTTTCATTAAACTTGATTAACTTTCCTTCGTATATCAGCGTATACTTCGGAACCGATAGTTTAGAACTTTTAATTAATTTTTTAATCCGATGGGTCTAAATATACAGTGTAACGCGTCGAACTCGAGTGGTTCAATTATTACTCGGTGTTCTATCTTCATCTCGCAATTAAACAGGGTTTACCTCAAAGCGAAGAACGTCGATAAATATTAATCGCTCGAACCACTTAAAATCGAGAGCTCGATCGACAGCCATTATACCACGAGAATTCCTTGTGTTGCCTCGCAAACAAAGTAGAAGCTGGTTTTTTTTTTCGTTTATTCCTTTCGTCGTGGTTTCTCGGTTTAATTAGCATAAGTCTGACCGAGTCTAGTTGCCGGAGAATAGGAAAGGTTCCTATCCTCGGGGAAATTACCGCGATTGCTGTGAAAATGCGCACCCTAGAAAACTCGTCGTTCCTTTGCTCTTCTTTCATCTTCCTAAGGCCACGAGAGCCGTTGTTGTCGAGTCTGATGCTTACTAGATGAAAGAGGAAATGGACTGATTATACGTTGGAATCATGAATGAATCAACAAATTCTCTGTTTCAAATTTTATTCATTCTCAAACTTATTTGTTTTACTTTTCTAGTTTTTAATTCTACATTTTGTATAGAATTTAGATTAATAATACAACCACGAAACGAAAAACGTGAATCCTATTTAGGTCTTTTATAGATCTGAACGTTCAAACAAAGAGTATCCTTTTTATTGTAAAATCGATACGATCGTTTGGAGACCAGTTTATTCAATTTTTGTATTCAACGTTCACCAATTGTAAATCTTACTGTCCCGTATTTCATGCGATCGTCAATTGGCTTCGATCCAAATTTCAAACTCCATCGATTCCTTTATTCGTGCCAGCCTTTTGTGGGCTCGGGCGAATTTCACAGTGATATATCATGGTATAATTTTGAGCTGTATTCGTGGATTTCGGTTTCTATAACTATCGTTCGTTTGCACAAATTTTACCAAGTTATTGTTCTTTGCTCCTCTTCAAATAGTGTGACAATAAAAAATATTTTAGTTGCAAACAATTTAAATGAAACATTTTATGTTCTTTGCAAACCTTTTGAAACGTCTAATACTACGATACGGGCATTGAGAACAATGTGCTTTCCTAGAAAATCTGCAGTGATATGGAGCTAATTGCGTCACTAGCCATTGCTATCTGTTGCCATTGTTATTTCTACCCACCGTCATCATCATGTCCGTCGTTATCAACACACATCGCTGTTTGCATTCACTGTTAGCCTATCATTAATTATGTCCATAATTTTCTGCACCCACTGGTTATACCCATCACTCTCAGCCATCACTCCTTGCACTCATCATTCTTAACACCCATCATTCTCAACTCTACACATATTGATCATTCCCTGCACTCATTAATTCTTGCATCCGTCACATCCTGCAGTCATCATTCTCTGCACCCATCCTTGCAGTCATCATTCTCAGCTCATCATTTTCTGCGTCCTTCTGCACCTACATTCTGCATTAATCATTCCATGCATTCAGTAATTCTTGCATCACTTCCTGGTACTGCACCTATCATTCTCTGCAGCCATCAGTTGGTGTAGACATCACTCTCAGCGGTCATCAGTACGCCCACTATTCTCTGTGCTGGTCATTCCGTGTATTCGTGCACTGTGCTACGGTTAATTCTTGCATTTGTCACTTCCTATAGCCATTATTCCTTAAACGTATTATTTGCTGCGGTGATATCTCTTTGTGCCCATCACTACTGTGTCCACTTGCGGCGTGTAGCCATCACTACCAGTGCCATTTGCAACGTGTAGCCATCACTACCAGTGCCACTTGCAACGTGTAGCCATCACTACCAGTGCCATCTGCAACGTATATCCATCACTACCAGTGCCACCTGCAACGTATACCCATCACTACCAGTGCCACCTGTAACGTATACCCATCACTACCATATCCACTTGCAAGGTGTACCCATCACTACCATATCCACTTGCAAGGTGTACCCATCACTACCAGTGCCACCTGCAACGTATACCCATCACTACCATATCCACTTGCAAGGTGTACCCATCACTACCATATCCACTTGCAAGGTGTACCCATCACTACCAGTGCCACCTGCAACGTATACCATCACTACCATATCCACTTGCAAGGTGCACCCATCACTACCAGTGCCACCTGCAACGTATACCCATTACTACCACATCCACTTGCAAGGTGTACCCATCACTACCAGTATCACCTGCAACATACACCCATCACTACCAATATGACCTGCAACGTATACCCATCACTATCAGTATGAACTGCAACGTATACCCATCACCAGTACCACCTGCAACATACACCCATCACTACCAGTATGACTTGCAACCTATACCCATCACTACCAATACCACCTGCAACGTATACTAGCTTGGTATCACCACCCATCACAATTTATACCCTTCGCTACACTCATCCGTACACCATGACCTACACGAAGCAGTAGTGCTGACGTCATTCACCGCGTCACTGTTATTTTTACCGGCGTAACAACAACGACCAGGCTTATCTCGTTTAGCATAGCGCTTCTCTCCCATGCATGGAGCGATCGCAGGTCCGATAAGCGGCACCGTCATCATCCTTATCTGCACGCCATAATCCTGGGTCGTGTCACGGCGTGGCGTTGCACTACGAGCACAACGGGGGCTTGTTGCTTCGCGGGTCGTTATCCGGTTAAACCTAGCGTTAACCGCACTCCTCGACGGTGTTCGAGCTCGCGAGGCAAAGCGGAGAAGTCGCGGGGAGTCGCCACTTTGAAAAGGAGCCACGATAGAGGCCGTCCTGCAGGAAAAGGGGATCTCGTTGCGCAGAGAGTTAATTAATGGCTGGAGTGTGCTCGAGGATAAACGAGGTCCTTCAGTCCCTTTGCCCGTGGAATTCTTCGGACCCGTTCTCGAGCTGCCAGGCGGTGACGGTGGTTTTTGGTCGAGGATGGTTTCAGCGTGTTTGAATGGGCTTGAATCAGTCTGCTACGATACGAACTTGTCGTTGGTGGTTGTGGCTTATTGTGGAATTAATGGGAAGCCTGAAAGGAGACGGAGAAAGTGGATCTTGAGCTCGTTTGCCCGGGTTGGAACATGTTTGAGCGTTTAACGAGGAACGATCTTGTTCGGGTGATTGTTAATTGTGTTGCACAGTTATTTCTTACGCGTATAATTGGGGAACTGGAATGTTTACGGCGAAGATTCCGTGGTGAACCAACTACGAAACTATTCGGTCCAATGACATTCAATGCAACTTGATCCGAATTAGACGCGATTAAATTTCGCCTTAATTGCAATTTCGCGTGATTCGAATTTGATATGGATTAAACCGAGTTCGAATTCGGAGCTTCAATTCGATCCAAACTCAACCCGATTTAATTTGACCCAGCCTGGCCTATATCCGAACAACCTTTATGCGATTTAACGATCAATTGTCCAGAAACCATTTTTATAATTACCGCTATGTAACCATTACCTGATTCTTTCCGCAAACATTGCACTTTTTTGTTACGAACTCGCGCCGTTGTATAACCACATTTATATTCAATTTATTTTACATTTGTATTTTCAGCCGCATTTTCACGCAGTCGCAATTCAGTATAAAATTTGTTGCAGTTTGTTTTATGGCACACACGAGCAAGCTTTTTTTCCACAACTGTGTTCTCTCGGGAACCATATTTTAAATCGTAAAACAAACAACTACCTGAGTATTGATGGGAAAATAAATAAAGGGAAAAAAATCAAATAGAAATTGGTACCATTTCGTTGCTGTATTAATAACCTTTCTTTCATCTCCGTTCGACGTAAACAATTGGGAAATATTCCGTATAAATTATCGAAAGAAATCGGAGTCGTAATGAGTGGACGAATGGCGCTAGAATTAATGAAGGCATTTACCCCCGTGACCACAAAACGTCGAACAACTTTCTTCAACCCTTCCACACGATCGATCAAAGTTCATGTTCCCGCGATCTTGCTCCTTTCCCGTGGAGAAGATGAGACCGTGGGTAACAGATGGTGGCCCATCAGGGTTAAATGAGCGTTCAAAAGAGAATGGAATGGAAACAACGTTGCGCGTGGAATTTTGTTCGGGGATGGTTGTTGACGAGAACAGAACGACTCGGTGCCTTCCGTCTCTTCGGTTTTCGAGCTTACGGTGAAATAAGAAGGGACAAAAAGGCAAGCAAAAAGGCCCCGAGGAAATGTCAACTTTTTTATTAAATATCTCGCGCACCGACGCCCAAGGAAACTGGATGGGGAAGAAGCAAAACGAATTGGATCCGCTTCTACCCCTCGCCAGTCAATCGAGTTTCACGTTCACGCCATCCCTTCTGTACCTTCACGTCGACGTCGCGACGTCTGGCCTTCGATTTAACGATACATCGACCAAGGTAACTCCTTCAGTCTCTCGCACCACTTTTTTTTTGTTTTCCTTCGTATCGCAAGCTGAAATTGCATTTTTGTCTTCGTGCGAGAAGGATTTTCTTTTAAATTGATTTCCCCGTGAGGGGAATAGACGCTACAGACACAGATTTGCAGCTGAGTTTTGCGGAGTTATAATCGAATTACTGAGAATTCGGGTCGAGGGAAATTCGGGTTGCGAATCGGGTCAAGTGCAAGTCGAGATATCGGGTAATATTGTGCTTGAGATGTGCCGAATTCGGATCGGATTCAGGTCGCGTTGATTTCGGGTGATATTGACATGCGTTAAATTTGGAACGACCCGAATTCAGAACGCGGTGAATTCGGGTCGTGTCAAATTCGGGACGTGTCCAATTCAGGGTGTGTCAAGTTTGGGACGTGTCGAATTCGGGGCGTGTCGAATTCGGGGCGTGTCAAGTTCGGGGCGTGTCGAATTCGGGACGTGTCAAGTTCGGGGCGTGTCAAGTTCGGGGCGTGTCAAGTTCGGGGCGTGTCAAGTTCGGAACGTGTGGAATTCGGGGCGTGTCAAGTTAGGGGCGTGTCAGGTTCGGGGCGTGTCAAGTTCGGAACGTATGGAATTCGGGGCGTGTCAAGTTCGGAACGTGTGGAATTCGGGGCGTGTCAAGTTCGGAACGTGTGGAATTCGGGGCGTGTCAAGTTCGGGGCGTATCAAATTCGGGGCGTGTCAAGTTCAGGACGTGTCGAATTCGGGGCGTGTCAAGTTCGGAACGTGTCGAATTCGAGGCGTGTCAAGTTCGAGTCGTGCCGAATTCTGCACTTGCAGTATTCATTCACATCAAATTCAGGTCGTATGAAATTCAAACGAAGTCGAATTGAGTCACTTCAAGTTCGTGTCGAATAACAATCTCGTCGATGTCAAGTCTAAATAAATCCCATCTTCACCTGCAATTCGAATCTAATAAAATGAAATCTGCAGAAAGATTTCAATCCCCAATTAGCAGAAAAATTCGCAAACAACCCGAAAAGTTCGTGAACTTTTCTTATCGTGTGAAGCAGCATATCGCGAAGAGGCATGAGAAGTAGGATTAGAAGGCGAATGAAAGGGGTGGAATAACGCGGAACAGTTTCAGATTGTTTCCTGGATAAGGGTGGCCACCCTCCGCTCGGACTTACGGGCGAACATGCAGTTAGCATGCTAAGCAGAATTACACCGTGTTAGTCCAGTTTATATCTCGTAATATTCCCGGCAACTACGTTGTCGCAACTGTGTAGCCTGCTCGGTGGAAAGGACGCGTCGATGAAAACGGAGCTTGCTGGTTGCATACGAAACCGGATTGTTCGACGGATGTAACAGGTCTGTCGTCGGATAGTTTGGTATCGGATGAACAACTGGAATATTCCTGTTCTGCGACAATTGTTCACGCCATTTGTACGACGTGTTTAGTGCGATGAAATTGTTTAGGTAAAGGTCTAACCTCAATCAACGAGCACGTAATTGTCAACTCGAATTATACATCTCTGAATTGTTGTTAATATGTTGTGTGGTTTAATTTGGGGTATGAAATTGACTTCAAATGTAGTTGGAATTCACTTATGAAATCAAATTTTGGTTTGGACAATGATGTGGATATGTGGACAGTATGTGGACAATATGTGGATGTTGATTAAAAATATCAGAGGATGATGACTGTTAGCTTTAGGATTATTTTTAAGCAACACTTACAAAGATGCAAATTTGTTGTGGACAATGATGTGGATCATATGTGGACCATATGTGGATACTAATAAAATTGACAAAGGATTATGGCTGTTAATTTTAGTCTTCTTTTTTAAGGAACACTTACAAAGATGCAAATTTGGTGTGGACAATGATGTGGATCATATGTGGACCATATGTGGATACTAATAAAATTGACAAAGGATTATGGCTGTTAATTTTAATCTTCTTTTTTGAGGAACACTTACAAAGATGCAAATTTGGTATGGACAATGAAGTGGATCATATGTGAACCATATGTGGATCCTAATAAAATTGACAGAGGATGATGACTGTTAATTTTAAACCTTTTTTTAAAGAAGGATCACACCAGGATATAGTTAGCTAGCAATTTGCCCAAAACTACCGTATAATTTTCGTGGCTCCGTCTTCCACACGAGTTACCAAAGGGCCCCAGGTAACGCGAACTTCCCCAACTTCACTAACAGCCAATTCTTGAAACTAGTCCCAAATGTTTTGAAATCCTCACCGGTTAGATAAGCTCCGTTGACAAGTTTATGATACTCCACAGCCTTCAGCACATTTTACTCCACATATCAAAATCATCTTCTCACGATCATATTTATAAAGAGATAAATTGCAGACCCTAAAAGGAAATTTTTGAAGCACCCTGCGAGAAAATTTGCTCGTAAAGATGTCTCAAGGATGTTGTCTCATGAAGGGGTGTCTGAAGGCGATTACAGTGGGTCTAAGGATTTGACGAATTTTGAAATTCAATTGAAAGGTTATAAAAGTTTGCGTCATTCTAGCAGTTTTGCAGTTACGCGGTCTAGGTGAGGGGTTCGTAGACTTTAAAACGACGGAAACGCACGAAGGATCGTCACGTTCGGTGCTTTCGGTCCATCGTAAAGAATAAACCCGTCTGTGACGATGGTTGTTCCTCCAGCGTTACTCGTATAGATGGCCTCGTAAATATGGGTCAGGCTACGTGATCGAGCAAAGGAACACGGAAAAACTACGTTCTCCCAGAAATAAGATGTGTATCTCGCAAAAATAGACGATTCGTTGATCTGCTCTCTTATTTCTTCACTGTCTGGGGAGGAATGGATGATATATCAACCCCTTTTATACTCGCGTGACACGGGAAATTTTATTTTTCCCCCGCTGTTTGGACAACGAACTCTTTCGTGTGCAGCGTATGCGCTCGCCATAAATTACTTCTCAAATTGCAAGGATCATTTTCTACACTTTCCGTTTCGGGAACCTTTAAGCAAATCTTTTTGGAAGTTCCATTTTATCAGGAAACACAGTCTCGGGGGAGGTTCGCGAGACTTTAAACGAAATGGAAGGAAGGTACTTTTGCATTCTGAAATGTCTGTTCTTGGAAGCGACTTTGCGGACACTTACAGCGAACAAAGTGAACTACTCTATCTTTTTGAAAGGTAGAAACTTTCTAAGATAACTTAATGAACAATGCAATCGTGTTTCATTCTACATTGTGTACGTTTCATTTCAAACGCAAACAGCCCTTTGATGACCTTGACTGACCTTGGTATCGAATATGCACTAGGTTCATGCGCAGTAAAGTGCATTCGATCAATACACTGCAATAGAGTCTAACTTTATAAAAATCTTTTATACAATTATATTTTTATATCCCTATTCCTGTTTGCTTTAAATGTGAACAATTTTAGTGACTTCACTAGACTTACAAATGAATAATGTTCACTTACGAAATTAAAAATGATGTGCAATAAATAAACGAGTATACACATTGACTTTTAATTTTGAACATCAACATAGTCTTCACTTACGAAATTAAAAATGATGTGCAATAAATAAACGAATATACACATTGACTTTTTATTTTGAACATCAACATAGTCTTCACTTACGAAATTAAAAATGATGTGCAATAAATAAATGAGTATACACATTAATTTTTAATTTTGAACATCAACATAGTCTTCACTTACGAAATTAAAAATGATGTGCAATAAATAAACGAGTATACACATTGACTTTTAATTTTGAACATCAACATAGTCTTCACTTACGAAATTAAAAATGATGTGCAATAAATAAACGAATATACACATTGACTTTTTATTTTGAACATCAACATAGTCTTCACTTACGAAATTAAAAATGATGTGCAATAAATAAACGAGTATACACATTGACTTTTAATTTTGAACATCAACATAGACTTCACTTACGAAATTAAAAATGATGTGCAATAAATAAATGAGTATACACATTAATTTTTAATTTTGAACATCAACATAGACTTCACTTACGAAATTAAAAATGATGTGCAATAAATAAACGAGTATACACATTAATTTTTAATTTTAAACATCAACATAGTCTTCACTTACGAAATTAAAAATGATGTGCAATAAATAAACGAGTATACACATTGACTTTTTATTTTGAACGTCAACACAGACTTCACCAAATGAACAAATTATATAAAAATGAAGAACTTATTCAAAATAAAAAAGTTACAAAATGGTTCGTAAAATTTTAATTGATCAGCAAGTGATAATCCGAAAGCGAAGAAGCGAAAGACGCAGAAAATAAAGCGATTCCGACAGGATGCACCCGTAAGGTTGGTCGTCGTTTACCATCCGCGATCAAAGTGCGGAGCACGGCTTTATGAATATGTAAAGTCCGTTAGAGGCGTTTCCAGCACACGAAACTGTTTGCACAACGTATCAAATATTGACAGTGCTCCGGCAAATTTATTCGCCGGCTGAAATAATGTATCGTGCACGGCCGATAAAATCGAATGTCCCACGCGCGCCTTAACGCCAACCTCCGCGTCGATCCACCAACCCCTGTGCGTTGAATTTATCATCGTCGATCGCCGCCTGTCGTTCTGCCCGTATATTGCGATCCAGTAAATTTGCTAGCCGATTAAAACTCTCCTTCGAACGTCGATCTTACGCGTGCTTGTGTCCCGCGATAACAAACCGAATTTCCTCTTTAAGTGACGTTCGGAGAGTCTGACGATTTTGTGAGGGAGATTGAGTGGTTTTGAGGAAGTTATTTTGGATATGGCTTGAAGGAATAATGAGGATTTGGAATTTAAATTGGGGGTTGTTTGCAAATGGGTGTAGGGAGTGTATCGAATTGGGAAGTGTAATTGTTAGTATGGGAGGCTTGGAAGTCTCTGTGTACCAAACTTGTCACGTACTGAGTTCACAGGTGTGCGAATCCACACGTCCGGAGTCCACACATGACCAAATCCATACGTCCCGAGTCCACACATGACCAAATCCACACGTTCCTAATTTGACTCGCCCCGAACTTGACACGCCCCGAATTCAACAAATCTCGAACTTGACACGCCCCGAATTCGACACGTCCCAAACTTGACACGCCCCGAATTCCACACGTCCCGAACTTGACACGCCCCGAATTCGACACATCCCAAACTTGACACGCCCCGAATTCCACACGCCCCGAATTCCACACGCCCCGAATTCAACACGTCCCAAACTTGACACGCCCCGAATTCCACACGTCCCGAATTCGACACGTCCCAAACTTGACACGCCCCGAATTCGACACGTCCCAAATTTGACACGCCCCGAATTCCACACGTCCCAAACTTGACACGCCCCGAATTCCACGCGCCCCGAATTCGACACGTCCCAAACTTGACACGCCCCGAATTCCACACGTCCCGAACTTGACACGCCCCGAATTCCACACGTCCCGAACTTGACACGCCCCGAATTCGACACATCCCTAACTCCTCACATCCCCAAGTTCCCACATCTCCAACTTCTCACATCTCCAAAATCTAAAATTTCCACATCTCCAAATCCCAAAAATTTGAAATCCCGAAATTGAGTCAGCAAAAATAATGATATTACAAATTGCCTATTAAACTCCCGCTTATCGAGCAATCGTATCCGACTTTCGAGAAAGCTTTCCCAAGCTATCCCGCAGAAACTCGGAGTAACAGACAAGAAACGGGAGCTCCGTTTCCAATAAAATGGACGAGATAGAATTACGAGAGGACATATTTCTCGCAAAGCTTCGCGGTTCATTTTGCCAAGATATTTCGAAAGCGTTGGAGGTTAGGTTGAAAGAACGTCGCGCAATAAAGGGACGGAGACAACGGTCGATCTTAAAAGGCAAGATAGTGAAAACAGAGGAAACAAGATCAAAGGAGATCTGTCGGAAACGGAGGAACAATCAAAAGAAAATACACTCGGAAAAAGGAGCGGCGATGGAAAGTGAGGAAGTGGCGGCAATAAGAAATGTACAATTACAGATGCGAAAGTCGAGTTTTCACGGAAATCTGTATTCCATTAAAGACTGTTGTTTACGTGAAAATAATCCTTCACGACGGTTCTCTTTCCCATGCCATTGTACGGTTTTCTTTCTTCTTTCCCTCCTTGAATTATCACCTTTTCATTTTCCTGCTTTTGAACTTTGTATTTTTGCTACAAACAATAGCTTTTAATTCCCCTGAAGATGTTTTTCTTCGTCATTAGATCCTTTCATCACCAAAGGACATTATTGAATTTCTTTGTTACGAATACTTGTTTCTTCCCACCTGAATGGCGAAGCAATTTGTTTTTACGGTTTTTCGAACCCAGAATATAATTGTCATTTATAACTGAAATTTTATTGGATTTCTATTCGAAGGAAAACGTTCTCTTTTCATTAGAAGAGTGCCGCTTTGGTTTTCCGCGAAATTTAATAAATCGAGCACAGAGGATTGATCAAATATTAATTAAACTTTCTGTATTTTCCGAGAAGATTATAAATTAACACAAATACGTATTTGATCCTGTTGCTGATATTTCAATTCACATTAAATTATTTAGAATACGTATTAATTTATACTCGCATATTTACCTCAGACCATTTTATTCTCCGAAGCAATTTTTTAATCCACGCACATTGAATTCCCTTTTAAACCACTTTCTACAGAGAACAGCGTTTTCCAATCTGGAAATTTTCGAACGCCCATTCAGATATTCTGATTTTCCCGGCGGAAGTGGGCGCAGGTAAACGGTGATTCCAACGAAGGGAAACGGCGCGAACTGCTCGCAGGAGTATGGTGACGCGTGATTTGTTGAATTATGACCGAGGCTGACACTCGCCGCAACGATCATGCTCACATGTGTCCCAGACCCTGTATTAGCATACTAAATCCGATTGACGTACTCGGCTCGCATGAGCTTCTCGTTTTAATTACCTCAAACGCGATACGTCGCGTGTCGTCGAACAGATAACGCTCCGCGAGTCCTGTTCAAAGGATTTCACAGGAAAACCAGCTTGTTTGAACTGCGCCGGTGTCAGCTGCGATTGGAACACTTCGACGTTCCATATTTGCAAATACTCCTTGTTTGCCTTGAATTTCAAGATCAAATCCGGGAATTGTAAATACCAGACGCTGATATTTACGCTTATATTCTCCATGTGTGATTTCGGGAGATCCATTTTCAAGTTGATTTGCTGATAAGAAGCTAATGATTTGCTCCTTCAAATTGTTTTTTATTTAAATTTGTTTAAATGCGTAATATTGGTTCCCTTTTAAATATTGAGTGAAGTTTGAATTCACATATTCTAGCTTGAATTTAAATATTCTACCCTGAACCTTTGGGTTTCCTCAAACATCTCAAGCATGTGTGATTTCGAGAGATCCAATCAATTTGGTGATCATAAGAATAATGATTTGTTTCTTTAAAAATTTTTTTATTTAAATTCATTTAAATGCATAATATTGGTTCCCTTTTAAATATGATCATATTGAGTGAAGTTTGAATTCACATATTCTACCTTGTATTTAAATATTCGATGCCTTGAACTGAACGTCTTGATCCTGAACATTTTAACGCTACCTTAAGTTTAAGATAGAGTTTTTTATTTAAGGTAAAGTTACTCCACAAGTGTCTGATTACAAAATACACATTTTGTTAAAAATTCCTTGAAATGTTGCATTGATTTTCATCAAGATAAAAGATAAACATATGTTCTATTTTATGTTTCGTCGTTTGTTTATTTATTTATTAACTTCATTTTTAATATCAAATTAAGTGTACACTATATACCTAGCTTCAGTGTTTGAATTCACATTCTAGCTTGAATTTTAAATATTCTTAAAATATCTACTTTAAATATCTTCCAAAAATAATGTATTTCTTATATAAACATTAAGTCTCTCGTTGTAAATAGTTTATCGAAAATCAATTCAGTACCCACAGCAATTAACCCTGACGTGTTCATTACTCCGGTAAACTCGAATAATAGCCCTCAGCCTTTTATATAAAAAACGCCGACGAAAGCAAAGTCTCGATCTTGAAACCCGAGTACCCTTAATGACCAATAGAGAGAACGGCGCGTAAAGAGACACTCAAAGAGAAAAATCAAAGAGCCTTAATAACTATTGTCACGACGTGGCCACTTTTGCCTCTGTCTAGGGTGCCGCGAAATATAAATCGACATCAGACGAACAGTCGATAAATCGAAGCTTCAGCCGGGATGGAAAGGGTTGGATATAGGGTGGCGAAAAGCCCGTCCGCTTGTGAAATGTTAATTCTCTGTCTACGGAATGATCGAATCATTTTTAAACTTCATTTTCTGCTTATTTGACACTGCGATATTTCGATCTACTTTTGAACGTGGGACTGTTTATCCTTGAATTTTTGTATTATTTCAAAATGGTGGACTGTTGGACTCAGATTCTAGGATCCCTTAATAGTGAAAACACTCTAAGTTCTTCCTAGACTTTTCCAAAGAGGGAACTCATCCAAATTTGAACTCTTAATCCTCAGATTCCGATATTCTTAGTTTCTCCCAAACTCTAAACTCCCTTGGTATCCCTAAACCCCCAAACTTCAAATCCTAAACTCTGTCATATCATTAAGATCTCCATAAATTGAGGATCACCATAAAGACAATCAAGAAATCTTGCAAGTTAGTATCCATTTGTTAGGGAAATGGGTAGACTATCACACGTCAGTATAATCACGCCTGAACTAACTGATAATCTTTTACTACCCCGTCAGAACTTCACAGAACACCGCTGATAAATGACCGTTTAAAGATGCTAGACGTAAACTATCGAGTGTCAACGTAGCTGATCGATCATGAGGATAATTTTATTGATTACAGCCGGCTCGAGGGATAGCGGAGGAAGAAGGTATCCAGTGATCGTTTTCGTCCACGGAGAGAGCTACGAATGGAGCAGCGGCAACCCCTACGATGGCAGCGTCCTTGCCAGCTACGGGGGTGTCGTCGTCGTCACCATAAATTACAGACTAGGCATTCTGGGTGAGTGATTCCATATTTCTTCTATACTGCTGCTTTCTGTCATAATATTTCCAACTTTATTATCGAAAGCTTCATCCTTTATGATTTATGGCGTGTTTAAGGGACTTTATTTTTCTGACACTTTTATGATGATTCGTGGTCACTTGGATCAAGTGTTCAAGTGGTCAATCAACTTGGATCAACTCCTTGTCAGGTGACACGTGTGACTCATATTTTCATACGTGTCAGAATTCACGTGTCACATAGAATTTTGGGATCTGAGGGCTAACATTTTTTCTTCAGCTGTCTTTGCGTTGGAGGATTAGCTAGAAGGCAACTGTTCAGTTATCTCAACTGCACAACGAACTTATGTTTTTAATTTGTACCGAACCCCACAATTCCTTAGATACCTAGCTCCATATTCCCAATTCCCTGTGTCCACATCCTTACATCTCCAATTACCCATACTCTGAGTCACTACATACCCAATTCTCTATGTCCCCAATTCTCCACATTCCCAATTCCCTATACTCCCAAACTCCCACATTCCCAATTTCCTAAACTCCCATCAAGCACCCGGACCTCCAAATCTTCAGATCTTCAAATTCTCAAATTTCTGACCCTCCAAGTTTCCCAACATAGGCCAACATAGGCTTTATGTCCCTAATTCTCCACATTCCCAATTCCCTATACCCCCAAACTCCCACATTCCCAATTTCCTAAACTCCCATCGAAGCACCCAGATCTCCAAGTCTTCAGATCTTCAAATTCTCAAACTTCTGACCCTCCAAGTTTCCCAACATGGGCCAAAATTTCCAAAACAAGTCTCCAACTGACCAGATCTCCAAATCTGCCGACCTCCAAGTTCCCTAACCTCCAAATTCCCTACCCTAAAAATTTCCACGTAAACAACGTCTCACTGACCCAGTTAAATCTTAATATTCCAGTTCCAGTTTTTCCCAGTACCGTCCTAACAGAAACGAATAACTAGTTTCGTGTACCAGTCGCCATGCTAATGACTCAGGTCTGATCGGGAAGGGTTGTAACCGGCGTTCGCACCCCTGCAGAAGTTCACGCACGTAATTAAGGCGGCGTTCGAGGCGCTAACGATCGGCTTCTGTGTCGTTCGCCGGATGTAGAATTTCCAGAAACTGGGTGACAAAGTTTAAACTCGCTGCCAGCTCGTCAAGGGGATCGGAATTAATTCGACCCCGTAGACATTGTCTGTTACCGAGGGGGGGCTGAAATCGAATTTTCTACGGAGACGGTGTGCCTCGTGAAATTCCTCGGCCGGGGGGGTTGATGAACCCCCGGTTGAACGGCCGCGGTGAAACCGGGGCGTCAGAGAGGTATAATGGGTCCGCTTATTTTGTCGCCTGGGCGAAGAAAACGCGTGAGAATTTAATTACGTCGACGTGGAATTTGATGGAATTTTCTTGAAGCTTAATCTCAGTCCTGAAACAATCTGTAGCGGGAAAATTGTGTAAGCCTCTTAGGCATTAACGTCCGCTATAAAAGGATCTTTAATCCGGGGAAACTGATGGCCCGGGAATAAATTAATTTCAGTTTTCGTCTTATTTCGTTTGTTAAGCCTTTTAAGAGATCGGTAAGTTAGCCTTCGAGATACAAGTTCCATCAATTGTCACAAAATGTGGATTCAAACTCCGCACAGAAGCATATACAGGTTATCTCACAATTAGTGTAGGCCCTTTATCTTCATTCACTCAACTTATGTCGTAGACTTAGAAAGATTCTTCTAATTTCACCTCACAATTAAGTGAAAGATGTCTTAGAAATCAAATTGTCGAAGGTTCACATGAAATACAGAAACTGAGTAAACGTGAGATTTGAAAAAGATGAAGTCCCCGGTGAACGAAATCTAATAGGAAACTCATTACTAGGTCTTCCGTTTTGCGAAACTAAATTCTTGAGTCTTCGTTTCCGAGAGAGGCGGCTTTGACGATATACGCTGCACGTTATGATATTCGAGCAACGTCAGCGCGATTCTTCGACGCTCAATGAGGACTCCGACGACAGAGCACGTACTCCTGGTGACGGACGTCTACGGAGATTAATCGCAGTTTTACGCGAGCCATCGTCGGTTAACTTCTTGCAATTTATTCTTCGATTTGATAGTAGTTTGACAAAATTTTATTTGACGCGCGGTTCAGTTTGAACTCGATTCAAGTTTGATTCAATCTGGCAAATAAAAAGTTAGGCAACAGACGATATGAACGATTTGACGAACACAAAGGTCCGATGCAATAATGACAGATGGTGAAATATCCTCTGCAATTTGAATATAAATGAAACTTGAACAATCCTTTTGTAGAGTAAAATAAATTGCGCCCATTCGAAAACTCATTTCCGTAGCGCGTTATAAATGCGCGAAAACAAAGCTGAAAAATATTACAATATTACAGGAAGCCTCTGTCGAAATAATATCGAGTGAAATCACCACGTGCAGGTTTTTATTGTTACCGCGCAGATTAAATATTTTCGTTCCACTTGTCAAGTTGCAGAAAGAATAATTGGAGGGATATTCAACTCTTCGGGCAAACAGATTCCAGCGGAAACCAGCTGGACGGCATAAACCCGAATTTTTAAGCTTGGCCAGCGTTAATTTTCCATGGAAATGAAGCGGAATCCAGTTTCGCAATGTCACGAACGCGTTTCCTTTTTTTTCATTACCGTTTCTCTGCTGTCCCTTGAAGTGACGTGGCTCCGCGTGTTACACGCCGCATGCGGCGCACGCTGTAACAAGGTTCCGTTTCTTGAATTACATTCCAACCGTTTTTGTACATCACTGGGATTTTCGTTTAACGCTGAATATTGTCACGAGAAATTTAAACCTCCATTACAATTTTTACCGAGAAATTTTCACTTTACAAAATATCTCTGTCGAGCTTTTGTTTAAATAATGAGGTTGTTTAAAATCGAAATTGACTAATTATTTATTGGGTAGGTTTTTGTGGAATGAAGATAAAAGGTGAGAACGATAAAATTTCATTGGTTAATTCAGATGTCTCTCGAACGCCTTAGTTCACGTATTGAACGCTAGATGTCTCTGCACGTCGTGTTTCTCGCAAGTGCTCCATTCGAAGATTGTCACCCAGCAACACAACAGTCTAAGACAATTCTCGTTGCATCAATCTATTGACAGAGTGCTTCGACAATTCTCAATTCAATAGGTTTCATGCTTTGTGACTCGTTCCAATTCAACTCGATTAAATTTAATTGCAATTTGATTAGAAATCCCATTCGACAATTACTCAAGTTTCAAATATTTGCAAGTTTCAATCTGACTTGATGTTCAACATTCAAGTTTTATTGAAATCTTCAGCCATGTTTGAATGCAAGCTTTTTTAATTCAATTCTGTATTTTATTTCCCTTTGAAATTGCAAAAATTAAAAAAGGTTTGAAAATGTTTTCCGACTATCAACTCTTCAATTTCCGATTGTCTCTGTTTTTAACTGGAATGAAAGAGGGTAATAAAACGAACATTCGTAACAGAAAAAGCGATGGATTCGTTTGGTGCAGGCGAGGCTGAAAAGTAGCATTGCGTGTCAGCCGTAAAATAAAGAAATTTCGTAGTTTGAAAATATTGCATTGAAATGGAACGTGCTATGAGTTAGGGGAACGAAATTTCGTTCGATGAAAAAGTAACGGGTGGCAGTGCGAATTGCTGCGTTCCATTATGCCACTTGCGAAACTAATAAACCAAATTTTGGAAACACAATCGACCCGTTTGTTGAATGACAAACATTCAATCGCGACCTTACATTATTGAAATGATACTGTTATACAAAACTTGAAGCACGAACCACTATAGCACGTTAAAAAAGAGGAAACCACTTGAAACCCATAACTCATCGAGTACATGTCGTTCGATGAAAAAAAATTGGCCAACTGGTCTTCAAAGGATCACACTCGAACAGTATGAAAAAAAAGGGAGTAAGGGATTGGAGTCGCGTAAAATATCGAAATTTGATTCCATCGTTGCTCTGTTCAAACGGAAGAGGGCTCGGTTTCAGGAAGCACATTCCTCTCGCGGCCGCAATTTTCACTGTTCATTTTTCTCGTTTTTCTTCGGCCGGCAAAAGTGACGCGGCGCTTTGTACCGAATGGGGAGCGACGCTGGGAGGGATGGAAAAACGGGGGGGTGCGATATCCAACAGCCGCGGCTATGCACACCCATGTACCGGAAAATTTAAATCAACGAGTAACGTTCAGCAGTTCCATTGTAACGAGAAGAATAGGAGACACGGAAGTGCAGCGCGACAGATACGCCGGAGGTTGAATATCAAATGGGATATGACCAGTGGTTTATTTCTATTCTAGTTTCACGCGTATCGCCCACCATCCCCCTCCAGTTTACCCTCCCTGATAAGCAGTGCCTTTTTCAATCCCGGTATTTATTCCCTTTCTGTATTTTCGTCGGAAGATCTGTTCAAGTCTCTACCATCTTCTTTTTTTATTTTTACAAGCGCTGAGTACTTTGAGCGGTAAGGATTCCACGCGCTGAGTATACTAAGCGCTAAGTATTCCACGCGCTGAGTACTCTAACCGCTAAGTATTCCACGCGCTGAGTACTCTAAGCGCTAAGTATTCCACGCGCTGAGTACTCTAAGCGCTTAGTATTCCACGCGCTGAGTACTCTAAGCGCTAACTATTCCACGCGCTGAGTACTCTAAGCGCTAAGTATTCCACGCGCTGAGTACTCTAAGCGCTAAGTATTCCATGCGCTGAGTACTCTAAGCGCTAACTATTCCACGCGCTGAGTACTCTAAGCGCTAAATATTCCACGCGCTGAGTACTCTAAGCGCTAACTATTCCACGCGCTGAGTACTCTAACCGCTAAGTATTCCACGCGCTGAGTACTCTAAGCGCTAAGTATTCCACGCGCTGAGTACTCTAAGCGCTTAGTATTCCACGCGCTGAGTACTCTAAGCGCTAACTATTCCACGCGCTGAGTACTCTAAGCGCTAAATATTCCACGCGCTGAGTACTCTAAGCGCTAACTATTCCACGCGCTGAGTACTCTAACCGCTAAGTATTCCACGCGCTGAGTACTCTAAGCGCTAAGTATTCCACGCGCTGAGTACTCTAAGCGCTATGTATCCTACGCGCTGAGTACTCTAAGCGCTAAGTATTCCACGCGCTGAGTACTCCAAGCGCTAAGTATTCCACGCGCTGAGTACTCTATGCGCTAAGTATTCCACGCGCTGAGTACTCTAAGCGCTAACTATTCCACGCGCTGAGTGCTCTAACGTGGGTATCCCAAGCGTTGAGTACTCTAAGCGCCAAATATTCCATGCGTTGAGTACTCTAACGTGAATATCCCAAGCGCTGAGTGCTCTAAGCGTTAATTCTACCTATTACAAGTAATAAGTCCTAAGTATTAAATGTAACTCTATAATCCCTCCTTCGTTCCTTACTTTTCAAAGACACAATTGAGAACATAAAGTACTTGTTTCTTCAATGTTCTTTCGCTTCCCGCGCATTTTCCTTCTAATTAGCCTTGAGCCTCTTATTATCAAAGTCCTTTTGCTTCATTCCTTCAATCGGTAATGCTTGTAAATTATGGAAAACGAAGTTCCGCTTTTTTTCCACCCTCGTCTTCCCTAAGAAACTTCTCATTTTGCACTCAAGAGTGACTACAGGTTCAAGAAAACGCTGTTTAATATTCTCCTAATAAATTTTCATGTATTCCCTTATCAAAATCTTGCAATTTTATTTTTCACCACAAAATGTAGATCTAAGAGCCTTTTGGGCGACCCTATATTATTCTTCCCGCGCTTTCTAACCTCATTTACATCTTCCATAAAACTCGCGATTTTTTTCAATCCTGTTATTGCAGTCTTCCCCTTTCGCTAAAAATTGAAGGAAATGTTTCTCCCCTTTGTTTCTCCACGCCACGGAATTTCGTTGTATTTTTTAATTTCGAACGAAGTTTGGATCTTTGTGCTTCTTTTTTTGTGGCTACAATTGACTGAAGATTGAAGAAGAAGATTTAGTGTTCTCTCTCAGCACGCTACTTTCTCGAGTATTATCGTAATTTATTCTCCCTGCTTTTCATCCGAAATTAACTTCAGATTGAACGAAGACTCTTTCGATTTCTTTTCTTTCGGAACGATGCGTTCGCGTGACGGAGGCTCGCGTGCATTTGGCGATCCACCCGAGCCACGATATCGCCGGAAACATTGCAAACACGATTGTATCATTAGTATTTTATGCGTACGAATAGTCCCGTGTGTCGGAAGTGTAATTAGGGGTGGCTCAGATCCGGTCATCAAAGCGCTCATAATTCGTCCCGCAAGATAAACGCGCAACAGTTTAGAAACACACCACCGATCTTGCTTTTAATTTCAAACTTATTTCTCAGAAGAACCATTATCTCGCGATGCATGAAATGAAGATTTTAAAATGCAATCGTACAAAATACGTTTCATAACGCTTACGGAAGCGTCATCGATCAAATGTAACGCGGCGAAGCGTACAGGAAGCTTAGAAAATCGCGATGCAATATATTATCACGGGAAATTGAGAATCGCGCATGCATATTCAACAAGGATTGTTTAGGACGTATGCGCTGCTTTATATCTCGTTTTCATCGATCATTTTACAACTCTACGGATTCATCATACACGTCAGAAGCATTTGTTAACGTCTCTATGTTAACGAATGAACACTTTCTTTGGTCATTTGTTAAGTCGTTTTGTTATGCTCCGTTATCTACGCTTGTCATTTATCAAATGCTGAAACTGGGACAACTTTGTTTCAGCGAGAGCTTATTTTATTTGTGACTTTATTTCGGACTGGAAATTTGGCGCTTGGAATAGTTTAGAGCATGTTGCGATTGGAGTGCGTGAAATTAAATTGGTGTAAAGCACTCAGCGTTTAGAATACTTAACGCTTAGAGCACTCAGCGCTTAGGAGGACCACGTTAGAGTACTTAACGCGTGGAATACTTAACGCTTGGAGCACTCAGCGCTTGGGATACCCACATTAGAGTACTCAGCGCGTAGAATATTTAACGCTTGGAACACTCAGCGCTTGGGATACCCACGTTAGAGTACTCAGCGCGTAGAGTACTTAACGCTTGGAGCACTCAGCGCTTAGGAGGTCCACGCTAGAGTACTCAACGCGTAGAATACTTAACGCTTGGAGCACTCAGCGCTTGGGATACCCACATTAGAGTACTCAGCGCGTAGAATATTTAACGCTTGGAGCACTCAGCGCTTGGGATACCCACGCTAGAGTACTCAACGCGTAGAATATTTAACGCTTGGAGCACTCAGCGCTTGGGATACCCACGCTAGAGTACTCAACGCGTAGAATATTTAACGCTTGGAGCACTCAGCGCTTGGAATACCCACGCTAGAGTACTCAACGCGTAGAATATTTAACGCTTGGAGCACTCGGCGCTTGGGATACTCACGTTAGAGTACTCAGCGCGTAGAATATTTAACGCTTGGAGCACTCAGCGCTTGGGATACCCACGTTAGAGTACTCAACGCATAGAATACTTAGCGCTTAGAGCACTCAGCGCTTAGAATACCCACGTTGGAGCACTCAGCGCTTGGAATACCCACGTTGGAGTACTCAACGCGTAGAATACTTAACGCTTAGAGCACTCAACGCTTGGAATACCCACGTTGGAGCACTCAGCGCTTGGAATACCCACGTTGGAGTTCCCTACGCAAAGAATATTTAACACTTAGAGCACTCGACGCTTGAAATACCCACGATAGAGTACTCAGCGCCTCTAACACTTAGCGTTCAAAGCACTCAGCGCCTAAGATACCCAAATTATCATAGTCCACGCGTCGAGTACTTAACACCTAGAGTTCGCAGCGCTTAGAATACCCGAGCTAGAGTACTCAACGCACAGAATACTTAGCACTTTGAGTACTCAGCGCTTTGGGAGCTTAGCAAATACAGTATCTACTGCTTAGAACATCCTGCGTTTATAATAACTAATTTTGTAACTGCATCCACAGTGCTTATACTACACAATTTCTGAATTCATGATGCTTAAAGAGTTGAAATATAAAGTACAATGCTAATAAGGAATTAAAATGAAATGCTCAAGGTAAATACATTATTATAGATCTTAGTTGCTTTGAAAGTTAAAATTGCTCAAGTCTTCGGTTCTTAAGTGTTCAGCTTATAGTATCAAACTCATTAAACTCTTTATAGCGTACGCGTTGCAACAGATGTCTGAAGTCATCAGAGCGAAGTTGAAACTCGATATACGTAATTGAACTGTTATAAAATCGTGAATGTATAATACGAGAGAAGTTAGTTTTCCTAGCTTTGAAAAGCTACACCGCTTGTGTACCGAAAAAAGAGAACTTTCGAAATTACCATACCATTATTCCGCACGGTGTTTTTATCTTGAACGTTTTATCCGGGGAAAAAAACCACGCAATTCGTAATAATGCCTTTCCTAGAACGATGTACCACTATGAATTTGGTCCACGTTTTCCGAGCAACCGAAACAAAACGTTTTGTTTGCTACGAACGACACCCAAAGCGACATAAAAAATTCCATCGACAATAGCGGCAGAATGACGCGTTCGTTAATAGTTGCGAAAACCATTTCCGTTCCAACGAGGGGAAAAATCGCGGGAAAATTCTGGGGACCGTCGGGTCCAATTAAACAACGATGAATCCGGAACGCGATGTTCGTCGATCAAATAATCGAACGATTTATTCGCTGCTACCATCGCAGACGTGTTCTATTTTACATATCGTTCGATCGTTAGACGTATCAGTCTGGACCACTCTAACCGTATTTATGGCACACGGAAACGCGGAGGACGATGAGTTTGGATCGATATCTAGGCTTAAGATTTATGCTTCGATGCTGTTGGCTCATGTGCATTCACATACCATTGTCTATCATTACAGTACTTTATTTTAAATTTAATTATCATCTTATGCATGTAAGGGTATTTTTGGATTCTGCTTTGTAAGTTCGAGATTTGAAGGTATTTTCAGGATACCGAAATCAAATTTCACAAATTCCCAAGGCACAGAATGTTAAAGCTTGCAAGTTTCATGACTAAGGTCCTAAGTCTGAACGTCTAAAAATTTCTAAGTCCCAAACTTCCATGGTCCTACCAATACTCTCACAAATTCGAACCTTTACAAGTTCCAAAGCTATCAAATTTCAAACCTTCACGAGTTCCAAAGCTATCAAGTTTCAAACCTTCACGAGTTCCAAAGGTATCAAATTTCAAACCTTCACGAGTTCCAAAGGTATCAAATTTCAAACCTTCACGAGTTCCAAAGCTATCAGATTTCAAACCTTCACGAGTTCCAAAGGTATCAAATTTCAAACCTTCACGAGTTCCAAAGGTATCAAATTTCAAACCTTCACGAGTTCCAAAGGTATCAAATTTCAAACCTTCACGAGTTCCAAAGCTATCAGATTTCAAACCTTCACAAGTTCCAAAGCTATCAAGTTTCAAACCTTCACAAGTTCCAAAGCTATCAAGTTTCAAACCTTCACGAGTTCCAAAGCTATCAAGTTTCAAACCTTCACGAGTTCCAAAGGTATCAAATTTCAAACCTTCACGAGTTCCAAAGGTATCAAATTTCAAACCTTCACGAGTTCCAAAGCTATCAAGTTTCAAACCTTCACGAATTCCAAAGCTATCAAATTCAAATCTCCCCAAGTTCCAAAGCTATCAAATTTCAAACCTTCACAATTTCCAAAGCTATCAAGTTTCAAACCTTCACAAGTTCCAAAGCTATCGAATTCAAACCTTCACAAATTCCAAAGCTATCAAATTTCAAACCTTCACAAATTCCAAAGCTATCAAGTTTCAAACCTTCACGAGTTCCAAAGCTATCAAGTTTCAAACCTTCACAAGTTCCAAAGCTATCAAGTTTCAAACCTTCACGAGTTCCAAAGCTATCAAGTTTCAAACCTTCACAAGTTCCAAAGCTATCAAATTTCAAACCTTCACGAGTTCCAAAGCTATCAAATTCAAACCTTCACGAGTTCCAAAGCTATCAAGTTTCAAACCTTCACAAATTCCAAAGCTATCAAATTCAAATCTCCCCAAGTTCCAAAGCTATCAAATTCAAACCTTCACAAATCCAAAATCCCAAAAATCCCGAATTCCCAAAATCCCAAAAATTGAAGTCCTCAAGTTCCCAAAATTCCAACCCTCCAAAGTTCCCGAAGTCTACCTCGAATATTTAATTAAAAACAGAATTGTGCGATTGTGGCAATTCACGACGGTGCAATTTGAGTTAAGCGTAATTAGTATGGGGTTGTGGTAATTTCGGTAGCGGTAACAAGCCTCCCTTCGGACGACAGCGGCCATAAGCGAGCTTGTTTTCATTACAGGCTTTCTAAACGCCAACACGGATTCGCACTTACGGTCTCCGGCGAATTACGGGCTGATGGATCAGATCGCGGCGTTGCACTGGGTGCAGGAGAACATCGGCTACTTCGGTGGTGATCCTAGGAACGTGACGTTGATCGGCCATGGGACTGGTGCCGCTTGTGTCAACTTCCTGATGACCAGTCACGCTGTGCCTGATGGTGAGCCTTCTTCTTTTCCTTTACTGTTATTCTGTTCATTCTTTGCCTGTCAAGATTAAAAGCTTTAGACTAAGGCTAAAATTCTATAGACTCAGAGAATTCGAGACAGAATGCTTTTATCAGGAAAATTTGTGGAAGACAAGATAAGTTGCAAATCTTAAATTATAGTTTTATTAATTATGGAGGAATTGTACATTTTAGACTGAAATTATATATTTCTATATTTAATATGTACCAGATACTTAATCGTTCTTTAATTGATTAAGTGACGTTCCTTAATAGTCTTAATATTTTAATAATTTTACAAGGAACAATTGATAAATATATATTGAAGGTACTATTAAATTTATGCAAAATGGCATTCATGTGATTTGGTCGATGACTCATGAGAGAATATAATGTACAAGTTTATTATACGTTCCCATACTCATATTAATTTGGACCACATCAGAATCTTCGCAGCATCAAAGAGTTCAATACATTTATGCAGGATCGATCGCTATCGACGAGCAACTCCCAAGTACTAATTAGAATTTGAAGTTTCCTTGCTCCACAAAGTTGAATTGGAAAAGTGAGCCAGTTCTTAATCTCAGAAACAGCAAAACTTCCCCGCTGAACCCAGTTCACTTGGCAGACCATTAAGTCATTCCATCAATGATATTTAAAAGAAAAACTTGTCCACTAATGAAAACTTTTGCTCTCGATCTCCATTAAACTGTCCATCTGTACCACGATCGCTTCCATCTTGTTAACCATGAATCAACACTCGAAACTTCAATCATATCGATTGAATAACCACCTTACGATAAAACTTACAGGCTAAAATTTTCTTAAAATCTCACATCGCACAGACTTAGGTATTTATCTGAAAAATATTTGCAACCCATACGCAATTAAATTGCACAAAGGCGTAAAAGAAGCTTTCGACAAATACAGATGGAAACACGGAGGCGGATCAAAAGAATTTCTCCGGTCAAGGAGTCGCGTCTCTTTAATCGAGTTACAGGTAATTCACCCCTCCGGAGCGTGTCGGTGGCAGGGACGGTCGTGTATTTTATTTCTGTCGTGCTCTGGGCTCTTGGAATAATTAACGTCGGCACACGCTAACCCTTTTAACATGCCTCGTCTAGAAATAACTGACGGAATATTCAAGATTAAAGCGTTAGATGTAAACGAGGGTCGAAGGCGGAGGGGGTGGTCAGACGACCAGCCATAAAAACTGTCGCCAGCTTCCGGCTGACGTTTCGAACACGATTTACCCTTGCTTGGATTCGTCGACAAAGGGGTTGTTCGACGAAAATTTGAAAGCTCCTCCTCAAATGTTCATCCCTTTATCGTGATTACGGTTACCTTCGGTTGGCTTCGTGAAAGATGCCCGGGCTTTTTGGAGCCTTTGATTCCACCTATGATCATGATCATGGAAGCAAATTCGGTGTTAAATTCTTAAATCTAGTACGATGGTTTTTTTAACAAAGCTTCTACATTATTTCTTTGTCAGTTTAAAATTTTTGTATAATTATGAGAACAGATGTTTGTTTGAAATAATTTTCAAATATATTTTGAGAACTATTTTATATTTTTTTAAAGAGAAAGTTATGCAAAGGCTTGTTCTTTGTGATTGAAAATAGAAAACATCGTGTTTGGAGTAAATATGGAGTTCACATTGGTTACTGCATATCGGGTACCGTTCTTAGGGTGATTTACCACCCGCGATAAATTAGGGAATGAATCAACCGACCTAACCCCTCATTGACAGTTCCCAGCTGTAGTGAATTATCGTTCGGTCGGGTTAATGATATGCTGGAACCCTCAAGCAGATTACTTTGTTTTTCTCTACCCACAGAAGATCGATCTCCTTCATGCACCGAAACACCACCCTTTCTCGCTCACGCGATCGTCTCGAGGAAAACACCTGAGAAATAATTTTCATAGGGGTTTCGTTATTAATTTCAGCCCGCGATACGGCTCTGCGTAAGTCGTGTTCGAAAGAAATTTATGAGCTGCGAGATGGTGTTCGAGGAAAATCAACCATATCGACCCAAACGAACCCGAGATTAAGAGTAGTGTTAGCCTTTGAGATAACAAATAATTGCATAATTTATTCCTGCAAACTCTGATGCTTACAGAGAAAGAATCGGAGAATTATTCATATGGCTGTTACTCGTAATCGGATTATTCAATTTCTACCGGGAGTTATTAATCCTAGTCTTGCATGACAGATCTTATTTTGTCGTTTCATTAATCTTATTTAATATGGATTGCTATGGTACTCGATAATTTTACTTATGCATTTCTCTAAAAATAAGGAAATTTAAGTGATAGAATCATGAGAGCCAATTCGAGAGCTGATATTCTAGACCTAATGAATTTTTTCCTCAAAAAGCCAATCCGTAACCGCACCACATTTCCAGCACGTGTATTCGTATCCCCGCAATTTCGTGGCTTTATCGAAATTCATTATAAACTTACAAGTATCCGAGGTATTCGGTCGCAATTACGAAAATGCCACGATGAAACGTTACCGTAGCCGTTCGAGCGACCAATTCGAAATCGGCAGCCCACCCTCTCTGTTAGAGGGGCGTCGCCCTCCTTTAACCCGGCCGTGCTCTGATGGGATCTAATCCGTCGAATTTAATCTACGCGGAACGACGGATCCGAATGGATAATGCCCGCGGTTAGGAACTCTCTATCAGGTGGCAGACCAAACAGAATCAGTATCAGCTACGACCCGCCAAAGGGGACCTCTCTCTCGTCTCGGCTCTACATAAATACTCGGCCGGCATCGGTGCCATTCACACGAAGTTTCTACGTCCGAAGCGGATTTTCACCATGCAATTAACCGCTTGTTTTTAACGCGAGACATTTAATCGTTCATTAAAATTTAATTGTTTGGTAAATATTTGATGGGGCAGATGGGACATGTGTTGGATTTGAAGCTGGAGTTGGTAGATGTGGGGTGTGGACATTTGGTGGGGAAATGTAAGAGCTTGTGGGTGATGTGGAGCTGTAGGGATATGTGGGTGTAATAGATCTGGAGATTTGGGGAACTGGAGATGTGGAGATGTAGAGATATGGAGATGTACAGGTGTAGATGTACACATGTGAAGATGTACACGTGTGGAGATGTGCAGATGTAGGAGATGTACACATGTGGAGATGTAGAGATGTGGAGAGGTGGGAGATGTACACATGTGAAGATGTACACATGTGGAGATGTGGAGACGTGGGAGATGTACACATGTGAAGATGTACACATGTGGAGATATGGAGATGTGGAGATGTGGGAGATATACACATGTGGACATGTGGAGATGTGGAGATGTGGAGATGTATACATGTGGAGATATGAAGATGTGGAGATGTGGAGATGTGGAAGATGTACACATGTGGAGATATAGAGATGTGGAGATGTGGAGATGTAGAAGATATACACATGTGGAGATGTGGAGATGTGGAGATGTACACATGTGGAGATATGAAGATGTGGAGATATGGAAATGTGGGAGATGTACACATGTGGAGATGTGGAGATGTGGGAGATGTACACATGTGGAGATGTGGAGATGTACAGATGTACAGATGTGAAGATGTACACATGTGGAGATATGGAGATGTACAAATGTAGATATATGAATATGTAAAGATGTACAAATATAAACATGTGCAGATATAGAAATATGGATATCAAATTTCTGATAATAACATCGGTATCTAAGAACACATCAACCTGAACATCCACAAACCTAAGAGTTATTGCAACCAGAAAATATGTATCCTATCATCTACAATCCTGACCACCCAAGAATCTAAATATCTATCTAGACACCTAGATACTTGATTAATTTCCCCGAGTGATTAGTGTCCCACAGAAGTACACAATTTACGATCCCCACTATCCAAAGTTCCCGAAGAAGAGGGTTAATCGAGGGACATGAAACTGGGCCGATAACATCGATTCCTGTATACCTCATGTTTTATTGAATACGCTCGTTGGCCTACCTCCTCTTCAACCCTCTCGAGCCGGCACTCAAGCAAGAAAGAAATCATTTGGTCGTCGACTCTCACGGTCAGAAGCGCACCACGAAATGACCTCGTTAGGTCTGCGATTCCATTCCCGCCTTTGTCATGTTCGTTTTGGCTGGCTCTTTAATCCGCGGATTCTTTTACCTCGAACAGGAGACTCAAGTGCCTTCTGAAATTTGATGCTTATGTTTTGTGTCTCTTACCCTAAACTCATCTGAATGATGTTGAAGACTTTTTGAAAAAAATTCACACGTTAATTTTGGGGATTTAAAGTATTTCAGAGGGAAACTTGTTGAATTAGGATTTGTAAGTTTGAAAGCTTACGAAAGATTATCTGAAAGTTTGAGTGGCATTTTTTTTACGATCCCTTCACCCGATCCGATCTAAATTTTTATTGTATCGAGAAGTTCTTTTTTCGAGCGTTAGCGTTCACCGTCACAGGCGAGTAGGAGAGTTGAGCGTTAGTTGGCGTGCAATGAGGCCAGATGTCATCTAACTTTCCGATCGAGTTGCAAATTCGCTGGTAACTTCCTTTGAAATTTAGTGGCTGGGAGAGCAGGACGACATTGTTACGAGTTCATTCGTACACCTTCCGGTAAATTGGAAAATACATGGCTGCTCTGAAATCCATTGAAAATCGTATTCTTTCAGCGACTCGAAGAATTCACTTAAAATTCGCCGCAATAAACATTTCACACAGATTTCACGTATTTTTATTGCTAGAATATCGAAGTTTCAGGAAGATAATCTGATGTTGTAATTTGGCTGACGATGGAATCACGTGCTAAGTTGCATTCTAGACACCATTTTGTAACTACTGATTCTCAAAATGGCGGAGTTGATGAGGGTCTCCATCAAGGGTACAATAAAGCAATAGATTTAATAATAAAAAGAAACATCAGAGAGTTTGTTCATTTTCGCATGAGCAAATTTTATAGCTGAATTTTAAGAACATAGCAAAAGTGGAGTTTAAGATATTTAGGATTTTGAATACCCAGTATCTTCAGTTCTTACATTTCACAACATACTTAGAGCTTAAAGAACATGGCATATGGAATAGTCACTATCGAATAGAATAATATGGAATAGAGGAGTATGAAATAGTCAACGTATAAAATAGTTAATATGAAATAGAATAGTATGGACTAGTCAATGTATAAAATAGTAAATATGGAGTAGAATAGTATGGAATAGTCAACGTATAAAATTGTCAATATGGAATAGAATAATATGGAATAGTCAACGTATAAAATAATCAATACGGAATAGAATAGTATGGGATAGTCAATGTATAAAATAGTAAATATGAAATAGAAGAGTATGGGATAGTCAACGTATAAAATAGTCAATATGGAATAGAATAATATGGAATAGTCAACGTATAAAATAGTCAATATGGAATAGAATAGTATGGGATAGTCAATGTATAAAATAGTAAATATGAAATAGAAGAGTATGGGATAGTCAACGTATAAAATAGTCAATATGGAATAGAATAGTATGGAATAGTCAACGTATAAAATAGTCAACATGGAATAGAATAATATGGAATAGTGAACGTATAAAATAGTCAATACGGAATAGAATAGTATGGGATAGTCAATGTATAAAATAGTAAATATGAAATAGAAGAGTATGGATTAGTCAACGTATAAAATACTGAACGTTCATAACTCTCAGCACTAGTCAGACACTTAAAGTCCAGATGTGCTCAGCCATAAAATCGCAGCACTTCAATTAAGAATATTTGAACGTCGCATTTCGTTAATTTAAAGTCCCCATACAAGGGCGTTGAAACAGCGCAGAGGGAGAGAAAGGGCGTAGAGTTAACGACGCGCCTGTATGAAAGAGGGTGATCGTAGTGAAAAAAAAAGTTTCGAGGCGGCATCGCGACGCCTGGCCGCGGGCACTTTCAAAGAGGAAAAGGCAGCAGGATGGAAGACGCAGAGGAAACGATGGATCGATATTGCTTTATAACGTTTGGCTGCCCATTACCGTGCTGCGAAATGACGTATAGCTGCCAGCGAAGCAGCAAACGCACACTCGGGTACCTCTGCAATAATCATGTGTGCACACGCCGTGTGTATCGATTGCAACATTGTCTGATAGACTCTTTAAGGTCGTCGTTAACGAATCTCTGTTACTAATGGTTCCCTGTGAACCGACTAGTTATGCGCGAGCTACCATTGCGATCGAAGTGTTTAACGAGGAAGGTAAATTGTTTCTGAATACGAAAACTCTGCCATACGTGTGTCAAATGTATGACCTGTAAATTTCGAGACAGTGGAATATCGTATTTAGAAGAAAAACTTGGGTAATTTAAATATAGACCGCATAAACATTGCAGCGGGAAGGTAAGCCGCTTGCAACTTATGAATATTACCGAGCTTAAGCTTCTGCTTCCTCCGCGTATTTCCGTCAGGAAAACATCCTTGATATTGATACATGCGTTAGCGAGAAAAAAGAATTGAGTACCTAACGAGTTGTAATTGGAATTCGATTAATCAGCCATTATTTCTTTTGTTGCAAATATGACGTTGAAAGCATTATTCCGTGAAATGTATTGTCTCGAATTTTTATTCGGAGACAGTTGAGGAAAGAAGAGCGATTCGAAGTAGGCGTAATAATGGCACGCGTTACGTCGCTCGTAACTCGCACGCTCGCATTTTTCTGTGTCATGTAGGTTATCAGGATAATGTATACCACGGAAACTGGTTATGAAGTGTCACGGCTTCCTTTTCTCTCTGTTTATGTACACGCTCGGAATTTCAACAAAAGAGCGGATCAATTTATGCCTACGGCTTTAATGTTAACGACTGTAATAAAAACTCGGGAGATTTTATAATGCCCGGGGATGAAAACTTAAGACAAATAAAAGACATAATCTGACAAATAGACTCTCTTCGTTTTAATTAAATATGAAAGGTTCTTCAGGATACTCGAGCTTTATTACGGCTTCTTTACGCTCCTTCCAAGTAGTACAAATCAATAATTATGACACCGTCCGTGTTGACGCGGTCTTTTGAGAAACTTTGCGAGTAAAATATGTCGTAAAACGTGGATTTACTTCGTTAGATTCATGGAGGACTTTTACAAAGTTGAAGAATACAGCAAATCTGTTTAACTTTCTTCTGATCGAATATTAATGACCGAGTTTTACCGAACCTTCAAATAACTGTATCTTTACCGAACAAGTAGTATAAGTAAATAATTATGTAAACAAGGTTTCTGTTTTATTCAATTTTGAATCGATATTCCAAAATTTGGTATACACTTAAGTGACGGATGCAGTGCGCCATCTTGCCAGGAACCTAACGGGACACATGCATATTAATGGGTGAGTTGACAGGTTAATTTTCCCATGACTGGATATCGAGCAGCTACAGCCCGTAATAGCATCCCGGCGAATATTACAAAACAGAATCTTTACCTTCACGGCTATGAAAATGAAAACTGTCGAGAGCATTTTTCCACGGTATTAAATACGGTATTAATTTTCTCAGTTTGACGACAAGTTAGTGGAAAAGCTTATGGAGCTCTTTAACACAGAAAAATGGAGTTGCGAAATTTTTCGTGTTAGCAACCTTATGTTTGTTCGTTTAATCGTTACACTGTTAGACTGCTACATAATAATTTAACACTGTTAATAATTTTATATAATGAATTTGATCAACCTAACCTAACCTAACCTTATGTTTATTCGTTTAACCATTACGTTGCTACGTAATAATTTAACACAGCTACATAATAATTTAACAGTGTTAACAATTTGATATAATGAATTTGATCAACTTATGATATAAAAGTAGAATACTTATGAATATTGTTAAGATCACATTAATAATGTGAAATAGTTCACAATTACTCAAGAGTTGCTCAGATTGTATCAAGAGTACAATTTTGGAGAACTTGAGGACTCTGATGATAAGAAAGAACTTGAGGACTCTAATAAATCTAACAATGAGGTCATTGAAGTAGATTATTCATTTAACGTTCAATTTTCTTAAGAGTACAATTTTTTGGAGAACCTGAGGACTCTGATGACAAGAAAGAACTTGAGGACTCTAACAAATGTGAGGTCACTGAAATGGATTATTTATTTAGCGTTAAATTTTGGAGAACCTGAGGACTCTGATGACAAGAAAGAACTTGAGGACTCTAACAAATATGAGGTCACTGAAATGGATTATTTATTTAGCGTTAAATTTTAGAGAACCTGAAGACTCTGATGACAAGAAAGAACTTGAGGACTCTAACAAATGTGAGGGCATTGAAATGGATTATTTATTTAGCGTTAAATTTTGGAGAACCTGAGGACTCTGATGACAAGAAAGAACTTGAGGACTCTAATAAGTCTGACAATGAAGTCATTGAAATAGATTATTTATTTAACATTCATCTTTTCCAAGAGTAGAATTTTTTTAAGAACCTGAAGGCTCTAATAACAAGAAAAAACTTGAGGACTCTAATAAATCTGAGGTCATCAAAGTGGACTATTCATTTAGCGTTAAATTTTGAAGAACCTGAAGACTCTAATAACAAGAATAAACTTGAGAACTCTAATAAATCTGAGGTCATTGTGAATTATTCATTTAGCGTTCAATTTTGAAGAACCAGAAGACTGACAATAATAAAGAACTTGAAATCTGAGACCATCGAAGCCTATTTATCTAGCGCATAGCCGTCAGAACAATGTATGCAAATAAGAGAAATGTGTACGTACTAAGAGAAACCGTCAGTCACCGTCAGCCACTTGACTGACGGACACTGACGCTGCAAAGGGACGTCTAAGCTGCTTGAACGTAGACATTGATGATAGCTTAAGCTAATGGGATAGTGGATCTTGACTGGCGATAAGTAGCATATTCGAGTAAGGTTCTCGAACGCGTATCGACAGGTTTCACCGATTCCATGAAATCGTTCATACAGACTGTCATCGAGGATCATGATCGTTATCCTCGATACATTAAGGTCCTTAGCTATACCGTTTAATCTGTGTGTTTGATACGCTTCGGCTGTTGACTTCGCACTCTCTGTTATCTCGGATTAAAAAGTTTATTATTCTACTTTCCTATTCGTTAAGTTTCGCGAGTGTTCTCATTTCTTCTTGGCGAGTTTAATATCAACTTTGTTTGTCTCCGCTGTTCTAGATTCTCTTCGTGATAGCAGTTCTGTGACTCTTGTGCTTCAATTTGTAGTTCTGTTTTCGGACTCGAATTGAAGTTTTAAACTTGTTAATTAACAAAGCTTGAAATAGGTAAATTAACAGATCGAGTCACATTTCCTACCAATTTTTGAGACCTCCAGATCTCTAAATGTTTAAATTTCTATATGAACTTTGCACCACCACAGAGTTAAATTTGAAAAATGTATACATTTGTAAAGTTCCACCCCCAATTTTGAATCCTAAGTGAATCGTAGATAGGCAAAAGTGTTATGGCGTTGAATCCTTTGACCGGATATGAAGATTAACGACTCCGAAGTTTCCGTTTAAACAACCGGAGGGGTTGAAGCTTTTGTTCGTAACAACGTTATCGCGATCGTCTAACGAAGCCAGCCGAAACCGCGATAACCGGCTTATCCTGAAAACACTCAAAGCCTGGTATCGAAGCTTCGAAAGAACGGGAATCACGGGCTCTCTTCTTGATAATGATGTATCTTCGCTAACTGTCGCGATAGGATTACTTCGTGCTCGACGAAACACCATTTTGCCGATGTACGAAGATTAACGATGCCCGAGATTTAAGTGACTCCGGGAAGAAATCCTGGATGGAATGGTTATCGGCTTGCCAACGTCGGCTTCGTGAAAAATAGCGTTTGATCAGTTTCCGCTGATGAAAACGCTATTTCTCACGGAATTGATCGATCTATTTAGATTTTCGAATTTGAACAAGTTTGCTGTTTGGCAAGCAAATTCGAGTGGTTTTCGCATAACCGTTTAAAACATTCGTAAACTGAAACGTATGCCACTTCCATGCCAAGAACGCGATAGTTGGCTCCAGTACTTGATTTTTCTGCGATAATAGCATATATCACATTTTTTGATGCGATTATTTGACGCGTTGCTTTAATCAAACGTAAGTTATGACCGTGGGCTTATTACTTTTCAATTGTTTCAGGTCTACTATTTCATCGCAGTGTTCTAATGTCTGGCAGTGCGCTTTCTCCATGGGCACTGGTGAGAGGAGCCGCAAATTACGCTCTGCAAGTTGCCAAACACCTAAATTGCTCGTGGGTGAGTACCGCCTGGAGTGCATTACATTAAGGTCTCCAGTTCGGTGACAACTCCGCGGCGAATAAACCGCCGGCAGGCTTCTCCTGCAAGGGAAACAATTTCCCTGCTACCTTGCTTAACGCTCTGAACGATATTTCACTTCTTTCAAAACTTGCGCCGACTTTGTTTAAGAAACTCGCCGGCAAAATTGTTTACAAAATTAGAGGAAAATTAGATTACACTATGAATTGAAGATGTTGAAAAATTTAGAAAAAGAAACTGAGTTTGAAAGATATTGAAAGTAACTAATATTGGAAGACTAAGGTAAATTAAAAATATGTAAAATGTGGAGGGTTTTATTTAAAAGCGTCAGGTGTTAAACTATACTATAAATTGAAGATGTTGAAAAATTTAGAAAGAGAAACTGAGTTTGAAAGATATAGGAAGTAACTAATATTGGAAGACTAAGTAAATTAAAAATATGTAAAATGTGGAAGGTTTTATTTAAAAGCGTCAGGTATTAAACTATACTATAAATAGAAGATGTTGAAAAATTTAGAAAAAGAAACTGAATTTGAAAGACATTAGCAGTAACTAATATTGGAAGACTAAGTAAATTAAAAATATGTAAAATGTGAAGGGTTTTAATTAAAAGCGTCAGGTATTATTTCATATATTCAAACATCGTTTCCAGTTTAATTGTATAGGACAGGAAGTTATATCTAGTGTTGTATCACTCGCGTTAAAACGTGCAACGCGACAAACTCCCAACGGGCGAGTCGCGCGATGTCCAGAGCGTATATTAGCTTAATTGAAACGCGTCGTTAATATAATTGGTAGTGTACAACTAACGGACACAAAAACAGTCGTTCAGTCGGCTTCATTTGATAGTTTAATTTATATCTACGTTTTCCCATGTGTAATTCGATTCGTCCATTTACGATCATTCCAAGTGTAACTTGCACTCGTTCTTCAATTTTACTCGAATTTTTAAAATGAAGTCCAAAATCGACTACCATAACATTTAATAATGTAATATTTTGTTACACTGAAACATGAAACTTTCTTTGTGATATGATTAGTTCATACAGCAAGAAAATTAACCCCTTGTACTATGATGTTTTTGTCAAGTGCGTCAGTCATAACTAATTTCAGCTATAACATGAAAACAGTCACAGAAACTTGAAATGTTATGTGAACTTGGTATCATGCAGTTGACTATGCAAATTATAGTTGGACTTGAACTCCAAATTGAAATGTATTCAAAATTCGAGTAAAATTGGTCACAGTCAAAATATAAGTGCGTCAGTCTCGTCCAAATAGTGTAAGATGTTAAGTAAATTCTTGAATTCATAAGACGATCGATAAATTTACTCTGAACACATGAATAATATCTGCTAATTAAATAACGAAAAGCAGGGTAATAAAAAGCGCAGTTCAAATTTACAGAGTTTTTAAAAAGTTAACAGCAGCTTGTAACGGGGCTCGCTTTTTAAAAATTAAAAGCATTTCAAGCAGAGGTAATTTAATTTCAGTTTATTTTAATTTTGTAAGACGACGCTTTAACGGAAGTATTCTGTACAATTTTAATTTCATTTCCTTTTAGCAAACGTTGGATTTAATTTCCTTTATGATAATTGATGAAATAACTGTAATGAAAGTTTGTAAGAGTTCTTTTGTAAATGAGTATCATTTGGAGAAACGTTCGAAGCTAAGGAATTCTTGCTGGAGCTATCAAGTCGTTCTACTTTTTAATTAGTCTCTAATGTTTTAATTGCGCGTTATAACTTGTTCACTAATCACTTCTCACAATCTTTATGTTCAAATTTATCAATTTCGAAACCTTTCCTGTCTCCCAAATCCGAATTACTCTCTCAGATTTGTTCAGCAATTTCCCTGAAACTCGATTCTGCAACGGTGTATGTATCTCGAAAGAATCGCGATTTTATCGAACGCTATCGAGAGGCAATAGCAGCGTGGCACGGATACTTGCAACCACTTTGCTGTTATCCAGAAAACACCGTTCCAGATAGGCGAGCCTAAACAGCCTCTCGATTTTCAGCCGATTGAAAATAACGATTAAACGCGAAATCGGGATAAGCGGGCTCGTGGATTGTTTTCCAGACCACTCCTCCGACTCTGGCCACCCTCGTCTCTTGTTTCAGGTCGAGTAGGGGAAACAAACACAAAAAAAAGAATGAAATCGCGATGGACGAAATGGAAAACGGTACGGGATTATGTTATGCCAGTCGATACCCTCGCTGGAATTGATTGAATTTGTCGCCGGGAAAAATGACGAAATTAATTTCGTTCCGGGATTTGAACGACTGGTCGACGCAGTTTTAGAAATCGTTTCATTGTAAGCGGTGCTTTGAATTTAGGTCGATGATCGCGTTACGGGGACTTCTGCAGGAAATATTAGTATGGTCTTTGTGAAATTTTCAACGGGAAAACTATGGACTTTGATCAGATTTTGAGATCTAGTAGAACGGATTTGATTTTGCTCTTCCGGAGCGCTGCTAGTAGTACAAGTCAACGGTTATGCCGACATTCGAAAAATCAAGAATAAGTGAACTTGCATTATTTACATATGAAAAGTTAATCTTAAATATGGTTTAGCTTTGGTACACGAACAGCCATGATCTTAACAAGCATTGAAGGTACCACTGGTAATAAAGAAAATTTTGTATTAATAATCTAATGTAATTTCGCTTTCCTTTGACGTTGTGCGCGATCGAAGTAAGGACAGTGAATCGATTGATCTGTCTAAAAATCTCGGGTAGCTGACGCGTTCTCGGAAACGCATTAGCGAATCAGGGTAAATGGGAGTTAGCGTGACGCAATCGCGTCGTTCCAAAGCGACGATTCACTTTAATTCGGCTGCACGCAAATGAATTGCTTTAGCGTCCGCCCTGTAATCGCCTTTGGAAATCCTGCTCGAGGCGGATCGCCGCAATCGAATGTCGAGCCGAGCTGTCGCGTCGTGGAAATTCGTCAGGGAAAACGGCGTTACCCTCTCTGCGATCACAGCTAGCAGCGTGTGAGAGGGTGCAATCGGCCACGCGAGCGATTCGTTCGCTTAACGAATTTAATCGGCGGCTTAATATGGTCGAGCACGCTAGCCGGAAACACCGATTCCGCGGAAGAGTTTCCAATTTTCGATTGAACACTGTTGGTACAGAAGAGAGGAAGGGTGAGGCTTGACAATTTCGTTGGAAAACCCTCTCTCTCGCTCCCCTTTTTTTTTGGAGGGGTTGAAGCGGCCTCGTTTCGCGCTTCCCGATTGGTATTCTCTCGCCTGCAGCCCTCGCACAGCCTCTCCAGCAACTAAACCGTTAAATTAGACTTTTGTTGGAGCTCCTTTTTTGTTTGAGTTGCTGGAGTGCTGTTCGTTCTTCTCTCTCTTTTTTTTTCGTTTTTCTGTTTTCTGGTTTTTGGTACTTTTGTGAGGTGGTTTTTGAACATTGCAGTATGCTACGAAATTCTACAGGATGTAGAACTTTCGGGTTTCCGCTGGTGGAAAAATTGGAACGACTACTTTATTGATCCGAACTACGGTTTTTATGCTTTCTTCTCTGCTATGATATTTTTGTATATACATTTTCAAATTCTGGGGTCCTCAAACTTCGCATGGGGTCGCACTAGAAGCTCAAAGATCTCTCGCAATCGATATAACTCATTAAAATTTCCTTTTCAGGCGGCGGGAAATTCGCAAGCGTTACTCAGGTGTCTGCGAGAGGTGCCACTGAACGCCCTGGTGTCGGTGCCGGTGAAGGGGTTGGAGTTCGCCCCTGCGTTCGGTCCCAGCATAGACGGGGTCGTGATAGATCCAGGAGATCCCGAGGATCAGGACTTCACCCTGCAGGTCGACACGATCAATACGTTAAACAACATTCTGCTACGGAAGGACGTCGTGGCCAAGCTCTCAAGGTATTTCCGCACCCTCTTTTCACCGTTTCCACCCTCGTATTTTCTCTCGATCAACGGTTCGTTCCGTCGGAGGAGTACCACCCTTCTTTCGCTGCCAAGTTATCGATTTTTCCGGCTGTACAGCGAGTTGAACAAGAAACGGAACATTCTTTTTACTTCCTTTTTCTTTCGTTGCACGAATGCGTTCGCTGCTTTACGCGCCCCTTCAGTGATATCGTTTACTTGTCTGACAGAGATTAGACGGTTTAACACCTTCATTTTTCTCTCTTAAATTTTTATTAACAAGATTCATTTGAAGTTCACGTGAGGGATGAAGTAGTTCTTAATTATTAAATGAAAGTTGTAACCATTTGGAATATTTAATTATCTAAGCTTAATTATCAAAGCTAAAAGCATCGAAAGCTGTCAGGTTTCCCGTCGTGCATCAACGTCAGAAATTTAGTACGTATCATCTCTCAACAACCCCTTTACTTCTCCGTTTCACCGTCAATCGCACCGCGGAACGCAATAAACGCTCGAAAGGAAGCAATTTCTCCCGCGGCGACCGCTGAAACCAGCCACGAACAAAACGAAAAGAAACGACTCGTTTCGCGAGAACGAAGATAGACCGATTGAATCAGCGAACTGTTCGCGAAACCTCTAATTCCCCGACGAATTTCGTGCACCGCCATTCGATACCTCACGTCGAGGAGCTGGCTTTACGACGCAACATTTCGCTTCCACTCTTCTTAACCAAACATTCGTTTATTATAAAATTCCACATCGATACACGTTTATTTTATAGTAACATTTAACCTGGAGTCTTTATATTCCCAACCGCAAAATTTGTGGAGACTCGAGTACCTTAGGAACCTGGAGTCTTTATATTCCTAACCTCAAAATTTATGAAGACTCGAGTATCTTAGGAACCTGGAGTAGTGTTTGTATTCTTAACCTCAAAATTTGTGAAGTAACTTGACAGTGACTCGATAGAAATTATTTCGTTAGGCTTATTTGAAGAATATTCGTGAACTATAACCTTTTCACCCCTTTTTCATCTCCAGTTTTGACGCGCGCGTGCCCCATTTCCTTTTTTGTCGTTTCATCTCGACTGTCTTAGGGAATCTCGGAGTCTCTCTCCTTCTTTATCGCCTTCCGTGACCGTGTACTTTTCTGCTGTCTCTTTTTTTGTCTTTCTGTAACGTTTATTCTGGCCTGTTCTCTCACGTTCCTCCATCGTTGCGCCAGATTACGACTCTTTCCGTGACAGTTTTTATGACTCTTTGTCTCTAACAATTTCCTCTGTCCGTCAATTTTCCATAGGCACAAAGAATGAAATTAAACAACGCAAAGAGAGTCATTCTATTTACGATCTTCTTTGTCCACGATTTTATTTCCAATTAGTTCCATTTCGGTGGCAACTTTTTTGTCCTGCCGGAATATTTTACGCGGACAGTTCCCGGTAACGAAGCACCACGCAATGAAATCCAGATTTTTCCCCGACTTTTCCAACTACCTTATCTCGGTGGCTTTCCCCGCCAGAACTTTGTTACCTCCGACAATTTTCACCGACGTGTCCAAACTCCTCCGGGAGAAAGAAATTCTCTCAGTTAAATTTCCCGTTTAACGAAATTTCTCCGCTGAATCAAAATGTCGATCCTACACGTGGACAATTTTCGGCGCGGAAAGAAGTCGCGAAAAACCGAGGGAAGATCGGTTTACGCCCGCTGAAAACTCATTACTGGACTCTGGTTAAGGGAGGATTCCAGAGGGGTTGTTCTTTCACGACTGTGATAAATAGAACGTTTTTTCGCGAGCGTCACTCTATGGATTTCTTCGTTTCACCCTCGACTTCTCCATTTTCTACTTTGCAACCTGCTCTCACCCCCTCGCACCACTGTTTCATCCCTTCGAATACATTGTCCTTTGGTCTCCTCCCTCTTTTTTCTCTTCCTTTATCTGTTGAACTCTTTGTCCTCACCCTTGGTCCCGTTTTTCGCTCGTCATTTTTCTTTTCATTCGAAGACTCGTTTTATCATTCCTATTCGTTTGCTCTTACAATTCCACCTCGATTTTCAATTTTTAATCAATAATCTCTTAACATTCTTATTCTATTTACTTTTTTCTTTCGTTTTTAATACGGTTAATGTTACGTTAGCAACCTTATAATGTTTTCACAGTAATAATTTCTCTATTATATTTCTATTACATTTCTATCAACATCATTTCTGTTATAATACTTGCGTTATTATTATAATACTTCAATCATCCAATTGCATGATCAATTAATTATTCAGAACATCATTTCTGTTATAAATAATAAATTTAGAACATAATTTTTATTATAAATTATCTTCAGAACATCATTTCTATTATAATACTTGTGTTATTATTATAATACTTCATTCAATCATCCAATTGCATGATCAATTAATTATTCAGAACATCATTTCTGTTATAAATAATAAATTTAGAACATAATTTTTATTATAAATTATCTTCAGAACATCATTTCTATTATAATACTTGTGTTATTATTACAATACTTCATTTAATCATCCAATTGCACAATAAATTGATTATTAAGAATTTTTTTTAAATTGTTACCTGTCCCATGATAAATTTTAAATTATTATTTAAATAATAGACCATAATTCCCAGAAACAGTGATTCTATAAGTCCAACAAGAAGCGTAATCAAAATCGTTTGGGTACACGCTCGCTTAATTACTGTTTTTCCGTGTAGCATAGGCATTCCGAAAACACCATTTCGCTTGCTAAGGTAATTCAACAATGGCGTCCGTGCTTGGCAATTTAACGTGGCAAGACTGAATTCGAGTATTTACGGAGCACCGTGCTGCCAAAGAAAAATGTTTTCGCTCGCGAGAAAAAGGGAAAGGAAAAACAGAGAACTCGCACACATAAAGGCAAACGTGGCCTGTGATGAACATAGAAAGTTAAACACCGTTCGAGATTTAATTTCGCGAATATCTAGCGACAGCGGCGATGCTTGAAAAAAGTCTCTTTGCGGAGATTCGTAAGAGAAAAGAGTCTGCGGTATAAAATCATTTCGGTGCTCACGAAATTTGAATACCTCTAAATTCTGCTTTTTATCGTCACAAAATGTTACGCTTCAAAAATGCATTTTTATATCCTACATTCGAGCACAACATATTTTTGTATTCTTCTTATCTCACATGTTGTGCAAATGACATTAATATCATAAAATATATTTTTGTATATATTCCTTTTATATAGCAAGCCATGCAAATAACATTAACATCACGAATTAAATAAATGAAATAACTTGTTCGAGCAATTCATCCTAACATTAAACTTGCAGATGTTTTTACGTTTACATTCCTGAAGACAATTGAATTCCATGAATACCCCATGGCCGAATTTGCCTGGAAGGGGTCGAACGAGTGAAAAATGCACGTCACGAAGCGGGTGGCAAGTTAAATTTTCATTTTCCCGGAGACGAGCGAGACGAGACTCTCAACACTAGGATGACCGCCTTTAATTCAAAAACGCGCCACGCTCTCCACCTGAAGTCCGTGCCGGCCAACTTGGATACCCTTGTTTTTCCATTGAAAGGATACACGGTGTACGAAAGCACTTAACAAAATGGAATTAGAGAAGCCTTTCAAGTTTGCAAAACGGCACCCCTGTGAATTGCGTAAAGTGTTACGAGACTCGTGAAAAGAATTCGAGAGTGTTAATGCATCGCTTGCAGCATCGAAACGTGCGAATTATTAAAATTTGTGGTAGGGAACGATTTCTTTATTTTAGGCGGAAGTAAGAAATTGTGAACTTGGTGGTATTTCCACGCGTAGTATTTTCACGCGTGGTATTCTCACGCGTCGTATCTCCATGCGTAGTATTATCACGCGTCATATCTCCACGCGTAGTATTTTCACGCGTGATATCTCCACGCATGGTATTTCCACGCGTGGTATTTCCACGCGTGAGATCTCCACGCGTGGTATCTCCACGCATGGTATTTCCACGCGTGAGATCTCTACGCGTGGTATCTCCACGCATGGTATTTCCACGCATAGTATCTCCACGCATGGTATCTCCACGCGTGAGATCTCCACGCGTGGTATCTCCACGCATGGTATCTCCACGCGTGAGATCTCCACGCGTGGTATCTCCACGCATGGTATTTCCACGCGTGAGATCTCCACGCGTGGTATCTCCACGCATGGTATCTCCACGCGTAGTATTTCCACACGTCATATCTCCACGCGTCGAATCTCCACGCGTAGTATTTCCACGCGTGGTATCTCCACGCGTCGTATCTCCCACGCATTGTATCTCCACGCGTCGTATCTCCCACGCATTGTATCTCCACGCGTAGTATTTCCACGCGTCGTATCTCCACGCGTCCTACCGTCCCACCGTCCCGCCCTATATTCCCATAATCCTCAGAACGTCCTCTCCTATTTCCCGCGAAAGAAATTGTGAACTTGCAAAAAGCATGGTGTCTTGAATTTTGAAAAAGAATGCACCTAATCAAAAGAGCGATTAAAAAATCTGAACATCGTTTTGAACGACCTTCGGTGTCCCAGAGTTTTTTCTGTTCGGCTCATCCTTTGTCAGGGTAACCCTTTGTTCCTTTGTCATCGCGTTTCTTTTCGATTCTCTCTCGTCCTTTGATTCGTTCCCTCCAGCATCCACGGATTCTCTTCTTCGCTGCACTTTGCAGCCCCTTTGGCCCTGTTCCCACGATAAATGAATGCTCCGCCGGGGTTTAACGCGACCAGACGCGTAACGACGATGTTTAAAGGGGAATGGAAATCGTCGACGAGCGTTCTTTGCACAGACGTCCTTGAATGCCTCGCGAATCTCAATTCCCCAGGAACCGATGAATGCTGGATGTTAATTTGTCGCGAATAGACTGTCTGCGGTGAATGTTTGCCGAAGAATTGCGGGGGAAATAGAAGGCTGAACCTCCCTGTAAGACTACGTATGTACGCGTGTGTAATTACGTTGTGAAGTTAATGAAGGATCGAGTGCAGCGAAGAGAACACAATATACTTTGATGAACACTCTGTGTACCTTGTTTCTGTTAAGATATTAAATCTCAAACGAGACTTTCATCAACGGCGGACCGGATTTATCCCTCTGTGATCATTACGTGTTCCACTTTCTGTTCGCACGGGGTTACACGAATTCGAGCTTAATATGCTCAATTTATATGACATTGCGTTCACAATTTATATAAATTTTTTATCGAACTTTTGTCCTGTGTTAAAGGTACGATCTGATGATTGGTGTGGTGCGATCAGAGGCGTATTTCGCTTTGACGGCAGACGATGCACAATATGGGATCGAAGCCGACAGGAGGACAAAGATTCTGAGGGAATTCGTGCGAAACACCTACACGTATCATCAGGCGGAAATTCTGGCGACGATAATTAACGAGTACACGGACTGGGAACGACCCGTGCAACATCCAGTCAACATAAAGTGAGCTTCTGAAATAATCTCGCACTATTTTTAATTTACACATTACAATAAAATCTTCCTAACTTAAATCTATATATTGTCCTCAAAAAGTATTCGATTTTGAATTTAAAATATTTGAATCGCCAAAAAAATGTGAACTTGTTCAGGGACGAAACCTTGGAGGCGTTAGGGGATGCAAACACGGTGGCGCCAGCAACGAGAACAGCGGACCTACACAGTCAATCGCATAAAAACTCTTACCTGTATGTGTTCGATTATCAGACGAAGTTCGGGGACTACCCTCAGGTAAGTTTACCAGTAAAATAAATATAAGCGTAAAAGGCTGTGAAAATAATTCGTAATGTAATCACGAGGCTGTCATTAACCCACATTTCGCATATTTTATTGCTAACGATGATACATTACGCTGTTTCATCGTACATTCACCGCGCACCCTCGTTCATTCAAATTTAAATCCCATTCTTCATCCCCGTACATCCGTTTCCACCCTGACGTTTCCTACCTTGGCGAAAGACGTTCTCTATTGTTGGAACGTGAACCATGAAATTAAGGAAAAATTGTCGTATATTGATGGCAGTTCGATCCTTTCAAATTTATTTCATTTTTTTTGTTCCTTGTATGGTGGTGAAATCTGCTGTGAAACTTTTGAATGTTTTGTTTGAAGATCTTGCAATTTCTACAACATTTCCACTGCTTCGTTATATTACTGCTTCAAGCAATTAAGTATTTCGACTCAAGGGGTGTTTAAATAAGAACTCGCGCTTCTGTGAAAAATTTACTCGTTATCGTAAATACGAAGTTCGTTTAAGGTAATATAAATTAAAGGTACAGGATTTAAATTAACAGTTTTTCCTTCGTTTAATAAATCTGTTCACCAGCGTAGACATCGTAATGCAGGAAAATAAGGAAACATGGAGGGTATTTTTCAACCGAAAGCAAATCTTTCCATGAAGAAATAACGTAGGAAATCGTAGAATTTTTAATGAAAATGTGAAAGGGTTCTCTCATTTCCAGAGTTTCACAACTTTCGTAAATTTTCATGTAAAATTTTATCTCCATTACATTCTTTATTGTCGAATAAAATTGTCGCTTTTATTTCGCCGCAGAGATGAATATATCATCTTGTAAAATTTTTTTACCATAAATAAAAACCTCCATTTCCCTCCTGATTCCAAGCACAATTTGCATACAGAAAACGACGAAAAAACCTTCCATTTTTTCGGGAAAGAAAATTCGTTATTAATTTAGCACGTTATTTCTCTCGTCGTCCAATCTATTTTACAATATCCGAGACAAAAAATTGTTTCCTTTCTCCCGAAGCAGGGTTGCCTCCTTATTACCAGATGTTGATTATTAAGCGCGACACAATTTGTTTGCCTCCTGAGGCAGGTAATTTTGTGGCCGACAGCTCGAAGCCATTTCAAAAATGAGCCCTGCAATGGGTGAGGAAAGGTAAGGTCGACGGGGGTAAGTCGTTCGAGGATTCGTGGCAATTTTCTGAAAGGGTGGCTGCGCCACTTACGCATCCAATATGCCGCGGGGCGTATGTTCTCCACGAAACTGTGACCGCGGAGCAAATTTTTCGCCGGGTGTCTGGTTATTTTCCGTCTAATTACCTCGTTGCCGCGGATAAAGTGTCGCGAGGGGGGTGTAAGGCGAATTTTCGACATCCCCGAGCTAATTTTTCCTCGATGTAAACTTCGGATGGGATAGAACGTTCTGAAGGTTGTGAGCGTAGATGGCGGGACGGTGGGACACGGGGGAATAGAGGGCGTGACGGTGGGACGCGTGGAGATAGAACGCGTGACAGTGGGATACGTAGAGATACTACGCGTGGAGATACCACGCGTGGAGATACCACGCATGGAGATCTCACGCGTGGAAATACCATGCGTGGAGATACCACGCGTGGAGATACTACGCGTGGAGATACCATACGTGGAAATACCACGCGTGGAGATACCATGCGTGGAGATACCACGCGTGGAGATCTCACGCGTGGAAATACCATGCGTGGAGACACCACGCGTGGAGATCTCACGCGTGGAAATACCATGCGTGGAGATACCACGCGTGGAGATACCATGCGTGGAGATACCATGCGTGGAGATACCATGCGTGGAGATACCATGCGTGGAGATACGACGCGTGGAGATACACCGCGTGATAATAGGACGCGTATATGTAGAGTATGTTCTTCGATCATAATCTTAATTATCCACGAATTTGTATATTATGATAAAAGTGATAGAAGACGAGTGTTAAAGAACGTGTTATCTCATAGTAGTCGGAATAAATCCGTGAGTGACGTTAAGATGGTGTCCAGTTGCATTTACGCGACTAAAAGGATTACGTTCACGTCGTCGTGCACGATGACCTCGTTAAAACGACGAGCAACGGTCGGAAAGGTTGTTAATTTTTTTCCTGATTACGTTATGCCTCGTGTTATACCTCTGGTCGTTACGATAATTAAGTTTATTGTCCTCGTTATCGTTACTTTCAGCGAATCTCGCGAAACGCACCTCTTCGGTTGCAGACCTTCCTGGGTATCTTCGATGTTTTTAATCGTCCACTTTCGTGAAACCTCGTTTCTTCCTTTCCTTTTTTTTTCCTCTTTATTTTTAACGTTCTTAGAGACGAAAGTTTCGCTTTGAAAGGCGATCAAACTCTACAGCTGCATCGGGGCCTTTTAAGTTTTCAAACTTTTACCGAGGCTACACGCGATGTAAAAGATTTGCTTTGCCCGTTCAAAGTTAATTTCAGTTTGGGGGAAAAAGGAGAGGTAAATGGGATTTCTGACGCTGAAAGGATTCCGCGATCGATGCATTTTTCGATCAACCGTTGTGTAAGCTTTTTTGAAAGCATTCGTTGCAAATAAATGAAATATTTTGCAAGAATACCGAAATTGCCGTGTTAAAAGAAGTCTAAATTAAATTTCGCAATTTATAGAAATCGTTTGTTAATTTGTCCTCCGGTTTTTGTTATCATTGAAATTCGTAATAATTATCGGGACACGGAATCGTTAATGTATTCCGGCAACGTATTTAATCCTGCTTATCGGTTTCAAAATTGATCAGCGCATCGTTACTAAATAATCTGTGAAACGAGCGTGGCGTCCGTTCCTTTTTTCCTGCAATTTTAATCCGTTACGATAACACAGGAAATCACGAATTATAGATGCAAATTGTTCGTCGAGCTGCGACCTGCAATATTCATCAGGAGGATTTCCGTTTATTAATTATTCGTTTTCGGAATTCATTGACGCGTCCGATACGTTCGAAAAAAAAGGGATCGATCATTATCGGTCCGTCAGCTTTCCCGTGAATCCCTTAATCTGTAGAAATAATTCTTCGTACACTTCCGGCGAAATCAAACACCAGAAGATTTCTCGATAGCAAAACGCTCGCAACGAGAATGGCCGGCAACTTCTCGAGAAGTTTAAATTCAGCCCCTCCCTCGATCGTCGCTGATTTTCCTTCCCTCTCTATCTCCCCACTTCCTGTTTCCTGTTTTCCTTTTAAACTCCTTAATCTTGAAAAATAATCCCCGCGCTGCGGAGAAACTAAAGCGATAAAAATCTTGCCGTAACAAAATGTTTTCAAACCGGGAAATCTCGAAACTTTCGAACAAGTCAAATCTCGCTCTTTCTTCCAGCGCAACTAAGATCTTAACTTTCTGTTTCGTCCTTAGGCTCTCTTTTTTTAAACATTTATCACCGAGCTACAACGTTTAGAAACGTCCTTTCAAAGGGACGAAGAATAACGAGCTTTCTGAACAGCTACATTTTCACGCGCGCACGTATCGATTTTCTGAAGCTTTTCGTTTCTTCCTTTCTCTTTTTTTAAGGTTACGTCGAGCGCAATCGTTCGCGTTTCACACGCGCGAATCTCGGAACTTTTCGGTTCTTTTCAATTACCGCACCCTTTAAGCCATTTGTGTACTGGGGCGATCGGGGAATAAAAATTGAATCTATATTGTATCGTCGCATGTAGTATCTCCACGCGTGGTATCCCCACGCCTCGTACCTCCACGCGTCGTATCTCCACGCGTGAGATCTCCACGCATGGTATCTCCACGCATGGTATCTCCACGCGTGGTATCTCCACGCGTGAGATCTCCACGCATGGTATCTCCACGCGTGAGATCTCTACGCGTGGTATCCCCACGCATGGTATCTCCACGCGTGGTATCTCCACGCGTGAGATCTCCACGCGTGGTATCTCCACGCAAGGTATTTCCACGCGTGGTATCTCCACGCGTGAGATCTCTACGCATGGTATCTCCACGCATGGTATCTCCACGCATGGTATCTCCACGCGTGAGATCTCTACGCGTGGTATCTCCACGCATGGTATTTCCACGCGTGGTATCTCCACGCGTGAGATCTCTACGCATGGTCTCTCCACGCATGGTATCTCTACGCGTGAGATCTCTACGCGTGATATGTCCACGCGTGGTATCTCCACGCGTCGAATCCCCACGCGTGGTATCTCCACGCATACTACCTCCGCGCGTAGTATCTCCACGCGTCGTTCCTCCACGCGTGGTATCTCCACGCGTCGAATCCCCACGCGTGGTATCTCCATGCGTAGTACCTCCACGCATCGTATCTCCACGCGTCCTACCATCACGCCCTCTATCCCGCGTCCCACCACCCCGCCATCTATCCCCATAACCTTCAGAACGTCCTCTCCTATTCCCCGCGAAAATAATAATCGTTAACCTCGCTGATAAACCAACATCCGCCGGCGAACCGAGACGGAAACGCCGAGTTCTAACGTGACACATAACCGATCACGTTACTCGTTGCATCCCTCCAGCAAACTCCTAGTAATTTTACAATTTCCCCTAGCGCATCCGTTTCCTGCGCGAGAAGCGACGCGACCAAGATTTACCGCGCGATGTACACTCGTGTACCACCAGGGGTGGCAATAATCGTTCCCGGAAATTCATCTCCCCAGTTTGAAACTGTTCCTCTTTTGGGATGGGGTGTGTAGTTTCAGACGTCAGATACGTAAGGGGCGTGTCAACGGTGTCAGCGTCTAGGAAGAGCTTGAATTATTACACGGAAAACTTTCTTGGAATTCTTGGAGACGTGAAGAAAAGCGTCAGGTTGACAATTTTTGTCGTTGTTTTGACGTTGGAATGTTTTAGACCGTTCCGGGAATTTGTGAAGTTTATTAGATTTTTGGGGAAGTTACGGGCGAACGTTTGTAACGCGATAACGTATAATAGTGGAGTATTAAAATGATAATAAAGGAGCAATATAATGTGATGTAATAACATTACGTGGTACAATAACATAGCGTGATGAAATAATTGAATGCATTATGAAAATATATGAATTGGGATAGAGAGAATTAAGAGTATTAAATTTTGTTTGTAATTATGCATATTTTAACACGGTGCAATGTATTAATTATGTTTAATAGATTTTAATGTATTCCCAAAAAAGGGAATGTGTTATAATTAAATTGTAACAGAAATCGCAAACAGCAAAGTTTAGAATCGAAAGATGATTAACGGAGTTGATATAAACTCTTTCAGCGTAGATTATCCGCTTTTATATGAGGGTGTTAATGCTCTTCTCTATGGTTATTGCTCGAACGCTCGAGGCGGCGTTCAATCGATGATCTAAATTTAAATTTAAACACGCTCCCGCTCGCCTTTGATGTTCCCTCGCTCTCGTAACACGATCATCTTGCACGTTTTTTCACCGTTTTTCTTGTTCTTCTGCCCTTTTGTCGAGCGCCAAAAAATTCCTTTCGTTTTAACGACGGCTGATTGTTTGGATAAAAATAACTTTCAAAGCGATCGCCTTTTCTCTCGAATCCTCTCATTATCGAGATCAATTACCGACGGTTGAAATTTCGTCAGAGGTTTCAGATTTACTGCATCTGCCTCGGATATTATTTCTCGCGAATAAAATATCAAATTATATGACACCTCTCTATTCTGCGATTTAAAGAACTGCATTCATTGAAACGACAAAGGATATCGATAAAACTGCTCAAATAATTAAAAGTAGCATATTGGTTCAATTAAAAACATTTGAATATTCGTTGAAATAAGAGAAAATGGAATTGTAAGTAGTCGAGGTAAACGATTAAGTCTCACTTTAAATTTATAACTGACAAAAAAGATTAAGCTGCTAAATTAAATGATCATTCATTCTCGTTACGTGGCTACATTTCCACAGTTGCGGCTCATGTTTGAAATAATTATCCACGACAATTTACCTTCATTATTTATGAGTTTATAATTTGCAATGAAACGAAGATTACCTTGTTGCGCTGCTAATTTAAACAATTACGTTAAATTTAATTGCTAATGCAATGTGTCTATACAGCTTCGCTAGCCAGCAAATATACGTGAAGCCTGTGTAATGATTTAATTAAAAATTATATTCCTTATTTATTCAAGAGTTAAATATTCAGGAACATGAATTGAAAAGTGAAGATTATTTTAACAAAACCATTGTGAATGTATAATATTGAGATAATAATCCATCAGAAATTTCCTTCCTGAATCTGTGTAGTAATTTACAAAGGATGTTTGCAAACATCCATTTTGACTCGGGGTAACAGTTTCAGTAGTAAAATCGATATGTCCTCCGGACACGTCGATATCCTCGATGATCGAGGCGTCCTCGCCATTACAGATGTCTCTTCCGGAGTAGCAGCTGTTAGAGCGAACTCTGTTCAACTTTCGAAGCAGTTCCGCCAACTTTCATCCCCTGGTGCGGCTTAAGATCGATCAGCGTGCAGTTTCGAAGCAGGTGTACACACGATCCTCGCGTTCCTCCCAATCCGCGAGGACAGGTCTCATCCACATCTCTGTTCTTTTAGATCGCTTTCAAATTTCCTTAAAAATCTCGTCTGAAAATCGAGCTTCATCAACTTTCATCTGGATAACTTTGCTAATAAACATTGTCACGTTACTATGTAAATATGATTCACATATGTATAACATATGATTCACATATGTGATACATTTCAACTTGAGAATTATTTTATTACACCATTGCTGTAATTACAGTCTTCTACCAATCTCTAATAACATTTATTAGAGATCCTAATAAATGTTATCCACACTAATTTTATTAACACTAATTTTATTGACAGTAATTTATCACACAAACGTTGCAATAAAATTAGTAACATTCCTATAAAAAAATGTGAGAAGATAAAAAATTGCAAAAGTCTATAAGAAGCAACGTCAACCAATTGCTACAAAGAGTTGTTTCCGTCAGAAGGTTGATTTTCCCCACGGAAAGGTTTCGTGTTATTAAATAATCTTACGTACCCTTTCTTCGCCGGTTTTCACGGACCGGTTGCTTAATTATATTTCGCGAAACAGGCCGGGTTCTTCTATTTACCCCGCAGCTTTCATCCACGCTCGCCACTCTGTATTTCTTCGTCCGTTTTAATTACGAATCGCCATTGTTTACCGCGGCCCGGGCTTTACCAGATTAAATTTATTCTTCGGCTCACCTGACCCACTACAGACTATTTGCTTGCCGCCAGCTAACATTGTACTCTTCGTCCGTGAAGATTCGATTCTCAATCTTTTATGAGGTTGTTTCTAGCCCTTCACGGATACTGCCTCTTGTTAGCTCTCGGCTTTAAATCGATACCCGTCCGCTACGATTCGTTGCACGCTCAAATAAGAACTGAAATTGAATCTTCAGGTTAGAGATATGTGTTTTAGTCATTTTATGATGTTCGAAAATTTTGAGGTTATTCGAAGATTTGCGAATTTGTGAATTTGTACTTAAAAATCTATCAAAGTAAATCATTTAAAAATTGCAGAAGCCAGGCTGCATCCACGGAGAGGATCTGCCATATTTTTTTGGAGCACCCTTAGTAGGAGGTTTGTCTCACTGGCCGAAAAATTACACCCGAGCGGAAATAGCACTGTCCGAGAGTGTGATTCTCTACTTAACGAACTTCGCACGCACCGGGTGAGTCATTGAACAGCAATTTTATCGCTGGATATTGGAAACTACGGTCCGATAAGAAACTAACGATTATCCATGGTGTCTCGACAGGAATCCAAACGAGGGTACACCGGATGTCGGACCTCTCAGACCCGAGAGAACGAAGTCGAAGAACATCGAATGGATCGCTTACGAGGCGGTGCACAAGAAATACCTAAGTATAGGTGAGTCCTTAGAAAATAGTTTTTAGACTGAAGTTGAAAAGAGCTTTTCGATCTACTAGAAATCTTCTCGAAGTTCTACAAACAAGAATGTTCAATTTTTTTTATAAAAAGTAGACGTTTAAAAAAAATATTTTTGCTAAAATTAAATCATTTTTTGTTAGAAGACCAATGTCGTTCTGAAAACCTCAGTTAATTTTCCTCTCCAGTTTGCCTTCGAATTTATGGTGATTTCATTCAAGAAGAAAATTTCCCACATAAAGTCGCATGATTTTGCAACGTACGATAAAAGCTTTTCGTAGGAAAATCAATTTAGTGTGATGAAGACGTGTCACCCTTCAAACAATTCCATTACAATTTCTCCCATCTCCATTTCCAACATTTTGTGCTGATTTAACGCGACATTTTGTATACGTAATTATGCATAAATAAGCAGCAACTTTCGCAAAGTCTCTTGATAGTGTTAGATCTGAAATATCCTGTTAGGTGTAAAGGTCTGAGCTAATAAAGTTAAGCAGTAAACTTCGAGCTTACCAGCGTAAGTCTTTAAAAGCTCCGCTTAATGAAAGATATTGATTTTTACCCTTCAAACGTGAAGCTTCGGAAGTGGTTATACTCATAATTTATGGATCAAACACGTTGCTACATTCGCCTTATGCAAACTCTGGCTGCTATCATACTTAATCAACTTCTACCGCTGGTACTCCATATTTCGATTCCCATGATGCCCTTCTACCGTCTGCAGTTTCAAACTCGTTCCATTTCAGAAATGTACGATACGTCTGCTCAAAATGGGAACTGCGCCCTTTATAATCATGTAGCTATTCAATGCGTAGCAATTTAACACGTGGTGATTCGACGAGTAACGATTAGAAGGTGTGGCTACGCGGCGCGTGAAATTGCAATACATATTACACCGCGTAGAATTTTGTAATGGCCGGAATGTCGCGTGGAATTTTGCACCTGGATCTCGTGGATTTGCAACGGAATTTTATAAACGAAATTATTATTAATGGACGGAATTCTTGCGCATTACGAATGAAATTTTATAACCGGGATTATAAGACAAAATTACGATGCGACCTAAACCGGGAAATTACAACGCGTGGTCTTACAAACCGTGAAATTACGAAGCACGAAATTAAGAAACTTAACTGCGATAACTTAAAGGCTAATAATGAGATTAAATTCGAAAAAATGCTATTTCCTCCGGCAACGTTTCGCAAGAAGATCTTGCAGGGTCTGAACCGGAAGCAGGAATCATGATTTAATCCGATTACCGTCTAAAGTGTGTATAATGAAGTGAGTCTCAGGTATACGGGCACGCACTTCGTATATGTGTAACTAAGAGGATCAGCCATGATTTATTTGCATAATTCTCGTTCTCGACGAGGAACGAGAATGGCAGTCCGTCACTAACAAGCCCCCAGTAACCGAGAAGTTCACTTTCGCACTGAATTTCATGCTGCTCTTCAAATTGCATCCATAACTTTGAAATGAAAAGGCGACGATCTAGCGTCACCTGTGTCCCCGTGGATTTCTCGTAATCTTTCGGCAATCTGAACCCTTCCTCTTCGTCGAACCCCTATTTCCGTTCCCGGAGACCCAGGGAAAAGATCGATAGAAAACGTTTAGCGAGTTATTACCCTTCAAAATTGAAAGCACGTAAATTCACGAGACATTTTTATAATTTTAATCACCCTATTCTAATCTGGATTTTGACTTACAAACCTACGTTTCCAAAATTAAATCCAATCCCGAAACAATAGAATCGTAACATGGCGACAAGAGTATCGCAGTTAGGTTTTCGCGTGGTTCCATCTGCGTCGAAATCGCGTGTCGCGTTAGCAAGAACAAGCGAGAAAGAAAAGTCTGGCAGGAGAATCAGCAAGCCGAGAGAGGAATAGCGTCGGTTGCAGGGAAGTTGGCTGATGCTCGAGCTCAGTGCGGCTCAAACTATGCCACGGTGTGACCGCAAGTAGAAAAGTCGACGCAAAGCCAGACCGGAAGTGGGGTAACCGGTGCCTTCTCTAAGCTTGTCTGCTCCCGTGGCGTACAGAGTCGACAGTTTCGAACTTTGAGGCGCACTGGCTAACGAAGCTGCCTTCTGTACGAGATTACCACGCGACAATAATTAATTACCCCGCTGTTAATATGAAAGGGCTCCGCTGGCAAAGCGGCTTTTCGAGGTTACCCTGCGACTAGGTTGACCCGGTACGATTTGCTGGCACGATTCCCACGAAGAAAAGAGACGTTTCTTCTCGTTTTCCTGCCTCTTTCGCGAAATCCAATTGAGACTCTTCCTGCTTACAGAGCTCAAGTCGAAACTGAAGAACCACTATAGGGCGCACAGGCTCTCCTTTTGGCTCAACCTGGTGCCTGACCTCCACAAACCTGGATCCGACGATGTTCCCAGGTCACATCATCTTCTTGACACTGAACAGGTAAATTTTCATAGATATATTTCAGAAATTTCACGAGAAGCAAGATTATTCAGGATAATTCTGTTGATATTTGCCGGGGAAGATATGTTTATGAAGTTCCAACATTGTTCTGACGTTGCAGCTATCTCCGTCAAGGATCTGAAGACTGACAGAGCTAACTCTCCGTCTTCAAGTCCTTTATGTAACCTACATTGCTGACGAATCTCATCTCCACAGAGACCCTTTCAACGATTAACCGACATTCTGTACATTCATAGCTCACAGTAACATCTTCCCAGAGAAGCATAATTTGTAAATTTCAAACATTTTAAGTTCACATTGAATTCAAGTTCCTTCAAGCTGCCTTGGTCTACCTCGGTTTATGTTTGACAAACTCCAAATGAATGTCCTTAACTCCTCCGTATTGCAGGTGCCGCCCAGGTTCATCCAGAGGATACCAACGACAACCCGGATGACCACAGCGGAGGTGACGCTGACGGAGCGTCCCCAGAACGCAACAACCGCTATACCGAGTGAGTTGGCGTTCGAAGACTCCACTGCCCAACCCGAAGACGGCTTCGCGGCTTACTCCACGGCCCTCAGCGTGACGATAGCGATAGGCTGCAGTCTCCTGATCCTAAACGTGCTGATATTCGCCGGAGTGTACTACCAGCGCGACAAGAGTAATCAGCACAACTGTTCGAAGAAGCGGCAGGAGAACGGGCAGATGCCGAACAACATCTGCGGCGACCTGGACACGAAGACCGCCGAGAGGCACCACATACAACACATTCCCCCACCGGAGTTCGCTGATCTGCAGAACAACAGTTGTCACGTGCCCATGCCACCGCCCCCGCCGAAGAACACGAAGCCCGGGAAGCCCGGGCAGAACCTGATCATGAGTCCCAACCAGCTTCAGCAGGAGAGCATGGCGATGACCGGTACGGGCACCCTGAAGAAGGGGCATAATCATCAGCAGCAGGTGATGGACGAGCTGAGGGTCTGACTCCACGAGTACCTCGCAGTTGACGCCGGGTCGTGGACCTTCGGTGAAAAACTGGTCAAGGTGCTGCGAAGTGCGTCGTTTTGATCGTGTACGCGAGGCTGACCTTGAGCCTTTGTCGTGAACTTCTTGGCAGCTGTGGAACGAATCGGTTATTTTGTAGCCGGATCATTGGATATCGAAATTTATCCCGGAGGATGCTTCGAAATTAGCGGAACTCGAGGCAGGTTTTTCTTTCGGTTCTCGTCGTTGAAATTGATGTTGTATTTAATGTAATCATTCGTTGAATTTGTATCGCTGTCAACGAGACACGGAGCCAATGTGTTCATTCACGACAAGGACGAAATCGATCGCGTTCTTGACGATTCTTGACGATTCACGAGAGATCCTTGAAAGTCATCAAGAACGTTCGTTGGAATTCGAAAATGATAGGAAGCCCTTCGCGAACGGACTCACTCGTACGAAGTGAAAGTGCCGCCTAATTTGTCAGACGTTATCGTTTTCTACTCACCGCCAGATACAGAATGCATTGCGACCAACTGCCGACAAATCGCGTAACCGTGTTGTAGCCAGATTTATGTAGAACCTTCTCGAGATAACGCAGAATATATTTTCCAACGATCGCCTAATCGATTTGCCAAACGTTTTCCAGAAGAGCGTAAGTCAAACACTCGAGACTGCACCTTTTGTAGTACCCTTTGTGGTCCAATCATTCTTTTCCGTTTATGTTCTTACTGAATTATACACACTATTTAACACGTTGGATCTATACAACAAAAATACAAATATAATAGGTACTGAAAATGGTAGGCTTGTCTGAAGAAAATGGCGATATAGAGAAAGTGAAACGTGAAAGATTTAAAAATTTAGGAATCGAAGAAATGTAAAAAATTTGAGAATTGAAAAATGAAACAAAATTTTGACTTGAACGCTGTCCAACGTGTTAAATATAAAAAACAAGGAACTAGACCTTCCAATAATTGCGTTCATAGAATAAATCTACATATGGAGTCAGATCAATTACAAAACGCACTCTTTGGACAAAGAGTGTGATTGGTCCCGTTTCCAATAAACCCCTATTGAATTCCCATCAAGCGATTTACAAAAGCGTTCTATTTTCAACAAATCTCTCCATGTACATTTGTTCAAGCGTTGACGGTTCTTTCAGAAAAAAATGCTCAATAAATAAAATAAAAAACAGAGACGAACGAAGAAGCAAATAAGAGAAAGTTCATCGACGAAATTGTATAATTGAGAACTCGAATCGAATGACACCGGGTACAGTTTTTTAAACCCAGAAAGGATTGTAGCAGATGAAACAGCGAGATCAGTTTGCGATTTATCATTAAAAAAATAAACAACATATACTGCCAAACGAATGGAACGGTCACTTTTAGCTGACTACGTGAAATCAATACGAAGCAGCGTAGCTACTTCGACAGCGAGAATCGATTAATCGATTGCGTGTATAGGTTGTGGTTCAAAAGAGTGGATGAAGAAAAAACGAATGAATCGTTTTTAGAAAGGTTTCTTTTTTTCTAAGAGTGAAATGTTGGACGAGCGAGAGAGAGATTGAATGAGAGAGAGGGAGCCATGAACTCTTGACTGAAGAATGAGTTTAGACTGTAAATAATGAATAATTTAAAACTTAGTGGTTCGTCGAGTCGCTGATATTGAAAGGAGGAGCAAGGGAGAATGGAAAATCCGATTGTAACTGCACTTGTCGAGTAACGTGGTGGTGTGACAGCGTAGAAGCACTGGACGTAATTTTAAATTTGTATATAATTGACATTACAATAAACCATGTAAACAATTACTATCAACCACAGCGTTGTAAATTCTTAGCAGACAAATTTTCATCCCCTACCTCTTGGTGTTTTCACCAATTTACCTTCACCTTACCTTCACAGTTTTTTACCCAAATTTATTTATAAAACTACATTTAGAATCTTAATAAATTTATCTCCCCAGTTATTAAATTTCTAAATGTTTCCTAAGTTGTGAACCTTCTGAACTTTCAGAGTTGAAAATCTCTAAATGTTACGTAAGTAGATTTCCTTGTCTTGGAACTTTAAAGAATTCCCTGACTTTTCAGCTTGATACTAGAATCAAAATCCCTGTGCATATTTAAAATGTTCTTCCAGTTTTTCGACGAAATTTCTGTGTCAGGAATTAGCAAGTCAAAGTATAGTTTGACTGTGGCCTCTTAAAATACTCTTGTTCGCCTCTTGATATGAAAGCTGCCTCTAAAAATTCAGAACGCTATTCTAGTCTCGGGATATAATTAAGTTTGAGGATACTTTATCCTCTAGGAGAGATAAGAATTTTATGAAAATCGTAATTGGATGAAAGGCGGTACGCAGATGGTTCGTCAAAGAACCATGAGGAAAATGCAAAAATAGCAACGATAACTCGTTTCGTCTTTCTGCATGCACTTTTTAAATCATCCATAAGATATCTCGGTTTAAAATAAAAATCTCCCGAATCGACAAGAATAAACACAACCACGGTATCAATATTCGACGATAAATTAATCAGACTCGGGATCAATATTTTATTCGTTTATTTATTTAGACGTATCGGGTCAAGATGTATTGATTAACGCGGTACAATTATTTGAAATTTCAAGTGTCAGGAAATGAAAAATTCAAGAAAAATGTAGGAACTGCAACTGAAAGAAATGTAGAAATGGTTAAGAAAATAACAGTTCAGTAGTACAGGTCAGACACAGTAGAATAGTTCATGGTCAGACTAATACCGTACGTCGGTAAGTGATCAGATGAGTAGATGATCAGACTACTAAGCATTTGCAAATGACCCGACAAGTAATCGGGCTAGTAAATGTCAGTCGATTATCAGACAGGTAGGGAACGTTTATAGACTAATCAGTAGATAATCAGATCAACAGATAATACTGGAAGATTAGCTATTGGTTAGACTTAGAATACACCCACCAGGATAATAGCATCCCAGAGGTATTCAAACTAGTAGCCACTATTGAACAGACAGTAGAGCAGGATAGTATGTGGTCAGACATGTTTAATTTTAATTTAGAACTCCCTTAGGATCTCCCAAGCTCTCCCTACTTTCTAAATTGTTTCTAAAAGTAACCTATGTTGTAACTAAATGTAAAAATATTAAGGGTGTTCTGATTTTTAAATGAAGTCACAGATGTTTGTTTTCAATTATATTTCTGCAAGATCTCGTTTGATCACGTTAAACAAAAGCGTACATTAGTTCCTATTTTATTATAATGTATCGGAAACTTAAAGCCTTGGTACTTAACCCTTCGAGAGGTGAATTCCTTCGTCGAATCGAAACACGATAAATCGAGACGGCTACGGAAAACGATACGAATCATTGTATAAAAAGTGAGAAAATGAACACGCAAGAAAGTACATACCGTAAAAGCTTGCCTTTCCAATGTATATATTAAAAGCTACGTAACAAGTTATGAAATTGAGCTAGGCTACGAGATAAGAATCGAGGAATCTCCACGAGTCGAAGGGTCAACGTTACAATCAATAAATATCGCACCCTACTGCTACGTTAAGTTTGACAATTGAATTGCAAAGAGACGATACAGCGAATACCTCTATTTAACTAAGAAACATCGGCTACGATAAATTTAGCCACGGAACGCGGCTGCCTTGCAAATTACATTCACAAGAGTCCTTTGAAATGCTACAAATCATCGGTCGCTACACGACTATCGAATCTCCGCTAACCCTTTCGCCACGAAGAGCTTGCTTCCCGAACCGACTCAACAAAATTATTGCTCTTTTCTTAACATATTAACTTATCGTTAAATATTCCCCTACAAACAATTACATTGTCAAATGAACATTAGGTTTCTGAAATTAAAGGTTTAGATAAGTAATCAAATTACTAGAAAAGCAGTGAGACAAGTGATCACACAAAATGTCTCACACCTGTCTGACTACCTGCCTAACTACTTCACTAGCTACTTGTCTTCTCTAAACGCACCCTAAATGTACACTACAAGCTTATCACTAAAACTGAGCTCAATAAATATCAATATAAGAGTACCGTACCTAACAGGAAAAGTCTAATCATAAAAAAATTTGACCTACCCTACCGTGACGAAAGGGTGACTTGAAACCGAAACACTGTCAATCCCACCGCGCCCCCGAAAAGCAAGCACCGTGGATCACCGAACGATCATCGCATCGTCCCGACTAGATCAGCGTATTTCAATTTATCCTATCTTCGCCAGAACGGAGGAGACACCGCTCGCATCTTGTGTGATGAAAGATGATTCTCATTTAGGCGTGAGCTTTGCAATTCAATGCGGAGAAATGATGAAATATCACGAGTCACGAATGCGAAGAAAATGCGAAGAAGTGTCTCCTCCGCTCGCGAGGTCGAAAAGAAAATATACGCTTCGTGTACGCGATTAAAATTTGTGATTCACATTGTTCTCGAGGCTTTGAACGTAACGGGAGGACTTTGAAGCGTTCAGCGATACGAGGTCATTTCGTTCGAAAGCTTTTTGCAGTCTACGAACTCTGTAGAGCTCTGCAAAATGTGGGACTCAGGGGATTTTGGAAGTTTTGGAACTTTGGGGAATTGGAACTTGGAATTTTGGGAATTTGAAACTTTTCCTAACTCTTCCCCCTCTCTAGCTAATGTTCTCTCAAAAAGTGCTTACCCATCACAATATCAATTACGCAACTTAGAGAACTAGCTTAGACTCGTATCAGTGAAGCTTCAAAGTCCCCAAGCGCAGCGCACGATACATAATGGCGCGAATCGACGCTACACGACACGTTATACGAAAGGGGTTGCGCTAGAGAGACAGTTGAACGTTGAGAAAATGGTGCTAGGGCACGTAGAGCTCGCATTAAGCACGGCGGATTAATGAGTTACAACGCACGACTCAACTTCTGTTCCGTTTTCCCGAGGAATAAGAAGCCTTATCACATCAAATGTACAACGACGACACCGGAGAAACCTGCGCCCGTCTCGCAACACGTCGACGAGCGAAGCTTTCTCGTCCTCGCGTTCTCTCCTTCGCACGCGTCTACGGATTTTCTTGTTTTATCTTTTCTCTAAGTTCTAACATAGCAGGTGCAAAATTGGCCCGCTTCTCTCGTGGCACTCTTCTCACCCCCGTTTGCACAACTCGACCGCTCAAACCCTCCTCTCTCGATTTCGTCGCATTTTTAAAAAGACGTTCGCTCGCAGTACGTTCTTATGGGCCGCTAAAGTTTCTTTGATTCGTTCGTTGGATAGTTTTAAATTAGCACTCAGTCGGTCGACCCGTCCACGCACTCCTTCGCTACTGTTTCTCGAATTTCGTAGAAAGAAGACGCGTCCGACTTCCGCCTAAATTAACTAACAATTTCCCTTTCGATAAACGCTTACAAAAGTGCGTGACCGCAAAAAATGAAATTCGCTACGAATTACAACAGATTGAGCATAGTTCCGTTCTGAAAGTAATCTGGGGTCACTTTTGCTCTCCTAAGCGCGTCTCCTTTCTCGACTTCGGCACGTATCGAGTCGGTCGCTTATTTTTAATCAAGAGATATCGAAAAACGTCTATAAATATCGTTTAATTACGAGTACAGTATCATACATCCGTCAAACGATTTCGCCGTCGAACAGATTCGTCGATAAAACTCGTTCTACGCGAATTACAATATTACGTGGTTCGCAACTGATCAGAAATAGGTCGTTCGATCGTGTTCCTCGACTACCGGTGGGCTACTAAACACGTTTTTTTACTTTCAGTCGTTTCACGTTTACTCCTAGGTTCTCGTGTGTTCCTAAAGTATCTCGTCTAAAGCATTTCTCGGTGTCTTGTGCGTGTTGGGTAGAGATCTTCGCGATCAAACGAACGATGATAGGATGAGGCGAGACTGGTCTATTCGGCAACATCGATCTTCATCGAATCGAATGAAAACCGATGTCATCATCGCGATATCGGTATGAGAATTATGCTTGAAAGGTTCGCCACATCGGAAATGGTGATATGTCAGAAAAAGCTGTTGCGTATTGCTTCGTTTGCCCAAGAACACGGGTACAAAGATGTCCTGAAGGAAAGGCCACCCTATCATCGTGACAGAAAGTTTGACATTAATGCATGAACAACGCTCATTAATTTTAGAACAACGATTTCCGGTTCACACAGTGAATGACAGAAGAATCGGTAGCTCTCGTTGAAAAGAGTATTTCTCGGCAGATACAAGAACGTAACTATACGCACTATATAAAACGCACGAAGCTGTTCGTTATCGTTATATAACAATGATTAACATGAAAACGCAGCAACGTATCACACGCTACAATAAAGACGACGTTAAAACGAGACTGGATTCAGGGGCAGAAGTAGTCGGTGAGAAACGGTGTCGATGAGACGTGTGTGTTGTTGTTCGTGTCCTCCATCTTGCGAGTAACTTATTTGGGCCACGATGTAGACATCAGAAGAAGCCAGCATCCCGTTAATAGTACTTGTGATGAATTTCTTTTTTTCTTTTTGTTTCTTTCTTTCTTTTTGGTTCGTATCTGAGAATGTCTCAAGAAGTTTAGCATTAATTAGCTGCACTGATTATTAACCACCTTCCTAGCAGATGCAGCCGCTCTCTCCCTCCGACTCGGAGCCGTTCTGCATCGGTGATTGATTCTGCAAATCGACAGCTGCTTTCGTGTGTTAAGGCGTTATCACAGTAACCATTTTGATTGGGCTTCAAGGATTCGCGGGTTTACAGTTACCGCTCCATAAACACCTGCTAGCTAAATACGCGTTACAATCTTCCCTCTTGAAATTTAGAAATTTGTGAATTTAAATATATATATTCGTCGTTCGAGGTTTCCGTGTAGCTACACAACACGCTACATTGCAATTAACAGTAATATGTGGCAATATAGATTGCAGGTATTTATCAAACGGTTACTGTACATCTTCCAATAAAATCGCTAACGTTCCCACTAATCAGACTTCGTTCAAACATTCGTTGCATCGAACAATTTGTGTGGACTTCTGGACTTATCCGCGTAATATTAATAAAAGATTCATTAACGTTACAATGTAAAAAGAATGTATTAGGCCTTAAAAATTGTAGTATATAAAGTCGAATTGTTTAAGCAGCATAAAAAAACTCACAACTACTCCTTAAATGTAATTAATCTTTAATTTAGTCCCATTACGTTTGAGTAGAAAATAAGTACGATTTCAATTATTATTCTTTATTCTTTTTTGGCTTTTTCAAAGCTAGAATAGCTGTGTAATTAAAAAAGCGTATAAAATTTAAACGGTTCAAAAAACGGGACGGACCGTTCGCTCGTGTTTAATTGTAAGTGAAATGTTTTACAGCCACGAAGCACCTTAATTAAAATTATACAACGAGTGCTGTCTGTCACATTCATACAATATGATACAGAGTATTTGTATACGTATAAATCTTAATTAAAACATATTACACGGACGAAATGAAATCTTGAAAACATTCATGAAACTAGGAAACGCGTGTAACAAGGAGAAATGGCAAGAAAAAAAAATTATGGTTTTCACAAAAAAATCAATATATAAAAAAAAATTAAAAAATGCTATTTAAGATTTTTTATATAAATTAAAATATTACAATAATTATTAACAAAAATGTCATAATATTAGGTATAATAGCATTCTGTCTATCCACATCCCAAAATTTTAAGTTAATATATACAGTCGAAATTTTTTAAGTATATCTTTTTCCTTTTTGCTGACTACTTGCTCTATCTATGTTTTTTCTTTTTGTCTTTACGAATGAAAAAGTCACTTCGAAATATATAAATAATACTTCCACAGGAAATGCAATGTGTTAATTTATGCAATGGTTGTTCCGATTTGCGGAAAACCTTAATGCAATGAGCAATGTATGTTCTTAAAGTAATCAGTTTTGTAAATTAGACAATGTTATCTGCTGATTTTGCATTGTTGTGATTCTGTTTCTCTCTTTTCCTATGTTATTAGCACGCACGCAGGTACATTTCGTACAAGTTCTCTTCTTTAGTGTACCGATTCGAATTTAATTTTAATAAACGTACAAAATTCTTATTGCTCGTATTTACGATCAGTTCGAATGAATAAAGAATTATAGCTGACTAATATTTTGACTGCATTTACGCAACACGTAATTTCACGTATTTCCGTAATCTGACGGTTTATCTCGTCGCAACTTATATATATACATGACTATAAATATATATAAGTGCACCATATCATGCAGTTGCAGCACTGATCATGCATAGGACTAGTATCTCGGTCGATGTTGTTTCTTTTCTTTAGAATGCAAAACACAGAAAGTCTCATTACTTGTAATAAGTACACGCGATAAATAAAATGTTTCTTATGAAAATGTTTATTTTACAGTCAAAAAAAGAGGATCATAGCACTATCTAGAATGACAATCCATTAGCCATTGACATATTAAAAAGCAAGCAGCTCCAATGCAATTTGCGAGATTAAATAATTTAGATTATGTTGATGCTGTAACTTACTAATACATATAAACACGTTATTGTGTAAAAGCAGTCCGCTTAAACTACCGTGTGATATTTATTTTTCATGAAGGAAAAAGAAATTATAGCTATCTAATACAGTGCTGATACTTTTCACGTTGTAAATTGTGGAAAAGACACGGACTGTAGGTCACTGTCCTAGCATTGAGAGTTTAATTTATAATTTAACTTAAATCAGTGTCTTATCTACCGTTAGGCTGATCGGTGGTTTAACATGCACAACTGCTCTCCGATGCTTTCAGTTCAATTGGTGTATCCTTGAGAACTACTTCTTGCACTACAGGTTTAGCAACACATTAAGGAAAACACAAAAGATAACGGAAACAACTTAAGTTGTTAATAATGTTAAATAATAATATTAAAAATAACATATTCGAAATGATATTCAAAGGATGAATAACAGCTATAAAAAATTTGAAAGATATATAGAAATATATAAAAGTGATAATATGATATGTTTGAGAATGATTTTGCTGTAAGAAATGTTTCAAAGTTAAATGATCAATAATCCTTTCTAGAAGATAAGCTGAAATCAGAAAAGAATTAATAAGTTTCAGATTATGTAACAAACATAACTGTAGTCAAAATTGAGGATGTAGGATCTGGTTCTTATCACTACTTTCGAAGAAAGAAAACCTGAAACATGATTCTGTGTATATATAACATGCAAAAGTGTGCATTATGTATCTTACTGAAAGGATACTGTCTTCAGGAGGTTTATTTTCAGTGGAATCCATGCCTGGTAAAGCTGCTGCTACTCTTCTAAATAGCTGAAGAAACAGATAAAATATGTTTATTATTATGTTAAGATTTTTAAAAGTAGCAATCAATACTAAGGTAGTATACCTGCTTCACATTATATCCAGCTTTAGCACTAGTTTCAATAAACATTACATTTAATTCTTTAGCTTTTCGTTCACCTTCTTCCATTGATACCTGCCTTTTATCACTCAAATCTGTCTTATTACCCACTAACATAATAATTACATCACTTCCTCTTTCAGTCCGTACATCATCAATCCACTTTGATGTTTGATGAAAAGAATTTGGATCTGTATAAACATTCTGTCTGAGCTTTCCATAATTACCAGATAACACAACACTTTCAATTCAAATTAAACTTACTAGTAATATCATATACAACAACTGCTACCGTCGAATCTCTGATGTAACTAGGTATCAAAGATCTAAACCGCTCTTGACCCGCAGTGTCCCATAGCTGTAATCTTACAGTTCTATCCTCCAGATACATAGTTTTGCTTAAAAAATCTATACCTATTGTAGCCTGCAACAAATAATAATATGCCTCATTGCTACTTTGCACATGAAACATACTCCATATGTTGAGACTTATTTAATGAACTTCAATTTGAATAAAAAACATCACTGAATCATTGTATTTATAATATTCTAAATGTTGAGATTCTGTTCAAGGAATAAAATAGAGCAATGTAATCAATATTCTCAAGTAATTTTACAATGTTGTTTGTTTGATTCTGTCTATTAAGAAAAGTCAATATCTTGACCTCTCTACTATCTCTCCTGCTAGCATCTACCCTAACAGCTGATGTTGACCATTTTAGATAATAAAACTGTATCTTAGCTTAAAATTATTAGTAAATTCAAAGGGAGTAAATAGAACAATGGATGAAACACAAAAACTTGCTATGTCTTCATATGGTAATTGGAAAGTGTGTCATTGAAATATGGATGATGTCAGAAATTCAAGGTGTGGGTTTAATGCATAATAAAGAAGGTAAATAACAATATAGTCAAGTTGTTACAAAAAACAATAAAAATGTGATGACATACATTATTGAAGTAGGACATTTGGCTTAAACTGTAATACTTAACTATGAGCAAACTTAAATTTTTAAGTTACATATACGTATATGCATATACCACGAAACCATTAGCTTCATACCTGATAAGTGTTGTCAAAGCTGTCATACATAAACCGTGTGATAAGAGACGTTTTTCCAACTGCAACATCAAATCACACGATTAATGCAAAAAAAATTGATCAATTTATAAAAAAATATTAAAATCAAAAGCAGCAGAGTATTACAATTCTGAATGATTTTATAGAAAATTTAAATAAATACATATTCATAATGAAACAATCATTTTCTTTATTTGTGCAATTTATTTAAGTACATTTTTCATGACTACATTTTATAATTGGATTATACCGATTAGTTCCGCGATCTTTCGAAAACGGGAAACAAATATAACGGAGAGAGACGTACGAAGGTGGGTGCATAAATTATGAATTTTAATGGTTAATAAATATTTCTGCGAATACTGATGAGAAAAAGGTAGATTTCTACAACGAAACATAGACAAAATCACAGAAATTAGTAGAATTGAATGTAACAATAGGACGGTGACAACAAGAACGACGCCGAATTCGATCGCACCGATAAAGTTGCACGGTGACCAGAAATATTGATCTAGAACCTAGAATGGTTATTGGTACTGATACGTGTCATTAAAATTCTGATGTTCGATGCAGAAGAAATCATCATTAATGGAAAAGCAACAACGCGCAATGCCGATATTGATCGAAAATCAACGGAAGTATGTGCGGACAAATACTTACCGCTCTGTTCACCGAGAAAGACAAGCTTGAATTTACGCAACGGGTTTCCGAAATCACCCGAAGACGACATTTTTCGTGTCTGACAGACCTACTGCACGATGAGTAATCGATTATAAGCACACGGCAACAACTTAATCAATGCGACGAGTCATTAATTTTCACAAAGATATCACTTAATTTGACAGATCGCTAAGCCACTCCTTCGTTCGCTCGCAAGGCAGCCACGTTTAACTGGGAAGTGACGTCATTGGTTAGTTGCTAGTCTTGTGAATTTCTGATAGTATTCCTCTAGATGGCGCTTGAAAACTTCAAATACATTACCACAGACGAGAATATAGGATATAGACCACTCACACAATGCATTTTTATGTCACACGATTAGGGGAACTACGCAGACCCAACCTAACCTTGCCCTCTTACCATTTTCAGGTCACGTTCTACTGTATCGATCGAGACTCGAATCGCAACAGCGCCTTTGGCGGCAAAAATTCAAATTGAAATCATTTTCCGCGCGAAAATTTGAAGTTCAATAACTTTCTTTTTTAATTTAGAGATTTTCAGTAAAATGAATAGGTTCAAATAGGTATAGTTTTATTCATAAGATATAGCCATCAATTAGAAAGGTAATCTTGTACATCTAAATTTTCTTGTTTAATATTCGTTTGCGTATTACAATTTTCTATCGTGGATTGCGGGGAAGTTCGAGGGGTGTTGGAATCAGACGAAGATCGGAATGAAGTGTTTGTAGGAACTGTCTTATTATTTCGGAGGTAGCTTAGGCGGGTGTTAGAAATAAGGGATTGAATGTCCGTTTGCAATTGCAACGCCATTTCTAAGGGAAGACTTTGCAATTGAAAAGCAATCGAATTTCCAAACGCGATGAATTCGTTATGTACGAACGACACGACGTGCGCCCTGTGAAGTGTGGCTCCATTTTCTGGGTGTCCTACATTGAACTTTTTCGTTGGATGAGGACCTGTCACAGGATTGCTGTACTGTGCAATCTCATCATTTGACTCTTGCGAGTTGCTATACGTATCAATGTCTGAAGTTATTATTTCATGTTGACTTGCATCTTGGGAATCTTCTACTTCCTGTAACGAAATATTAGAGGGATCACCTTGGTAGTTCAACCAAATTGGCGCCAATTTTTGGTTAAATTAATTTGAACAATTTATCATGTTACAATGAAAGTAAGGGAGATCTCTTTGTAGTTTCTGATAAGCGAAACGGTAACGTGTTAAGAAATCGCGAACCGTTTGAAACTACCCGATCAGATTTAAACTTGCAGTAGGTACTTGCACACTATTAATATTGACCGTGACACGGGATCATATCAAGTCACCTATCAAGGGAGGTAAAAGTGGTTCCAAGAAATCTCCAATGAACGTTTCTTCTCCGTTGCGTGCAAGTAAAAAGGAACCCACAAGAAGTGACACCGGGTGATGTCGGACCCGCGCACTATATGTATAGCGGTACCGATTGATGTAGCCGCAGACAGGGCCGTATCATCTTGTTTTTATGTATATCTTGCATCCATATTCTACTAATCATACGTAATTTCTTTTTAATCTCGGTAACAGGAATTAAAATAAAATTCGGACGTCAAGGGAAAGGAAATGGAACCCTAAGAGAGCATAAATTCTAAAAGTCACATCAATGGTCCCTTTTTAATAGTTCAATTTACGACTCGGGCTTATCATGTTAGTCCTGAATCAAATGTGTTAATGTGTTAGGGTGGGAAGTGAGAGAATTCTCTTTCGTACAGAGACACCAGAGCGCGTACGGTCCTGAGTGACGTTACATCAATCGGTGCCGCTATGTGACTCGGCGCCTCTTCTTCAGGGTTGTTTTTCATTCGTGTGCAACAGAAAAGGAACATGTACCGATGTAGGGCCGTCATTACAGTTTGTAGAGCCCGGACCAAATACCCGGTACCCTTAGTTTAATTTTAGTCCCAAACAAGGCAACATTTAAAAAAACAATTATAAAAATTATTCATAAAATAAACTTGAGATAAATGAAATGATAAATTATTTAGAGGATTTTCTGAAACATTTTATTGCTTAATACATATAACAATTCACTTCCACAACATAGATGTTTACTTTACCCAATTTGTTTCGGCGTACAGTTCCGTCATCGGTCTCAAGAACTTATCCGCCGTTTCGAACCAGATAAGTCTGGGTTTGTATATCTTTTTGCCATTCTTTATCGAGTTTCTTATTCTCCTTATTTCCGTGTTATAAGTACCGCGAATACTCCTCATTTTCTTTTTAAGGAATTTTAAATTGTCGATGCCAGTTTTGCGCATTAGGACCTCTTCTGCTTGGTTCCTCATTTGTCTGTCTTTATAATGCACATGGCCCTTATCCCAAAGACACGGGTGTTGTTTGTATTCTTTTAAAAAACCCTCCACGTCAAAGCGTTCCACTTCGTGTTCCATGTTTTTTGAACCGCGTATACTACGAGGATTGTACGCACTAGAAAATATCTAGAAACCTAACGCACGCACATTTAAAAATTACCTAGGTACACTGTAAACAAGTTGGAAAGCAATGATTTCGCGAAGACGATACAGTTAACTGTTCGCTGTACAGCGAAGGAAAGAACCCTTGGATTCTACAGTTTCGCTTTATATACGTTCACACCGTTAAAACACACACCAACACGAATCCCCAGCTATCGTGTAGCACGTGCATTCTCGGGGATCGCGGTCACCCGAAAGGTACGTTTTCACGTGACAGTAAATCGCGACTTTTATTGCCGCAGCACGAAATGCCATGACTTGCATCGCGAAAAGCAGAAAGACGCTGTCACGATATTGGATTTACGCGTCGCGACTTCCACGCAATCAAATCTTTCATGTTACATTGTCACGATACGAGATGTCGTGACATTTGTCATCGTGATAACTATTCACAAATAAATGTTGCGCTATCGAGATTTTGATTTCTAATGTCACCGGATGGTGTACATGTAAGAATATGTACGTCTTTTTTCAGAAACAAACCTTGAATGTCACAGTATTACAACGGCAAAATGTCGTGACTTTTAGTATCGCAAAGGTACAACTGCGGGCAGGCGTTTGAAAAAATGTCACGCCAGTAGAAGTCTCAACTTTTGATCGCGGCGCTTTCGATGAAATGTGAAAACATACCTTAATGTCGCGACACGAAATGCAATATCGTGACAACGCGATATTGCAGGTCCCAGGTTTTACAACATAAAGGTTATGACATTTCGTGACTTAGCGATAATGCCACGCAAAAATTCACGATATTAATTACCGGATATGCAACAACACATTCGTTTGACTTAATCTCTTGACATTTACTTATAATGTTAATAGTATTCTCAGATAATGTTCGATTCGTTTGAAGCGCTAAAATCGATAATTTAAAAAATTGAACTTCGCGGGTGTCTAAAGCGCTACCGTCTAGCGCAGTGACGTACGAATGGCGCGCTTTTGTGGGTGTTGATGGGTAATTTTTCTGCATTTGAAAATTTAAAGTTCCGCTGCGTACCCTGTGCACGCTAGTGTCCCTAAAATCTAGGGCAGATATTTTATTTATCCCTCACTAATACAGTAATAGCTGGAAGAAATTAATTGAAATCTAGGTTAACATTCCCGCCACTTCATACTTGATTTTATAGCTTGTACTCAATAGATCTTATACCCATCGCTAGATAGCGCTAATAGTTCCATTCTCACAAATATTTTTATCTACACCAATACTATAAATGTACCCACAATTAGGGTAACATATTATAAAAAATTTTAAGAGTTTTAATGCAAATAAATTATAAAATGATTTATTAATAACTGCAATAGTCAGATTTTGTACAGTTTGTATCATAGTGATGAAGTGTGCCTTTTTAAACAACCTGTAAATACCTATTTCAATAAGCTGAATAATTTGTCTTGTTACATTGTTACACATACAAATCAGAGTGTACCATAGAAAAATATTTTGTAACAGTGTTATATTCAATTTAAACACTTATGTACATATTATATACGCCCGCGCACACATACAACATAACTTAAATTCAACCCTTTTTTTTCCAAATTTATAAAACAAATTACTGTTGATGGAGTCTATTATTATTTAAATTTCTGTAGGGATCCTCGACCACGATAGAATTACAGATAAGATCATAAACAGTTCTGTTAAATCTGAAGAAATATAATGCGAAACATAATGGAAACAAAAATGCTAGAATTATGTTTTTCACTACCGATCGTCCAAGCGCAAGTGGTAAGCCTAAATCTGTTCCTGGAGAAACAAGTACAACGTCAGGATCATCGGGTCGATCGACGGGTGTAACGCTACGACATTGGACGACTCGTAATCCCATCATAGATTTTCCTGGCGTTGTACCACCGATACGACCATTCACGCCATGCTGGAGCCAAAATGCCTAAAATATTTCTCCATTAGACAAAACATCTATCAAAGTTACTTATAAAGTTACACTTACTTCAAAAATGCACACTATCAAACGATGAATGATGTCTAATACTAATATTCCATATGTCATTTCTAAAGCCATCTTGTAATCGATACGAAAATTGGCTCTTACCAGATCTAGTTCATCTATGTCTCTGAAATAAAAATCAATGGTAATAAATATAAAAAAAGAAAACACGTGTTATAAGTCACTGAGTTTACATACATGAAATCAAAAACATCAATTGCAATGAAAGTAATGCACAATTTTAACAGAAACAACATTGTTGAATCTATAAGTTCTGCAGCAAATCTTTTCCATATTGGAGGTATACGATATTCAAAACCTAAAAGAATTATTTCTTTACATTTCGCTAAATAAAGTTACTGCTTAATCAGATGATAATGGTGAAAATGTACACTTCAAAAATATTGCACTTATAAAATCTAATTCAAGAATACAGATAAATTAGCTGAATGCTGAGATAATAATCTTATAAAGTGCAATACTTTTGCGTCAGAAGCACATATAGTACTAATTGAACCTCTCTTGGAATGTGATGAACACAGGAGTTATCGTTATGACCTTCTACCTTCAGCTCCAGGAGGTTGGAACGGGGTTCCTACGGTATCTTGGGCCCTTCTCTGTCTGAGCTGATCATTTTCCTGACTGTTCGTATTGATAATTAACCTATGCGGATTTGTCACATTCGGTATTTGTGACGGGAATGGTGGCACACCTACAATTATTCTATTATATAGAATGATTTTATTACACTAAGAAAATACCACAAGCAGTATGTAAACTAAATGCAAAATATAAATAAATAAAAAACAAAATACAGCAGAATTCTTACCAGTAGTTGGATTTATTATTTGGCCAGACATAAGGTAGTACGGAAACATTGCAGCTACACTCTGCCAAGCATAAGCTTCGTGTAACCATTTTTCTAATTTTTTGAAATATTCTGATCGTTCTTCTGCAGCTGTCATCTTTGAGTGATTTTCATTCTCATTAGATTTCTCTGCTTTCGTATCGTCGCTTTTATCATTTACCATATTGCTGTTTCTAATAATTGGAATTAAAATTAATGTCTTTAAAATAATAAATAGGAGTATTTGATTGCGACAATTCTTAAGAATCGAAATATAAATAAATTAAACAATCACTGTTATTTACAATTAATGGGCAAAACAATCGTGTAATTACGTCTGCCGTACATCCACGCAGTGAATTCTCCTTTTGGAACCTAAGTGCTTAAAACTGACGTGGGCAATAACATACAGGTACTCATTGATTTTCCATAAATTTCACCAGTAATATCAAGCAAAATTTATCACAACAATTTTGTAATACTTTTCCGAAGACTATAGGAAACGTACTGTTCAAAAATATGCTATAGGCTAATTTATCTGAGTAAAACATACAGAGGCACCAATAAATTACGACGAAATGAAATGCACAAACACACAGATGCAATTTTATATTATTTTCTTTATATAACAAAGCGATATAAATTTATATACGAATACATAAAATACATGAAACAATTTCGTTTTGCTTGAAAATGCAGCTTGAGATAAACTTGAGAGTCGCAGTTAGGACGTTCGTGAACGATCCGTATTCGTAATCAAATTTGTTCTGTAAAATGAAATGAAAACAAATTAAATCGAAAAAAATACCAACCCGTCGATCAAAGAAGATTGACACGGGATCATTGAATAAATGAACGAATGTAAACAAAATGTGACCGTGTATTGGTACTGTTGAATTGCAGTAACGAAAAAACCCTAGCGCCTCCACTACCCAGGTGGCAGCGTGCGGTAGTTCACGTTGCGGCGCTAGTTTCTCAGGACATGACGTACTCGAGGCATTCGCGCAGTAATCACAGTCGGAGGACGTTTCTGACCACTCGTCTCCTCGTACTTTTCGCGTTTTCGTAATAAATAGAAGCGAAACTGTAGGTGTGGTGAAGCAGTGTGTCGTGCCGCGAATCCGTGCGCGATCCAAGGCATTCCGAGTGACAGTTTCAGATAGTCTTGAAAAGGGTGTGGGCCACGACGCCAGAAGAAACATTAGGTAAGATCAAATCTCCTTCGATCGCGAAATAACATTTTTGTCGGTCGTATTCTCGACAATTCGGTCGAGAAACGATTCCCTCGACGAGATAGCCATCGGTTTCGTTCGAATACCTGCAATTTTTACGCGCGAAAATCCAACCGCAAGTTTCTCGCGGACGCGCGTCAATGCGATGGAATGTCGCGCTAGAATTCTGAGAATACCGACGGATCCGTTGCGTTTAAAAATCGAATCTCCCTCTTCGCCGTAAACAATTGCCTCGATATACGCGAATTTCATTTTACGGTTGAACACGCGCCTGTCCGATCTTCGATCGGTTATGCACCGACGGCTACTCTCGGCGAGTTCAATTAGTGCGCGAAATTCGGAGCTCGATTTTCCGTGCCATTCAAAAACTTAGGTTAGGTTGCCAAGTTTTTGAGTGGTTCCTTTCATTCAAAATATTATTTCTGTAACTTCTTGGTGCATGTATCGCGTTACGAACACGCCTTTGCGATACATCGAAACGGAGCATTCGATACGTGTCAGGTTAAACGATATACGATCGAAACGAGCCGTACTACTATACACAGCGATTTCGCGGTCCACGTGCCGTCGAGATATGTATACGTACTATACGGGTGCATGTCCTTTAAAGAGCAAATAAAAAATCGTTTGTAAACGAGCCTAACGTTGATCCGTCGGACGCGACGTAGCCTCGACGTTTCGAGGGAAAATTGCTTGGTCGAGATTTAGCCGGCGTTGTTGAGGATCACTTAAATCCCCTTGCGAGTTGAAACGAACGCACGCATGGTCTACCATAGCGATCGATCCGCTTCTCGAAAGCCCGGTATCTGTGGGAATCTCGACGAGTAATGCGAGAGCGTGCTCCGACTGACCGATCCCGCGTGAAAAATACGAGAAAGAGAGATTCGTTTGTAAAGGAGGCGATACCAATTAACGAACGTTCATTCGATACTCTCGGGAACTAATTTTCGAGTAATTCAATCGGTATAGAATTGCGAATCGAAACAATTAATATTTCTTATGGAATCTCTTGAGGCATTGTTCTAGTATTGATTATTTGCAGAATTGTTTATAATATATTGTTATATAGGTAAATGTTTATTAGCAGTAGGATGTTATCGTGCAGTTTATAAATGAATATTAATTAGATGTAAGCATATGAATGAAACGGGTGAATTATTCTTATTTCATAAGAGTATGAGGTCAAGCCAAATTAGCCGCGATTAGTTTTTAGGATGGGTGACCGCGGTACTGCTGACACGTTACGGTTTTTTTAAAAGTAATAACCAAACGTTCCAATTATAATTACGTTGTTTAATTTCGAACACAAATTATTCGATAAAACAATCTAATATTGAGAAATAAATTGAAATTTGTTGAATTCGATCTACGAGTCGAGTTCTGAATCGTGTGAAATTAGAGCACACGAATTGCTCCGAATTCTCGATCAGTTCGAATTGAATCAATTCGAGTTAAATTGCCCCAAATTGAAAACAGGGGTTGAGTTCCTAAATCGAATTTCGTCGAGTTGTAATTAACTCTTCCAGAAACGAATGTTCACGCAGTATCGCGTGCACGGTCGACAACACTTGAACTGTTTGGTAGAATGCGTACGAATAAAAGCTAAGCTTTCCCCCAAATCGTGAGGAAGGTGAATGGCCGCGACTATACAGAGTCCCATTCACGTGTTGTAGCTCCTCTACGTTTTCGGAACCGGTTGCACGAAATCTATGGGAAAATGGCCGAGCACCGTGGGAGCCTGTACGTCTCGTGTGGCTTTTCTCAGCCTGTTCTTTCGTTCATTTAATTTGACGTGGTCGAACGTGGACTACGCCGCGGTGCACCGAGTCGCATACTAATTTCGCGGTGACCAAGTTCGAATTAAATACGAAACACTTTTAGTTCCCTTCATTTATTTTATTTCTCTGCGCTTCTAAAATTTTTATCGATCGGTTCATGATTTAACACCGTATTTTTCTACGAAAGAGGGCAATTTTGTATCCGACAGAATGTTTCTCCTTTGAAAGTAACAGAGATAACTTCTCCTCGTAGATGATCATAATTCTTCCGATATTACCGTGGTATTAGTTTTCAGGTATCCGAGTAAACGAGTTCAGTCATGATATCTTTTATAAGGAGAGAAATTTTTCATCCTGGCTACCGATACACCTCTTATTACTACCTTAATCCTGCAGATCCTTTTTCCTTTATTTCCTACATCGCTTTCCTGCTAGAATATCAATACACTTCAACTTGTTTATTCCTCTGAATATTCCCCTGTGACTAATATTCTTATCTACTTGATATGTAGATGGCTTGTTGGGTCACTTTGTTTTTATTGTTTGCCGCTGCTAAGCTAAGGCTTTACAAGTCGCGAGAATTGAGACGGTGGAAGGTTTAAAGATTTGAGGTGGTTTGGAAATTTTGGAGGTAGAGAATTTAGAGGACTTCCACCTTCTCAAATTCCCACCTTTCCAAATTTGTAGACACCCCAAATTCCAACCTTCTCAAATTCCTAGACCCCCAAATTCCCATCTCCCTAAATTTCTAGACTCCCCAAATTTCCACCTTTCCAAATTCCTAGACCCCCAAGTTCCCATTTTCCCAAATTTCCACCTTCCCAAATTCCTAGACCCCCAAATTCCCACCTCCCCAAATTTCTAGACCCCCCAAATTTCCACCTTCCCAAACTCCCACCTTCCCAAATTCCTAGACCCCCAAATTTCCACTTCCCCAAATTCCCACCTCCCCAAATTTCTAGACCCCCAAATTCCCACCTTCCCAAATTCCCTCCTTCCCAAATTCCTAGACCCCCAAATTTCCAAACCCCCCAAAATTCCACCTTCCCAAATTCCTAGACCCCCAAATTTCCACCTCTCCAAATTCCTAGACCCCCAAGTTTCCACCTTCCCAAATTCCTAAACCCCCAAATTTCCATCTTCCCAATTTCCCAGACCCTCAAATTCCACCTTCCCAAGTCCCTACAGTTCTCCAAGAAGAACATAATTCAATAATGCATTACCAGAAGATTGAAACTTAGATCAGACTCAATTTGATGCACCGTCTATTTGCACAGACTATCGATTCGGGTATGCTAACTTTGACACTATTATCGACAACTTCGGTGCAAGGATAAGTTCAAAGCTATAGCCCCGATTCATCATTTGTCGTTCAAGTTTCGTATAAACGGAGCAGTTGATTAATTTTTAAGCGACCATTAACTTTTACCATGAGAACTACCAAGGAAATAGTGTATAGACTAAACTAGGGTTACGGTTCTTGTATGAAAAAATCCTCGCGAAATCACTTAACTAAATTACCGGTGTTGAATAAAAATTTGACCCTTAATGGGTCAAACTCTGATGGTTATTCATTATCGTAAAAGCTACCTCCGGTTATCGCAAGCTTTTTATTTCGAAAAGTGGAACAATCGATAACCGTAATGTAGCAAAAACGTAGCGCACGAATTATAAATAAACCACTTTACGAATTCTTCGGTATCTTTTTCGAGGGGAATCTGGTTTAATTAACGAGAGAAAAATTGATCCCCGTGAATAAGAAAAGGTGCACGATCATCGAGTGATTTTGAGTTTGAGCATTGATTTGCATGCGCTGTTCAACGAGCGAAACGAATGAATTACGGACGCAGAGTTTATTATCGAAACGAGAAGCGTCTGTCCGCAAATCGAGCAGAACGATGGAAGTATTAATTCGTGATTAAATTGGCCGGTTATAGCGAGTACTGTCACTCCGCCATCCGGACCGGTTATTAATAATCGACGATCGCAAATAATCGTGCAGTTTCATCCTCGTCACGATTAATATGGAAATATACATATAATAGCATTTCGAAATGGGCAACATGCTGATATGAATTTAACAATTATACGAATGACTGCGTTCTGAACGTTTATGCTAATGCCTTTTGTTGGAAAATGCGGTTGAAAAGGATTTTTCATGTCATCTTCTGGAGCTGAAACTTTACGAGTTGCAAGAATTGGAGACGGGGGAAGGTTTAAAGATTTGAGGTAGTTTGGAAATTTTGGAGGTAGAGAGTTTGGAGATCTCCCACCTTCCCAAATTCCTAGACTCCCAAATTCCCACATTTCCAAATTTCTAAACCCCCCAAATTCTGACCTTCCCAAATTCCTAGACCCCCCAATTCCCATCTCCCCAAATTTCCACCTTTTCAAATTCCAACTTTCTCAAATTCCCACCTTTCCAAATTCCAACCTTCTCAAATTCCTAGACCCCCAAATTCCCACCTCCCCAAATTTCTAGACCTCCCAAATTTCCACCTTTTCAAATTCCAACTTTCTCAAATTTCCACCTTTCCAAATTCCAACCTTCCCAAATTCCTAGACCCCCAAATTCCCACCTCCCCAAATTTCTAGACCCCCAAATTCCAACTTTCCCAAATTCCCACCTTCCCAAATTTCCACCTTTCCAAATTCCAACCTTCCCAAATTCCTAGACCCCCAAATTCCCACCTCCCCAAATTTCTAGACCCCCCAAATTCCAACTTTCCCAAATTCCCACCTTTCCAAATTCCTAGACTCCCAAATTCCCACTTCCCCAAATTTCTAGATCCCCCAAATTTCCACCTTCCTACATTCCTAGACCCCCAAATTCCCACCTCCCCAAATTTCTAGATCCCCCAAATTTCCACCTTCCTAAATTCCTAGACCTCCAAATTCCCACCTCCCCAAATTCCCACCTCCCCTTGAAGAAATTACAAAAATTGTAACAAAATAAAGAAAGTAAAAATCAAAGAATCTATAAAATTGTACAAACCCACTAAAAATTGAAAAAATAGTAGAAACTAAAATTGAAAAAAAAAAAGAAGCTAGAGAAGTGTTTGAGTTAAAAAAGCAGTCCATAAAATTGACAAAAGTGGGCCTATTGAAGACATGAAAATTCATCGCAAACAAACGTTCACTTTCTATCGAGGTTCTTCCCCGTTACGTCAGAAGGTTTTTATTTTCCCCGGAGAGGTCGGCATTCCTGAAATGCCTGTCAATTAACGAATGAATCACACGCTTCGCGATGCAGATCGCTGTTCCTTGCGTCAGCTGAACAGTGCATATCTCGAGATCGACGCATCTTCAAGGATCCATGGATCGTCGATTGCGCACACAATGCATCCACGATGCTATTGTACGATCGAGATATCCTCGATTCCAGTCGTCGATAAAGTCAAGAACCATCTGTTTAGGAAGTGCATTCTTTCCGGGTGAAAACGCTGCTGGGCTCAATTTTAATTGTCTTCTATTTTTTCAATTTTTACTGGGTTTTACAATTTGATAGATTTTTTCTTTCTTTAGTTTGATTCAGTTTTTTTACTTTCTTCGAGGCTTCTCAATTTTAATAATTTCTTTTATTTTTTCAATTTTTACTGGGTTTGTATAATTTGATAGACTCTTTGATTTTTTCCTTCTTTAGTTTGATTCAGTTTTTTTACTTTCTTCGAGGCTCCTCAATTTTAATGGTTTCTTCTATTTTTTCAATTTTTACTGGGTTTATACAATTTGATAGACTCTTTGATTTTTTCCTTCTTTAGTTTGATTCGGATTTTTTACTTTCTTCGAGGTTTCTCAATTGTAATAGTTTCTTCTATTTCCTCAATTTTTACTGTGTTTGTACAACTTTAATATACCTTCATTGATTTCCACAAGCTTCTTTACTTTGTATCAATGTTTTACTTTCTTCAAGTTTCCTCAATTTTAATAATTTCTTCAAATTTTTCAATTTACACAAAGTTTGAACAATTTTATTATAAGTGAAGTGTAAACTAAAACATCATTAATCAAGTTTGTAAAAATTCTTCTTGTAACCAAAGAACAAAAATATAAATCATCTCAAAGCAATAGCAAAATCAATCTTACATTCTCTAAAACAGTCACAAAGTAATGAAACTAATAGTCGATAATTAAAATTGCTTGAAAGAGATCATCAATTTTCGATGAGGAAATCGTTTATCGTCGATGACGCCGGTGGCCTCTTGAACCACAAAATTCTCTATTTAATTTGATTTATCGTTTGCGTAATGTCTGACGTATCGCAGATCGACGAACGGCCGATCGCAATGGCGGGCAGAATAGTCGAAAAACGTTTACAAAATGATTCATCAAGTTCGAACGGACAGGTGACGAAGTAGTTTCGCGATTTAATCGAATCATGACGTCTGCCGTCATTATCTGCTGTATTTGCTCAATCGATATATCATATTGCGATACAAATATCGAGGGGAACGATGGCACAAATCGAGAAATAACAGCAGCGTGTATTGATAAACGTTTGTATTTTGTTAAACTCTTGTGCTACCCCGTTCTGTTGGCCAGTGTAATATCAAAATTGTTATATAAAAATTGGATTGTTAAATTAAATTGTTTGATAAATTAAAATTATTTATTAATAATAGTTATAGCTCTTAAATATATTGGTACACTTATGTTAACAAGAAGATCACATTTATATTTGTTATAGTCACATTTATATTTTTTATAAATCTTGTTTTATCACAGAATTATTTTATCATAAAAACAGAAGGTTTTCTTATTAAAAAATTTCTCGCTTAAGAGTGTGTCCAGAAAACAAAAAGCAATTATCGAAGGACACGAAGATAATTTTCTGCACGTGTGTAATATGCGGAAAATATTTCCTTCGTGCGTTAAAATGCAAATTTCCCGGGTTATTTTATTGATCGTAAAGCAAAGGAAAATGCCTCTCAGTAGACTCGCAAAATAAAAGCATTTTTACGAGATGAAACCAATAACACTTCCGTCGCCATGTTGCAATGAAAATACATATTTTTTGTTCTATAATTTTTATAACAGAGATCTTTTATCCTAAAGCCATCATCGTTTCAAAAACGAGTTCTCCGAAAGAGTCATAGAAAAAAATTGCACGGTCATGCACACCAAGTGGAAGCTTTCAGCCCGTTTATTTCAGAATTTCCTATTTACTTTGTCGTGTGACTGTCAGAAGCAAACTCGAACAGTACACGTAGATCGCAGACGTTGCGGCGCAATAAACGAGCGGGGAATTTTGCTTCTCCCGATGGCGAGCAGAAACCTTCCAGCCACGTCGTTTCCTGTTTCCAGCAACAAAGGGAAGCCAACTCGGCTCATTTCTCCAAGGAATTCCGTAGATACTCGTTTTCACCAGTCGATTTCGACACCCGACAACCTCTGTGCTTGTGGAACGCTCGGCGAATATTGCGAATCGTTTGAACATTGAATACCTACTTTGACTATGGCGAGTGTGGGATACGAAGTTTAGCGAATTTTTATAGATTTCGATTCTTGTATTTGGGAATTTTTGGGTGGGGGGATTTGGAGATGAATTAGTGAACTTTCGAATTGGGGGATGGTGGAATTTTTTAATTTTGGAATTTCAAGGTTTGCGGATTTTTGTATTTTTGAATTTCTACTCTTTCGAATTACTACTCTTTCGAATTTCTACTCTTTCGAATTCCCACTCTTCTGAATTTTCACTCTTCTAAATTCCCAGTTGGTGGAATTCCTAAATTTCCAAATTCCTACTCTACCGAATTTCTACTCTTCCGAATTTCCACCCTCTCGAATTTCTACTCTTCCGAATTCCCACTCTTCCGAATTCTCAGTTGGTGGAATTCCTAAATTTCCAAATTCCTACTCTTCCGAATTTCCACTCTCCCAAATTCCCACTTTCCCAAATTTCTACTCTTCCGAATTCCCACTCCCCCGAATTCCTAATCGGTGGAATTCCTAAATTTCCAAATTCTTACTCTCCCGAATTTCTACTCTTCCGAATTTCCACCCTCCCGAATTTCTACTCTTCCGAATTCCCACTCCCCCGAATTCCCAATCGGTGGAATTCCTAAATTTCCAAATTCCTACTCTCCCGAATTTCCACTCCCCCGAATTCCCACTCTCCCGAATTTCTACTCTGCCAAATTCCTATTTCCCCCAATTTCTAATTAATAGAATTCCTAGACACCCAAATTTCCACCTTCCCAAAATCCTACATCCCCAAAACCCTAACCCCCCAAATCTCTACTCTCCCAAATTCTCACCTTCCCAAATTCCCAAAGCTCCAAAACCCTAAACCCCCAAATTCCAACCTTCCCAAATCCCCAAACCTCCAAATACCAAACTCCCCGAAAAGATACACATCTCCAATCTGTCCCCACATATCGCCCCACAATTACACCCTGTCCATATTAAATCCATACGAGACATCTTTCTTCAGGTTTTAATTTGTTTTCGGGGATTCCTGAAAAGGGGATGATAGCCATGACACGCATGCGCGTTTGGAACGTATCATAAACTGGGACAGATAACGAGACAGCGCTGTTATCGTGGCACAGCCTGAAGGCGCCTAGTTCCAGATAAAGCTCATTCATTGGTTCCCGTTACGTTTCACGATGTTCCTGGATTCTACGATTCCGCGATCGTATCGCACCCACGATTTATGAATTGCTTATTCAGCTTTGCTATCGACGATCGATTGCTTTTCTACGGGCTCTTTTTAACGATACTGGGTTTGTTTTGGATGGGGATGAAATAGTGATTGCCTTTTCATAGCTGCATTTCTTCTCTCAACAATGATTTTATTTATTGGGATTCTTAGGGAGGATAGTTCAGACATGTTCAAACATTTGAATATAATTTTAAAGACATTTTTAAAGTGACATTTTTTACAATTTTAGTTAATTGGTTAAACATTTTCTTTACATAAGTTTGAACCCTTTGCACTTCATTATTTTATCTGACAAAATGTCTGCAATACTGAAACAAAATCTTGAGGTACAAAGAGTTAAATTGTTCATCTAAATATTACTCTTATTTTTTTAATAAATTTGCTCCAGGATTTGTGACTATAAATTCAACAATTTTTCTACATAAATGTTCTCTGTTCAACTTTACAAAATTTTTCAATCGATGCTTCGATATCGAGACAAAATATAAAATGCTTATTTGTTCGAATTTCTCGAACTGTTTGCACCAGTTACATTTTTCTTCCAAACTTTTCCGCTGCACAAATACTAACTTCTGACAAAGAAAAACTTTAATCAAGAATGATGCGTGAGAAAGTACAACGAAAGCTGTTCTTTTTTCGTACATGAAGAATATTCCTTGGATATTACATTGTTCTTCGGTTGATGTCGTAAAGTTTTAATGAAAAGTCCGAGGGTTGGAACACCCTTGAGCTGCGATTCGAAGGAAACGACATCGCCGCTTCCATATTCCTTCAACGATCCTGGGAAACGAGCTGTGTCGTTTTACGATCGTTTCGCTTCGTTTGCCCCTCGAAATTCTATCAAAATGAAGGCTTGTGTGGTCAATTTTAACGATTGTATAGAGTGCTGCTATTTTTGGGGCTGTATTTCGGTTTTTTAAAGGGAGGCACTTCACATTTTTAGATTTGTTGGCTGTTAGTTTAACAAATTTATAAATTTGCAAGTTTTTTTATTTTTGAATGTTGAGATTTTCAAATTCTCACATTTTCAAATTTTCATATTCCCAAATTTTTATGATTCCAAATTCTCACATTTCCTAATTCTCACATTTCCTAATTCTCACATTTCCTAATTCCCACATTTCCAAATTGTCACACTCCCTAATTCCCACATTTCCATATTCTCACACTTCTTAATTCCTACATCCCCAAATTCTCACATTTCCAAATTCTCACATTTCCTAATTCTCACATTTCCAAATTCTCACGCTTCCTAATTCTCACATTTCCAAATTCCCACATTCCCAATTTCTCACATTTCCAAATTCCTACATTCCCAAATTCCCACATATCCAAAATTCCCACATTCCCAACTTCTCACACTCCCCAATTCTACATTTCCCAAATTCCTAAGCGTCCCTATCCTTGCATCCCCAATTCCAAAATTTCCAAACCATATATAAGAATTCCAAAGTGTCCAACCCAAATTCCCCAAATTCCTCAACCTTCTAAACCAAAAACAACCCAAAAATTCCACAGTTCCCCTCAAAATTAAGACAACTCCAAAGAGAATCCTTTAACAAATCCTTTAAGTAACTTGTGGATAATAAGGCAGCAAGATCGATCCACGATTATCACGGAACAAAGGCAGCAACGAAAGAGGGTATTAAAGTGACGGAGACTGTTTTTTTCTATTCCCCTCAATCGACTCGACAGAATAATTTCATCCTAATTAATTGCACCGCCTTTCACGTACCCCTTCCGGTGCTGATGAACCTTCCGGTCAGATTGACGATCGCCTCTCGGTCTACTGACTCCTTGAATAAAGAGCAGACCGAGAGGCACGGAAACAGGTGGTGTTCCGTCAGAGGATGATGAACGATACGCAACCAACTGTGGCCCGAGAACCAGCAGCGCGAAAATTCATCTCGAATCCACCAGAGACACTAGATCTCCCACGGCTATCGGTTGTTTGATCCTTTCCGGGTTACGTGTTCCGACAAAAACACCGATTTCATGGTGTCTTAGTTTTAATCCGATATTCTACGGGCAGTGATAATTAATACGTTCTGCCGTGTGGTGGAGTATGGATATGATTATTAGATGACATGGTTAATGTCATCATTTCAATTTTAATCTCTTCGAGGCGATTGCAATTTTATTGGAGTATTCATTGCGTTGTGTGTTACTATGTGTAGTTACAATTGTTAGAGGATATGGTTAATGTGATCACTTCAATTTTTAATCTCTTCGAGGTGGCTGCAATTTTTCTGGAGTATTAATCATTAGGTTGTGCGTTGCTATGTGTAGTTACAATTGTTAGAGAATATGGTTAATGTGATCACTTCAATTTTTAGTCTCTTTGAGGTGACTGCAATTTTTCTGCAGTATTAATCATTAGGTTGTGTGTTGCTATAGTTACAATTATTAGAGGATATGGTCAACATGATCACTTAAGTTTGTAATCTGTTTTTTGAGGTCACAATATTTTGTAATGACACTACAGGTGCAGTTTATTTGATATGATCGTTTGAAGAGAACATATTAATATAGTAATTGTGACGCATTGGAATCATAACATATGGATGCACAGAAGATGCACCGCGAATTATAATGATTTAAATTACAACGCGTAGAATTTCAATGCGTGGAATGGTAATGCGCCGAGTTACAATGCATAGAAATTGCAATGTGTCGAATTAGGAGACATAGAAATTGCAGCGTGGCGAATAACGATGCATAGAAATTACAGGGCATAGATGTTACTATGCATAGGTATTGCTGCGCGTAGAAGTAATAACTCGTGGAAATTTCGGTGTAAGGGAATTATGACGCGTGGGATTACGATGCGTGGAAGTTGCAGCGCGTGGAAATTACAACGCGTCGAATTACAACGCGTGGAGATTACAACGCGTCGAGTTACCACGCGTGGGAATTACAACGCGTCGAGTTACCACGCGTGGAAATTACAACGCGTGGAGATTACAACGCGTCGAGTTACCACGCGTGGGAATTACAACGTATCGAGTTGCCACGCGTAGAAATTACAACGCGTCGAGTTACCACGCGTGGAAATTACAACGCGTCGAGTTACCACGCGTGGAAATTACAACGCGTCGAATTACAACGCGAGGAGATTACAACGCGTCGAGTTACCACGCGTGGGAATTACAACGCGTCAAGTTGCCACGCGTGGAAATTACAACGCGTCGAGTTACAGCGCATAGAAATTACAACGCGTCGAGTTGCCACGCGTGGAAATTACAATGCGTCGAATTACTACGCGTGTCTCATTACACCCCGCAGGAATTGCAAAGCGCTGAAATTACAACGCGTATCACAACGCTTTGAAATTACCGCTCAAATAAGAGTGCATCATAATTGCAACGCGTCGAAATTGCAGCTTGGTCAAATAACGCGTGGGAATATAACGAGACTACATTTCCACACATTCTATTTTAAGACCCCTAAACCACGTACCATCAAAAACTTTCCACAAAAGAATTCGCCTTCATTTCGAAACCTAAAAATTAACTAAAAGCGACGTAATTCTAAATTTCAGTGAATTCCTCTTCAAAAATCGCATCCCGACTTTAATTACCGAGCAGTAATTACGCAAGCTATCAATCTGCTGAAATTGAAAACTCACACGCGGAATAATTGCAATTTCCAGCGCGTCGATCAACGCGTTACATTTTTCTAATCCGCGGTTTCGAATTAATATTGTAATCCTATTTATTTATTTAATCGTATTCGCTCGCTTTTGTCGGTATTACCGTTCCAGTTTCCCGCGGTAATGGGAAAAGTGTTGGAAAAATCCCTCGTGACCCGGTCAACCTGTTTGCAATGCAAAGCAATACCGATTTGTCGATCTACATGGAAACTACCAACCTGCGATTTTTTACATGCCTGAATTGCACGCGATTTCTATTTTACAGCTTTCGATGGCTCTAGACGAATCGATTAACCTCATTTTCGAACGTTTCTACTCATTTTTTATTTACAGGCTTTTAATCTCATTTTCTGTGTTTTTGCTGGACTGTGGATGTTGAGGTTTTTAATTAATTATGTTAGGGTGGTTTTTACATGGTTGTGGATGTAGGGTGGTTTTTACATGGTAGTGGATTTTAAGGTGGTTTCTACATAGTTGTGGATGTTAGGGTGGTTTCTACATGGTTGTGGATGTTAGGGTTATTCTTACTTAATTGTGGATATTTGGTTCAACTCTACTTGAAGTTAGACTCCACACTTGATTATGAATGTTTCTTATTTGATATGTTAGGGTGTTGTTAGAGTCCTTCACCTAACTAGTTAAGACTACGCAAACATCCACAGCCTAACCACCCTTAATTTGATTTTTGACATTAAGGTTCGTCAAATATTGATCGATCGATTAATTTGACAGGAAACAACAAGCAGCGGAAATAAGCACTAGATGCGAGTGTCTGTTCTATTTCAGCGTCGTCTAGACCTAGAATAGCTTAGACACCAAGTACTCTCAACGGAGACAAGCTGTCTCTCGTACTCATCTTCTTGGTTGGTGGCTAGAATCTTGGCAAACTCTTGTTTCGAAGTTCATGCAACGAGATACAACACGCTATGACTCTATTAATATTTTTTATCTCGGAAGAACTGTCTTTTATTCGCGAACGAGAACACTCTTTTTAACTTGGGCCAAGTCTTTCCTGGGAACGTTGTTTATTTAGAGAGAATGCTGCGAATTCCCATTGTTTGAATTTTTGTGAAAACTTTTCGAATTTAAAATTTCATAGAAAAATACAAAGGGCATGTTCTGATGAACCAGAGGTAGTGATCAAATTTATTATTCGTCCAATTCGCTCCTATGGAACTTTCCCCCTCATATGGAACTTTCATTAAAATATCACATGCAATGTAATAAAAAATATTGTACGATTCTATTGAATTTACTTAAAAAATCATGATACTTAATAAACTGAAATTTTATTCAACTTTAACATTTCATCCAAAGTACACTCGCAGTGATATTAAATAAAATACTGCATCGGATGCAATATCTCGATTAATTTCACAGTACAGAATTAACAATAACATCAATAACAATACACAGAGATATTAAAATGCATCCAATAACGAAGAATCCAATAAGAGATCCGTCGAAGCTGTTTAATAATAAACGACAATGTGTCGGGACGAAAAATACACGTCGTTCAAAGGCGAAGTCTACATCCTAAAGAATTCATGTCGTCGAACAATCTGTTCTCCACGTTCCCTTTGGAGGTCCAACTTCTGAACACGTTAGCGGGTGAAAATTTTAATAGCGAACCGAAAATAACCCCGGCATAACGAGCCGGTATTCCGACCGCCGCATGTTTAACGTTCAAATCCGCCGTTAAGATTCTTGGAAGTATTCCTGCTATGAATATAACAGGCGTACCTTTCGGTTGCGTCACGACAAAAGCACGAAACCATGGCCTTTAACGTAAATTCAATTTTTTGGTTGCTTCTCAAATATTTTTGCAGATTGATTTTATGCTGGATGACTGATATGTGGATATGGGTTGGAGATTTTTGGTTTGGGGAGTTTGAGGACTTGAGGATTTAGGATTTGAGGTTTGAAGATTTGGGGATTTGGTAATTTGGAGAATTTGGGGATTTGGAGATTTGAGGATTTGGCAATTTGGGGCATTGGGGTTTGGGGATTTGGAGATTTGAGGATTTGGGGTTTGAGGATTTGGAGATATGAAGATTTGGCAATTTGTGGATTTAGGGTTTGAGGATTTGGAGATTTAGGATTTGGAGATTTGAGGATTTAGGATTTAGGGTTGGAAGATGTGGAGATTTGGTTATTTGGGGAATTTGGGGATTTGGAGATTTGAGGATTTGGCAATTTGGGACATTGGGGTTTGGGGATTTGGAGATTTAGGATTTGGGGTTTGAGGATTTGGGGATATGAAAATTTGGAAATTTAGGTTTTGGAGTTTGTGGACTTAGAGATTTAGGATTTGCAGATTTGAGGACTTGTGGTGTGAAGTTTTGGAGATGAGAGGATTAGGACATTTAGGGAATTGGAGGTTTAGAACTTGGTCTTCTGGAATTTTAAGATTTGAAGATTATGGGACTTGGTACTTTGACTATTCAAGGTTTGGTGACTTGGTAATCTAACACTTTCAAGATTGGAGACTCAAGAATCCTTAATTCAAGGATTGCATACTTATAAATCTTGCAATTGAGCAATTTAAGGATTTGGATTTAAATAAAGTTAGGAATATGAACATTTGGAGACTTGAACATTTGTGTTCTGATCTATCTGGTCACATAAGAATCTAGCACTTAGGGAGTCCATTGAACATCATCATCTTTAAAACCTTTTTCTTAGAAACCTTCATACAAAAACTAATTTAGAAATTCAACTCAGCATAAGCTCAATCAACGCCAGCAATTAATTTCCAGTACAGCAAGAAAGGCTGCACCACAAAAGTAGCTCCAAAGACAATCAATAACAATTTATCGGCAATTGAAATCCCTCGAAGCGAAAGGCTACAGTACATGTAAATCGTTTGAATCGCAACAACGTCAATAACAATAATTTCCCGTACAATTAATTTTCTCGTCGCATGGAAATCATATCTGGAACAATGAGTCGGTAACAAAGGTGGCAGACAATCGATGACGATTTATCGTTCAGGTGCTTTCAAGCGAAAAACAATGACGTAATATGTATAAATCGACTCGATCACAATATGTATCAATGAGAATGATTTTCTGAGAAGCATACAGACAATTCCGAGAGAATTTCTTTGATCCGGTTACGTGTCCGAGTCAGTCATCGAATACCCGCTAATTCAAGGCCGGTCGGTTCGCGGAGCCAGCGGTCCTTGATCGATTTTGCAACTTTCTCGTATCCGCGAAAGCGAATTTTTCGGTCATCGAGCGTTCGATGATTCACGATTCGACATTTTTTTTTTAAATTAAGATAAATGAAGCAATTAGATCCTTCGTTTTTTATCGAGCGGAATTCGAAGTCTACTAAACGCTATCGATCAAAATAATCGGTCTCCATCGATTATTATCATTGTGTCTTTATCACGTCGTTAAATCGTTGCAAAACAAAGAAATAAAACCGGAATGATCAATAAAATTGCGTATCCGTGATCTTTGGTATTCATGTCAATTTACAATACGAATTTTTGTAATGGATATTTAAGAAATTGGGAACATTAAAAATATGTTAAGGCAGGTAATTGAAATAATTTCGAAAGTGGATCACAACCTTGAAGCATGATCTACCGATGCAAATGAAATTCAGGAATACACGTTTTTTACCTCAAGTCTTCCACGAATCCGAACGTTCGAACCATTTCGTTAATTATATGCACAAACGATCTTTGTTCTCGCGATTAAATGCTTAATTACGCTCCAGCGAGCCCATGTGCACACGCGAAATCGAGCCACTTTTTGCACGCGATGTTACATGCAATCGTGTTAGTTTTCTCGTTAATTAGCGTGGAAAAGTAAAAACGAACTAATACCTATTATAGCCATATTTTTTAGCGTTTAAAATTACGTCAGTGAACTGTGACTTCAACTTTGAATTAGACTGCAATTTCTGCTGGGTACATAACCTAGTACATAACGCATATTATACGGTGCATAATAAGATATACAGGTATACATAAGAACAAATAAGATAAATAAGGAGACACATAACAAGATACATAATACAGATTATATGCTACAAGATGTACATGTACTGTAAAATAAATAAACACCTATTTAAATGTGTATAATCTTCATACTCATCCGAGGACCACATGCAAGTCCACATGTGGCACACATCGCAACTCAAATCTGAAGTAAATGAATTCTAAAACCATAATTCAGTTTCACAGTTTTCGAACAGCTTTGCAGGGATATACCGGATAAAGAGTTTCGAGTTTCGTCTTGTTTTCCGTAATTTGCAATTCACTTCGTCCTAAGTGAAACTTTGGCAACGCTTTGATCGCTCGCTCCTTTGGTCGACATTTTTGTTAGCTCTTTTTGCTCAACAAAGCGGAAGAACTCGGTGGAAATTAAAGGCAGGTCACGGAGTCACAAGTTAAAAGATCGAAAGCCCGATAGCTCGATATAATGTTTGAAAGAGTTACACCTGTTTGCAAGAATTTTTACAAAGCTTTTCAATAGCGAATTTGATTTATAGAACAAGCAAACTTATTTTAATTTTTGTAGCTGCTCTTGCAACAGTTTAATTTGTCAAACTTATAGTTGAAGAATAAACAAGCTTATTTTAATTTTATTTTGCAATTGTTCTTGCAATTGTTTAATTTGACAAACGTGTAGTTGATGAATAATTTGCAAGCTTTTTTATTTTGATTTTATTTTGACTGTTCTTGCAATAGTTTAATTTGACAAACATATATTTGATGAATAATTTGCAAGCTTTTTTATTTTGATTTTATTTTGATTGTTCTTGCAGTAGCTTAATTTGACAAACATATATTTGATGAATAATTTGCAAGCATTTTTATTTTGATTTTATTTTGCATTTTTATTGATTGCTTCTGCAATAGTTTAATTTGACAAACATGTAGTTGATGAATAATTTGCAAGCTTTTTTATTTTGATTTTATTTTGATTGTTCTTGCAATAGTTTAATTTGACAAACATATATTTGATGAATAATTTGCAAGCTTTTTTATTTTGATTTTATTTTGACTGTTCTTGCAATAGTTTAATTCGACAAACATGTAGTTGATGAATAATTTGCAAGCATTTTTATTTTGATTTTATTTTGCATTTTTATTGATTGCTTCTGCAATAGTTTAATTTGACAAACATGTAGTTGATGAATAATTTGCAAGCTTTTTTATTTTGATTTTATTTTGATTGTTCTTGCAATAGTTTAATTTGACAAACATATATTTGATGAATAATTTACAAGTTTTTTTATTTTGATTTTATTTTGCATTTTTACTTTGATTTTTCTTGCAATAGTTTAATTCGACAAACATATAGTTGCTGAATAATTTACAAGTTTTTTTATTTTGATTTTATTTTGCATTTTTATTTTGATCGTTTTTGCAATAGTTTGTAAGAAATAAAGTTTTCAAACTTCCACAAAGTAGATCTTCAATAATGCGGAGAAACATCGAAGCAATTTAATCTTCCCGAGTCAGCTTTTGTGATCGTTCCACGAACGATGCGTGCAAGCTCGTGCATATTCCCGACAATAACTAATAAATTTTGCAATTTACTACAGTGGGACGTCCATTACCTCTGCACCCTCGTTCGGTGCACGTGCACAAAGTGTCGTCGTGTAATCGTCGTGCAAACTCTAACCGTATCAAAGCAGCGGAAAATAAACGTTCCTTTCCAGACAAAATTGCGACAATGTTATTAATGCGCGCGTCGTCCCGTTTTTACATAACAATAACAAAAAATTTCTACGGCTCTTGAAATTCTGCAATTTTTCAAACTGACGTAGTTGCAAATGCGAGGTACTATTTCTGTACGTCGTTCCAACTGCATTTTACAACACTTGTTACTAAGAATAGACTCGCTTTGTCGCCAAAGCAAACATTGCTTTTTTACTTTTTTCAAGAATGTCTTTCGTGCTTGTTACTTTTGAGCAATTTTGGGATTTAGGGGAGTGGAAGTTTGTGAATTTTGGAGTCGAGAATTTGGGGTTCGAGGATTTGAAAAATTTAGATATTGGGGATTTTAGAATTTGGGGTCTGAGGATTTGGAGAATTGGAAATTTGGGGTTTGAGGATTTGGAGAATCGAGAATTTGGGGTTTGAGGATTTGGGATTTGAGGATTTGGGGTTTGAGGATTTGGAGAATTGAGAATTTGGGGTTTGAGGATTTGGAGAATTGAGAATTTGGGAATTTTAAAATTTGGGGTTTGAGGATTTGAAGAATTTGGAATTTGGGGATTTTAGAATTTGGGGTTTGAGGATTTGGAGAATTGAAAATTTGGAAATTTTAGAATTTGGGGTTTGAGGATTTGAAACCTTCAGAAATTGTGGATTTTAGAATTTGGGGTTCGAGGATTTGAAACCTTCAGAAATTGGAAATTTTAAAATTTGGGGTCTGAGGATTTGAAACCTTCAGAAATTGGAAATTTTAGAATTTGGGGTTTGAGAATTAGAAACCTTCAGAAATTAGAAATTTTAGAATTTGGACTTTCACAAATTTAAAGAATTGAGAATTTGGAAGTGTTCAACACCCCCTAGGTCCACATCTCTCCACCGAAACATACTTAACACCCCACTGCACATTTCTTGTTCGCCGACTTCCACGCAGAAAAATTTTTCCGTGGAAATTGTAGGATTTATCAGTTTTACGTATTTCCCGACTGGCGGTTCCTCTTGGCGCTAATTTCATTTCTGCTCGACTCGTCAGGCGATTGAATTGTGCAGCGACGTTCACGAAGAAGCAACTTTCATCTCCTGTGGTTTCTTGCCTTCGTGTTCCGCGAAACGTCGTTTCTCGCGGAATAATTTGCCGCTCCTTGTGACGTAACGTTGGAAAATTTCAGAAATCGATAAAACCTCGTGCACACAAACCGAACAGTTTCTGTTCCTCGGAAAATCGAAGCTGAAATTGAACCTGACAGGTAATAATAATGCTGATAGCGTTGTGATGGAATCTGACTGGCCGAGACAACGAATTTGATCGAACAAATGGATACAGATGTTCGTTGAAGGAGACAGATATTTCTGAATAAATAACTTCCCCCTTTTCCAACTTAAAAATTGGGTTAAAATTAACATTTCTGTTGTACACTGAATTACGTAATCACATCTTTTGTTCTATTTTTATTCATTAATTTTCTGGGTGAAGGCACATTTCATTTCCATGAACTGTTCTGGACTTTGACTGTTTTGTTCAGAGTTTTCCATATTGAAGCAACATAAACACTGTAACAACTATTCTTGAATAAAAATTATGTTAACAGGACCATAATTTATTTCAACCCAGTTGCTGTTTAATTCTGAAGTCTCCATGTCTATGTAGAAAGTAGAAGTTGAAAATGGACTGGCAACATGTAGGTCCGATGTTAAAGAATTTCTTCGATTTTCTAAACCTGGTTGAACACGTAACATTCAATCTCGAAACAGTGGTCTTTAGAGCACTCACGTGTTGCAGAATGTGTTCGAATCAACGGTCGTTTAATCCTAGCCGGCCTTAAATCTATTGTGCCATTGTACCGTAATAGTCCTCTGGAGAATCGCTTGAAAGTACCATTGGAACTTGAAAGACTTACACACGTTGCGGTTGTCGGAAACGGTTTATCCCTTTGCAAGCTTTACGTGTTCATTTCTGATTTATGACTGATTTATCGATTCTGAGTTGACGAGTTTAATCACCAACCCAGAGGGTTCTACCACAAGTAGAATGATACACTCACTGATTGGTTAAATAAGATTTCAGTCACTGTCAAATTAAGACTCGACTATCAAAGTAGGAATTTAATCAGAACCAAAATATCACTATCATGTTTTCTATTACACTCAGCAATTTTAACCTACTTGAATGATAATGTAAAAGATAAGTTATTAATCTACTTTCACGAGTACTAGATAGAACGTTCATTTGCAAGTTCTAAAAACAGACTTAAAGAATGTACCTCCGGTCCTGGCAAAGGGTGGTATTATTCGTTGACCTAGTACCAGGACGACAGGTATGCACGCAATGCGAGTTTGCATCATTCGCGTGTTCCAGAATGTGTGCTCGATTCATCGGAACAGGTGTGCACGGATGCGTTGTTGCGCAAACAAATAGATAAATATAAATAATTGGAGAATTTTTCTGATCAACGCTTATTAGTCAAATCATTCGGTGGATAAGAATGATGATTCGGTATTCTTACTTAGCTATGTGTGAAATGTTTCTCAGAGCAACTTGCGTGCCGATATGTTCGATCATACATTGCGTGACGATACATTGCATGGCAATATAACGCTTAGTTGTACTAATGGCGATACAATGAATCGTAAATGTAAGATGTTGTGATCTAACGCGTTGTAATGCAACGTGCAGTAATCTGAGAACGCGTGGTAATTTAACGCGTTGTAAAGCAACGTGCAGTAATCTGAGAATGCGTGGTAATCTAACGCGTTGTAATGCAACGTACAGCAATCTGAGAACGCGTGGTAATTTAACGCGTTGTAATGCAACGCGTGGTACTCTAACGCGTTGTAATGCAACGCGTGATACTCTAACGCGTTGTAATGCAACGTGCAGTAATCTGACAATGCGTGATAATCTAACGCGTTGTAATGCAACGCGCAGTAATCTGACAATGCGTGGTAATCTAACGCGTTGTAGTGCAACGCGCAGTAATCTGACAACGCGTGGTAATCTAACGCGTTGTAATGCAACGCGTGGTATTCTAACGCGTTGTAATGCAACGTGCAGTAATCTGACAATGCGTGGTAATCTAACACGTTGTAGTGCAACGCACAGTAATCTGACAACGCGTGGTAATCTAACGCGTTGTAATGCAACGCGTGGTATTCTAACGCGTTGTAATGTAACGTGCAGTAATCTGACAATGCGTGATAATCTAACGTGTTGTAATGCAACGTGCAGTAATCTGAGAACGCGTGGTAATCTAACGCGTTGTAATGCAACGCGTGGTAATCTAACGTGATTTACCACGCGAATCAAACTCACAGTTGCAATTAATATCCAGCGTTCTAATTCCTAAGACAAAATCAAAGATCTCGATTGTACTAGAGACCAAATTGCACTTGCAATTCATATGCAATTTGCAACCGATCTGCCCGCGCACTCGCGTGCCTCAACGAGCAGAAATCATTCCGTAGATCACATTAAGAATTATACCAGCGTCGATTGAAATTGACATCCATTTGTCAAGGCCCGTCTAGTCTGTGCTCGACACTCGCGAGGGTTGTAGCTTCTCTTGTCTACCATTCTTCGATCGAACTTTACATCCACGTCTACCAAACTATTTTAACTCTTTTCATCCAGAAAATTAGAACGGAAACAGTGATTTTATCTGAAGTTTGTAGACGGTTCGGGAAACGTCGAACGGTAAAATAAAAGTCGTGTTGAGTAATCGTGAGTTCACGGAACGTGAAATCAGCGGAGAAACGTGCTGATAATAATCGGATTATCCAGCAGGCTTTAACGAAGTTTGCAGGTTTTAAAACGCGATTACTTAGTCGCCTTCTTGCGATTAGATTATTTATCGCGCCGACGCTGCGGATTCTTCACGGTTTGAAGAGGGAAAACACCTGTACGCCTGAGAAAGCGGCGAATTCGAGCATGACGAAGGTGAAAACTTAAGCAATTTTTTATACGTTTCAAAAAAACAGATTCTGTAGTAAATTATTGCAAGTTCACAATTATTTTTATTAAAAAATGAGAACAGACATTCAGAAATTTATACATTTCAAATTTTCTGCAAGTTTCCAAATATCCAAGCAAACGCGATATATTCTCTGTAAGATCAGAAACACATCCATTCTTCCGTCACGAAATTGTTTAAATTCTCTCTCGGGACTTCTCGAACCGTATCCCGGAATCCGGCAACTATTGTCGAAGAGATTCAACTCGACGTACAGAATGAAACTTCCGTTTGAATATATCCGTCGCAACAAAACACCGCGTCAGAGTGCATCACCAAGTTCTCCGAAATGTAAGCTGCACGACACCCTCCGCCAAATGAAGTACTCACGGTTCAAAAGCTTCTGCCGTTGAAGAGGGAACGAAATAAATGTATCGAAATGTGTACGGTCGACAACGTTTCCTCTCGACGTTCTCTTTGCTCGTTCTTTGACGCTGCTTCGATCAAAGGGCCGTTTTTTTACGCGCGAATACGTGCGTCGGGAACGATGATGCATGTCCTTTTTGGCGGGCATTACGTTTCACGGTATGCAGCAGTTGGCTTTGTTGATTCACAATGCGTGCGTGATGCGTGTTCGAGCAGAGACGAATGCCAATGTTGAGACAACGTCAGACGAAATACGTGGCCATATTTCGCTTGAAAGTTTGCTAACTTGAAGGTGTGGGTTCGTTTCGTTCTGTTTCTACTTCCGTTCGATTTCGCTGCCGGACTATAGATTAGGCACTGAGAATTCGTTCATCAAGATTATAAGAGAATAACTACATATCTAGTCATTATTCTTAATGCAAAATGTTATTAATGTTACGCAGACTAGTGTAACATACATGTTACACAAACACATAGTTATGTATGTAGTATAAGTCAGTACTTATATGATAATTGTGATTTAATGACTGATCTAACGATGAAATTTTTGTGCAGTGGGACAGTTCAGAATCCGAGTGCTCAGAGGCTGAAGACTCAAATGAGTTAGGGGCCACAGTCAGCCCCGAGATCTGCGCGATGGACACTGTGGACAGTGCCAGCAAACGGTCTGGAAGCCATAGCGGCCAGAAGGTTGTTCCAGCTACTCGAGTCTTCAAGAAATCCAGTCAGAATGGAAAGATCACGGTGTACCTTGCTAAAAGAGATTTCGTCGATCACATAACCCACGTTGATCCCATCGGTAAGTTAACTTCTAACTTATTAACTCAGGGCATCAGTTCCTAACTTCCCACTTGTGAAGTTCGAAGTACCAGATTTCACTTCAGGATTCCTTAACATCTATCTATGAAACTTGTAGAGGTCTAAGTTTTAATGTTTCCAGGTGAAAAGTTCTTAGAACCTACTGGTTTGTAATTTCGAAGTAAATGATGTCCATGAAATTATTATGTTCTTCAAATAATACTCAAGTTCCACTATAATTACCTTCGTTAATCTCCCTGTGGACCTGAAATTATTCCAGTACTCATTACAGCATCTCTTTGAAGATTAATCCTTAATTCCAGTGTAACGTTCCAAAGTGCACTTTGTTGTCCATGACATTAATTATTAGGTGTTCAAGTGATCCTTAGTGTTCCTTTCTAATTATCTTCATTAAACCGCTTGTGAAATTTCAAGCATACCAGAACAGAGTTTCGCGCGTTGCTACAGTATCCTTAACATCAGTGTAACGATCCAAACTTCGCTTTGATGTTAGTGAAACTGATAATTACGTTCCTCAGTTAGTAGGTATCGAACTGATCCCCGATGTTCGCGTCTAATTATCTTTAATAGCCTACCCGTGAAGTTTCCGATACCCTTAAACCGTGGTTCCCATTCAGAAGTAAATCCCCAGCGTAACGTTCATCGAAGTTAGCTAACTGGCCTCCGATTGGAAAATTCGATTTACTTAACCAGTCCAGTTAATCTGAAGCGTCAAGGCCACTTAAAGGCTCACCGATCGCCGTTCGATCATTACAGACGGGGTCGTGCTGATTGACCCGAACTACGTGAAGGATCGCAAGGTCTTCGGCCACGTTCTGGCCGCCTTCAAGTATGGCAGAGAGGATCTGGACGTTCTGGGTCTAACCTTTCGCAAGGACCTTTTCCTGGCCGCCGATCAGATATACCCAGTGGTATCTGGCTCACAGCGTCGGGAATTGACTCGATTGCAAGAGAGGCTCATCAAGAAGCTAGGGAATAATGCTTATCCTTTCTACTTCGAACTACCGCCACATTGTCCTGCCTCGGTCACGCTGCAACCGGCGCCTGGCGACACTGGAAAACCCTGCGGTGTCGACTACGAATTGAAGGCGTTCGTAGGTGAGACGCAGGACGACAAACCTCACAAACGGTACGTGACTTCATTTATGCAATTTAGGGAAAATTTTGGGCCATTAGGAAATTCAGGTTTGGGACGAGGTTTTTGGTAGAAGGGTATATCGATGCAGATGGGCATGTGAGCTTGGGGTCTAGGGTATGGGGATTTGTCACATTGTAGACGTGGTGATTTAAAGCGTGGTGATTCCACACGTTGGTCAATCGATACGTGATAGTTCACCACGTTCCATACGTAAAAATTTTATCCTGGTGATCGCACAGTAATTTCACGCACCATCAATTCAACGCATGGTTCCAGACATTGGTAATCCAATGCATGGGAATTCGACACGTGGTGATCTAACGCGTTAATTTCACATCTAGACGATCTAATACGCGTTAATTCCATATGTAGCCTATCTAACACGTTGATTTCACATTTACGTCCTCCATCTGGGTAATCTAACGCATAACATTCCCACGCGTGTGATCAAATAACGTACATCACGTACGATGCTAAATTTCTTAATACCGAAATATTAATGGAGCATGAATTGCAGGGACTCCGTTAGACTAGCGATACGGAAGATCATGTACGCGCCATCGAAGCAAGGTGAACAACCGTCCGTCGAAGTGAGCAAAGAGTTCGTGATGTCGCCGAACAAGCTGTTCCTGGAGGTGTCCCTCGACAAGCAGCTGTACCATCACGGTGAGAATATCGCTGTGAACGTGCACATCGCGAACAATAGCAACCGGACAGTGAAAAAGATCAAAGTGTCCGTGAGGCAGTTCGCGGACATTTGTTTGTTCTCCACCGCGCAGTACAAGTGTACGGTCGCTGAGGCAGAGAGCGAGTGAGTATCATTCAATGCACACTATTATTTCGAACCGCGTTAAATTTCCGTCGGTTGGGTGCTGCGAACTGCGTGGTCGTAAATGGATTCTCTACAATGTTGTGACGCAGATCGGATACCAACATGTTTGGTAATCGATGAAAGTTGCGCGTAGATGTAACACGATTGTCTGGGGAGTTTCAAATATTCTGTCTGGAAACTTTAGAGATAGGTGACGTGTTTATCAATGTTGTAAGAAGATTGAAAATGAAATAATTACACAGTTATCTACATACATTCTGACACGATTTCATAAAAGTCTCATATTGCATATTAATTCAAAGCTTGAAGCTTAATAAAAGTATCTATGTATGCATCATGTTGGTATAAATATAAATATTGAATAATTGAATCCATTTATCGTACAACGTTCGCAGAATCCATTTCGAGTTTTCCTGAACAAAAATAAATGTACCTGACGCGTCACCAAATTCAGTCAATCAAAATGACAGTCACGTGTTTGGTCAGCGTTAATCAATCGATATCGAACACCTGGAAGACGTGCCCCAGAAATTGTTGTCCATCTTTCCGACTGACATCCCTAAATAACAGGCGGATACTTTATACGCCGTTGCGTTGCTTACGGAAAATTTACGAGTAACAGATTGTACAACGTGACCAGACACGGGACTGCTCGAGATCTATCGACTGTAGCGCAGGAAAGCATAAATTGCTACGTGCTGTAATAAATTTCAATCTTACCCGAGAAAATTTGCATCGTGCCGAATTAATACGTATCAACGATAATTTGCATTGGTCTGCGCGTCCCTCAATTGAAAAAATTCACGGAATAAAAATGAACATTTAAGGAAAATCGACGAGCGTTACGGGTTTTGTATTTTCATGAATTTTACATGTTTTTGGAATCGAGGGAAAGCTCTTTTCATTTACGATTATTTTAATTTTTCAAGTTTCTAAATTTGTGATTTTCTAAATTTCTGGATTCTGAAGTCCTTTGTGAATCGAAGATCTCGCTCCAGTTTGCTGAATTAAGTTCTCAAACCCCCAAATCTCTTAATTTCCTTTCCAAGTCAAATTTAAATTTTCAAGTTTTACGTGAACGTACAAGAACCCAACATTCGCTCGATTTTCTCCCCGACTCGCCGAAAAGAAGCTCGAGAATTGAGAAGGTCCCATCCCAGTACCAAACTCGAAGTAGAATAGTTAAAACGCGAAAAAAATAAATCACAAGAAGAAAGGAGACGCACTACATGAGACTGTCCCGATTAGTATTAACGCTAGGTGTACAATGATATGAACGCGATACATGCCGAATGGAATTGTGACATGACGAAACGGAAAATAAGATGATTGCACTGGCAGTATAGGGGTAGCGCCAGGATTCACCCTGAGCAAGGTCTTTTCTCTAAGGCCGACGCTTGCTGACAACAAAGACAAGCGAGGTCTTGCTCTAGACGGTCAGCTTAAACACGAGGACACCAATCTAGCATCTAGCACAATGTGAGTGCTCAAACCATTGGACGCGTGCTACTTTCTTTCCATCTTTTTTTTTCTTTCCTTTACATCAAGTTCGATAATGAAGATTGCGAACGGGCCAAATAATACGTGGATTGTTCTTCATATCTGTGTGGACATTTGGGGTGGAGGGTGTAATTCGATGCTCATTGATTTTCCTCATTGTGAATTTCCTCTTCGACTGATGGACTGTTTGAAAAGGATGCACGATGTAATATCATAAATTTAGATGAAAATTTTCACTGAATGGCTGTGTTAAGTCAATGCAGACGTGTACCAAAATTTGATGCTGGCAGAAATGACTTTTATTTTTAATGAATTACTTGAACTGATATATTAGTAATGTATATGTTTGATGTGATAGTTTGGAATACTGTTCCAATAAAAAGATGGAATGCAAAAGTATGATCGAATAAAACGATCGCCATTATTCCGGGCAAACAATGCACCCTCCAGAATCTCGCCATTTTTCCCCGATTTCAAGATTATCGAGGTTTCACGAGAAACGAAGGCAGTCGATATATCGAGGCCCGTTTGCAGTCTTCGAGAACGCGTTGTTGAAAACGGAGTACGATATTGTATGGGAACATCGTTCCAAAGTGGAATGCCAGTATTTTCCTTGATGGCCTTTTTTTGCTGGGGACTTTTATGGATATGGAATTTCATCGGTGGTGGTCTACTTTCCTGTACACAGGTCACGTCCCTCTCTCTCTAACTCCTACCACCCTCTTCACTTTCTGTTATCTCCACTTTTTTGTCATTTCACAATTGATACATGCTGATCGATCAAACGACATCTGTCCTTCCATTTTTCTCTTAACGTAGCCTGTATCGCAGTGTGACGCACAAGCTAATGTTTCATGTACATGCACTAGTCTATTCAAGTTATACGATTCACTACTTTTTTCATACGGAGATACTCTCGTTATATTGCCACGCATTGCTATGTTGGAGCTATTGAGTTGCCTTCATTTACAGCGCTTTCGCGTTGAAATTGCAGCGCGTTGACTCACAGTGCTTTGAATTACCATGTTAGTATCTCGACGCATTGGAACGTGTCAAAATAGAGACACGTTAATATTTTGGCGCGTTGAAACAGTGCGTTGATTCGCAACACGATACAGCGGTGCCACGCGTTGATTCGTCACGCATTAATATTTCAGTGCGTTAATTCGCTGCGGGTTGATATAGCCATGCGTTGACACCCGTCACATCTCCACGCATCGCTCCCTGTGAATACACCACCTATCCACGGCAATATAACGAGAGTGCATCGAAAACATCACATCTCTTGGGCAGACTATGTCACATGTACATGTACATTTACAGTAGAGCTGTCAATTTACAAAACGCCATCTGGCCCAGGTACTTTGGGTATCTGGTTCAGAATCATATGATAGCTTATCGTTTCTAATTTTTCTCGTGATCGACTATTTGTCGATCCACGAAACGTTTGGCTTCTTCGAGAAGGGATGATACTATCACGCGGATGTTACGCATCACCGGGAAGTCAGCAGAGCTATTTTCGCGATATTTCGAGCACATTGATCCGCGGTTTCGTTTCGTTTTATTTCGTTCTCTGGTTGGAGGGAAACCGTGCGGTGTACAGCGTCGAACCGTGCTTGTCGTTTTATTTGGAAATAATATTTGCTCGATTCCACGATTGCTATCGAGTGATTCTCTTTGGCGGAAATAAACGATGAATTTTTGTTTTCTGTTTTTTCTGCAAAATACGTTGCTTTTTTGACCGTCGAACAGTAACGTGGTGACACCGGATGTATTTCGTTCGAACATATATCTTTTCATATTTAGTTCGTCAAATTATTCTGCATACAAAAGTTCGCGGTTCCTCACGAAATGAAGGTACCTTCTCACGAGGTACGTTTGTCATGAGGCACAAAAATAATAAATTTTATGTAAACTGATTGTACTGTGGACTCAGGAATCGTTATAGCGAAATTACTTTTTGAATTTTACGACCAAAGTATTGTATCGTTGTCGATCAATCGAGCCCGACAGTGTCCGGATGTATTAAAGTCCCCGACCACGTTTACCCTCACACTTTTGCTACGTGTTTATCAGGGAAGGGTGCCCGGTGGGGCCAGGTTTCACGCTGAGCAAAGTGTTCTCTCTGACACCGCTTCTCGCCAACAACAGATATAAATGGGGTCTTGCCCTCGATGGCCAGATCAGAGACGGGGACACCAATCTGGCGTCCAGCACCCTGTAAGAATATCGCCGCTTCTCTCATGGAATTCAATACACAATTCTGGATATGTTAAGCCCAAAACAATTCTTTAAAAAAACCAGAACGTGGTCCGAGAAAATCCAGACAGTCGGGTCAAATTAGGATCCATCGAATTAACCTTTTCAAACTTGCTAAATTAAATAAGCAGAAACAGCACATCCGAATTCGTCAATATTATATTTAAGACTGTTCAGGTTAAATTGATGATAAGTTTCTTTAACGCGTTCCAGCCTGTGATAACAGGTGCAGAGGCTGTCATTCTGAAATGTGAAATATTGATCGAAAGCGTTACAGCTACCACGTTCTGCTCGTTTTTCTCTGTTTTGAGCTTAACATACATATTTATTGAAACGTCGTTCCGAAGTTTGGGTGCAGTTGCAATTTACAATGTTTGTATTATTTATATATTTTTTACCTTTCTGGATTCTGTGCGTTCGTTTTTATCAATTTTCGAATCACAAATTGTGTGATACATCTGTTATAGAACACCGAAAATGTATTCCAATTTTACAACAATTAATTGGTATATTAAAGTCACTTTGGCAAGTTCAATTTTGGGATTGTAGTTGTCTCAGTGTGTATCTGAAAGTACCTCACTGAAACTTTCACAATAATGTTGAAATTCATCAAATAAAAATTGTACCAAAAAATGCAGAATCTCAATAATTATTTTTGCGATTTCGATAAAAGAAAACATTATAATAATTTTGTATACCTGTGCGTAAGGTAATTAATCGCGATACGAGCAATAAAATTGCGCCCAAACTTTCAATCAACCACGTGTACGTGCCTCTGTATCTCTCTCTCTTTCTTCTTTCTTTCTCTGTTTATACACGAGCATCAAACGGCTGATCACGCGTGCAATCACGACTTCTCTCTGTTTGCGAAGCTGCGCGTGTACGAAAATTGCGGTCACGTGCGTCAGAGAACCTGTAGCTTTGCGAAACAAGGCCTGTTTCGATGTTATCGATCGATCGTCGAGCTGTCAGGGGCCGTTTCAGCTGTCTACTATATCCCTCCTCTAACATCCGATCAATGCTGACGTTTCGATGTTTCCTTGTTTGTTCGAAGAATAATGTACACATACAGGAAGCAATATTTTATCCGATTGGAGCTGCGTCAACTTAGGCTTTTATCTTACTTGCAATTGGAGATGTTCAATCGACTCTTCATTCATTTCGTTAATTCGGAATATTTCATCTTGATAAGGGAAGTACTTAAATTTGGATTTTATGTATTTCAAGACAATTAATGTATTAAAGAAATTATCAAAATTAAGTTCCCATAATTTGTACAATTTTGCTTCTAAAGTGTCCTTCTACATAAAAAAAATTCTGTAACTATTTCCTCTTCCCAAATAAAATAACATTTCAGCGTTTCGATATTTTCTTCTCGTGCAGCTCCCGTTCTGAACGTAAACCGTGTTCATCATTTATAAACCAACGTTTCGTTGCAGTTTCATTGATGTCAGAGAAGGCATTGATAGTGATTAACGTTTGTGAACGTTGGCAGACCACGAGGTTCCATGTGTTTCAATATCCTGAAACCGATAGCTGTTTTCGTCTTTTGGAACGAATCTCGACTATTCTTTTGGATAACCGAAGTACACGCACGATTATTGATCTTACGCAACGAGACTTCTAGCAGGATTTTCTCGTACGATACCGCCGAACGCGGTTCTACGATTATTTTGAATGGTTTTGCTCGATCGAAAATAGCGTTACTCTGGCTCGTTTTCATCGCCTCTTCCGTTTGCACGGTTATATTCAGAACGCGTTTTCTTTCGTTTTCTGGATTTCACCGTCTTGCAACTTCGCACTCTTCTATTTTAGAAGATGTAAATTTTGTCCTATTTTGGAAGATGTAATTTTCTATTGAAGATTTCTGTTAAAGAAAATAATACGTAATGTAAAAATGTGTGTTCCTTGTTATTGTAATAATTCCCAATGTAGAACATTCCGAAGTGAAATTTTTAATATAAACAGAACCGTAAAATGAAATTGTAATTTAAAAGATCCAACGTTCCATGAAATAACGCGTAATTATGCGAACATGAGCGAGAAGTCGTGAAAACGCCAACGATGCGTGCTCTTCCGGTGGCTCTGTACTTCCGACGATTTTCTCTTCAAAAAATATGGCTGACTGGCGATGGTAGCGGACTGGCACGTTTTTTATTTTCCTTAGATTCACGAAACGGAACTTAGGTATCATCACGTTAGCTGCTTCGTAGAACACTAGTGCGAATTTCTTTTACACTGCGAAACAGTGGTCGTTCTAGAAGATAATTCGATTTTTTCCCGCGTTAGAGAATCTCTGCTTCGTCGACACTGCTGCGAATCCTCGACACCCCGATTGAGAAGCGTTTACATCCAGAGGATTGTCAAATATTTTTCTTTATGCGAAAATCGAGTACAAGCTCTTTCGTTTCGATATAAACTCGATCCGTTTATTTGACACTCCCCTATCACCTGCATTCCTCGCTTTCATACGGATTCCAAACGCGTAAGCAACGATGCTTAAATCAATACCCTACTCCTCCGCTTCTTGAATGGTTGTCGCTTTGCACTTGTTGCTTCCGAATTGCACGATCCTATGTTTTTTTATTTACGGAGCATCGTGCTGTTTTGCCTGTCTGTCTGCGTTTGACAAGCTTTTGGTGTTCATTGAATGTTTACCGCTCGTGCAAAGGACTTCCCGGTGAAACCGCGTATGTGTGTGTGTGTTGTTCTAACGGTGCATGCACGGCTTGGTAATTAGAAGATAAGAAGAGAACCGGAAATCGATGGTGATTATGTTGTTTCGCAGCGTGGTGGATCCCTCGCAACGTGAGAACCTGGGAATTATCGTTCAGTACAAGGTGAAAGTGAAACTTTGCCTCGGTGCTCTCGGAGGGTAAGTCAATCCTTTGTATCTATTTGGAGAAATATCATAGAAACCCTCAAATAATTCGAGAAGTCATTTCACTAAAATCCACGTAATAATTATTCAGTAAAAAAATAATTTCAGTACTAGTTTTTATAGGTCACTGTAAAAACTAATTTCGAACGAAATTTCCACCGGGTTACCTATTTTATTTCTCCAAACTCGCAGTGACAAAGTCGGGAAGTTCGAGGAAACGAATTTAAAATTTCATTGTGTACCGACACAGAGAACTGGCGGCGGAGCTGCCATTCACCCTGATGCACCCGAAACCGGAAGAAGAGGAGCCAGCACCACCCACTGCACCACCGACGCAGAAAGCGGAGAACGATGAAATAGCGCTCAACACGAACCTCATTCAATTGGACACGTACGTGGTCAATATTTCAGTATCCCCTGCATCTCGTACTATTTTCACCAGGCGAAAACAGTTCGATCTATTCGCTTCCCCGAAATCGATTGTTCATTCGCTTGCGTCAATGATTCTTTCATTCGATCTGTTTCGTTGGATTTAAACACTCGCAGTACGAGTACATATGTAGATAGATGATTCTTGGAAATTGATAATTGGATACGACGCAACGTAATTGGAGAATTCATGGGTCAATTGTTTGGAGCAATATTACTGCTTGCACATTTCTGTGACAAGCTTCCTGTTTAATAGAAGCAAAAAATATTTTGTCCCGAAATATCTAATTGGATTAATTAATCTATCTACGTGAAATTTCACGTTGATTACGGAAATGAGTCTTCACAGTGAATGTTTGTTGCAGGGAGGTCGACGGCGACGACGACATAATCTTCGAGGACTTTGCCCGCCTAAGGCTGAAGGGCGAAACGGATGCCTGACCACGTTGTTCGAACATCGTCAACCTGTACGACACAGCGAAACGTCCGATATACGAGAACGTCGTCGCGTCATCGACGAAAAACGCGAGCCAGTTGATTCTGTAACCAGTTTCGACGAAGATGGACCTTTTTTTGTGGAAAAAAAAAGAAAACGCGAACCACCAAGTGTCGCGTTCGGAAACGACTCGAGCCACAATGAGAGAAGTCTGCGAGTTATCGACCGACGATCATCGGAACGATGTTTCTCTTCCTCGAGATGTATTTGCTGTCCGATTTGAAAGGGGACACCTCTGGAATGGTACTAACTTGCTGCACAGAGAATCAAGGATGCACTCTAAGAAGATTGCGGGAGAACGGATCGTCAAGGGATCGCGAATAACGTTTATGGGAATGATGAAGAAACTTACGAGACATCAATGGATGAATAAATACCTAAATGATCTTTCGCCGATGTATTTATCGATCGCTTTGATCGACGACGGATACTTTTTTTTTTATCGGAGACCGAGGTCTCTTTATCAAGACTATACTAACAGATTTTTAATACAGATTTGTTTTCTGTAAGCTTAGTCACATGGCCAGTATGCAATGCAGTCAGTATGTTTCGCGTTGATTCGCGCTAAATTCTGTTTGCCGGAAATATGTTTCGAGTGCACGTGGGGAGAAATTTGCGTCCGTTTTTATCGCACACCGTTGTTTATTCGATTTTACCCTTTTGACTCACTATTTTACGCTTTGGCTAATAAAAGTTTCATCGCAAAGCGCTTTGATCTTCATATTTGCAGCATTTCATCGTGGTTGATGTTGGTAAAAGGGGTGCATTTTCAATTCTCTAAACTTCAAAATAGTAATATATGGTACAGTGTACCGATACTGAGTCAGAAGGGTATTTTAATGATTTTAAAAATAATTGGTCTAGATTGCTGTTTGTGCAAAATTATATTTACGAAAACTATCAAAGGGAGACGTCAAAAGTTCCCTTCCTTTACAAAAGAATTTTTTGATAAGTGAAGCGTATATATAAATGTTGAATTTCTAACATGGCAATGCCTACGTCAGAGACTTGGATGTGAAATTAAAACTTGTATAAGGAGTTAGAAAACACGGTGTGTTACAAGATTAAACGATTTACCGTTGTATAAGGATGTTTGTTTTCTGTGTAATCGAACGGGATTTCCTTAAGAAGCATCGCAACAAATTCAACGAATCCTAACCCTTGTGTTAATAACCAAGATGTTCACAGTTGTTCTAAGTATTTTAAATCTAATGAAACACGGACATTAAAATGTCTAAAGTTAAAATCTAGAGCGATTTGAAAGTTTTAAATTCTCTTTAATATTAATATTGAAATGGATATCTGAGTACCTGGGTATTGATGCAAGGGTCAAAATGTTACAAGTATACAAATATATAGATTTAAATATAGATATGTATACACGTATGTGGAAAATTTTACTCACTTAACCCTTTCGTTATGACGTTTCTATGCAAGTGACAAAATAATTATTTATTGAACGATTCATCGAGTTTTATTTGGCACAAGTTTTTTCTTTCGAATTGTTCTCTGGAAAGTTTCAAATATTTTACATCCGACGATTATATAGACTATAGTCCATTATAGCGAAAGGGTTATCGAATTAACTCTAGAAAGACAAAACCATTCATTCTTCTTTTTATTTAATTCCTTTACTGAACCTCTTCTTCATTACTTCGAATAATAATTAAAAATTATTAATTTTCCTAAACGAAGAAGGCAATGTAGTTTTAATATTTTTTAATTAATGGTCTTGAGCTCCCTCTTAGTCTTTCTAGGGTTAAAGGGTTTCAAACGAACATTAGAATTTCAAGGTTTTAGCTTTTACACGTTTTATATCGAGATCGAGAAGGTATTTGGATTTTTTGCGAATCGAACGAACAATCTAATCGTACGATTTTCTATTCCTTTTTTTACGCGTCACGTTTTTTACCGAACGAAATATATGTATAGTGCCATCCTGACCACACCCCGTCGAGGATTCTTGTTCCATTTTTCTGTTTCGAAAAAAAATAAATCGTGGACGAAGATTCAATTTTATTATCGTTCATCAGACGTATCGAAGACTGTTTTTCGCGAAATCGTACCACCAATTCCTGCGATAAGCATCGATCTCGAAATCACGAGTTTATCGTTGGGTCCTTTTGGCGATTTTTCATTTCAACGTTCATCGTTGATTCTCTTACAATGAGACGAATTAAAGAACGAACTTGTCGAAGAATTCCAAACGCGATCGAGAGAATGGAATCATTCCAGGTGCACGTGGTTAATCTGTATTCCTGCGGGAGCTAACGTGGAATAACAAGTATTCTTTGAGTGGCAGGATCAGAGTACAGTGTTTTTGAATCCAAAACATTCGATGAATTGTACTTGCTGGATTACGTTTTTTATTGTTACATCGAGAAATAAAGAGTTCACATTATGGACATTAATTAATACTTCACATAATTATTTTCTTCAAACTTTATTTCATTAAAATTGGTCAGCCATTTTGTATCAAATGAAAGCTCTGTACATTTCTGTCTTTAAGCTTTAAATTGATGTAGGTGCTACTTTGAAATACTTTCTTCAAATAGCCTAGTTTGTCGAGTATAAAGTTCCATTCATTAATATTTTTAATTTTCAAAAAATAATTTGGTTTACTTCGAGTATTGGATTTAAAAACATTGTTCGAAGTCTGCAACTTAGGAAGCACATTCAGTGTGTGTGTATGTGTGCGTGTGTGTTACGTTAGCACGATTCGAACATTAAGGCGTCCGCTGTCAATTAATCTAATTTACTCTGTTCGACGTCGACGGTGTTCACGAGGGCGCCGTGACGACAGCGAGCGCGTTAATTCTAATGCAACCTCTGCGTGTCGACGAGTGTAATTTGCGTGCAAAATAAAAAGATAACAAATAAAGTTAGCGTTCAAATTCGATGTCTCAAATGGCTCAAAACTGAAGAGATCAAACCTGCTTATAGCCGTTTTACGTCGTCCAATCTGTACGAAAAAATTCTGTTCCCGTAACACGAAGTCAATTCGAAAAGGTTGAAACGGCAGGTTTATAAGATCACTGACTCACAATTTTAATATTATATATAATTTAGTCAACTAAACGATGGTAGTTCATTGAACTTGCACATCCCTCAACGGCCATATAACGAGAGTACATCAACAGCAATTAAAAAAGTATTTTATCGAATTGTATACGATATTAAAATGGCGTGTCGCTTGTTAATTCTTCAAGTTTGAGCCACAAACACTTTGGCCAGGGCAACGTCGATCGTGCCCGGCCTTTTGTAATCGTGCACACGTGTATGTATATAGGAGGCAAGGAGAAATAGTATTTTTTATCGATTTAGCATTTACAGAGTGTATTTAGGAGAGACTACGATTATACCAAAGCCAGCAATCTCTCTCTATCTCTCTCTCTGTTCAGTGTTTCGCTTCTCGACGAACCGAGGAACACTGTTTACCTCTAGACAAATTGTTCGGCGAAGCAATTATCGAGCCCGTATTAAGTAATTGTAAATGTCGAGTTAATGTTTCAGCTATCTAAGAGTAATTGAATGTATCGATCATAAGTTTGGGGTCACTGTTCCAAATTATCCTCGTTCATAATTTTATGAAGACAAACTTTATCATCGGCGAATGTTGAATGGAACATTTTATTAAGTATTGATACTCGCATCAATAACTTGAATTATTTACGCACAAAGGTCAGTGTTCAGCATGAAAGTTTCGAGTAATGGTTTGCATTCTCGACCCCAAACTTGTGCGCACAACCCTAGAAAAATGACGAAGGAACGCAGGCTTGTACAATACGCGCGAGAGTATATTTTGTATCGGAGCGCGCGGGTGCGCGCCAGTATTTTTTGTATCATATTGAGAATCAGACATCACTGTATTAAACGAGTAGGTACAAGAACAAGGGATGGAAAGGATCGTTGCAGTACAGAAATAATGGCAATGCAACGCGTTGCTTCCACAGTCAATAAACAAGAAAACGGGTAATAACTACCCGACCTGTGTTAGATATCGCTAAGATAACATCATTAACCCTTTGCGATTATTTTCCACGTAATCATAGAATTTTATGGCGGAATTTTACGTTGGATTTGAGAGCCTTGTAAAATATTTGTCGTGACTGGATTAAGTGTTGAAACGGTCAAAGTAAAACTGTGACCACAAAGGGTTAAACGGAGGAGCTATCACTGGGTGATAAGGCAAAGGTACTTGCGGTAAACCTTTAGATCACACAGGGAATAGTTAGCGATTAAGTAAAAGAACATGTCCAGGTCTTAGCAGCTAATAGATTACGCTAATTGCTAAGCGTTCGATCTCGTGTACACTCAATGTTGACTTTCTTTGGTTAAGTTGGAGGAATATTTATCCAAGTTAATTAATTCCAACTTAAATAATTCCGTAAACTTCTCCAATTTCTAAATCCCGAAATTCTCAATTATCCAAATCCCAGAATCCCCGAATTCTCAACTATTCAAATGTCCAATTTCGCGAATTTATGTAGAAATCCCCGAGTGCCCAAATCCCTAAATTCCCAAACACCTAAATAATCGTAAACATGCAGTAAAACCTCCCTCCGTTAACCAAAGGAGCCTACGTTATATCCGATTACGAGTGTACGGTTTGTAACGAAAGAGGAAATTAGAACACAGTTGACGGTATTGTTGCGTGTAAATTGCGTTTTCGGTGGTTTAATTTATTCATCGTAGGAAAACGTTTCGTTTCGTGAGAGAATGGGTTACGCGAGTTTAAAGGAGGCATAATTGGTGGAGCGTGTATAAAAAGAGAAGAGAAATGGAAGAGGAGAGTAAATAGCGAGATACGTAATATATTATAATGTACATGTAAAAATTGTGTATTCTCATATAATAATAGCTGTAATAATTTAATAAATCTTGTATATCGGACCTTCGTTCATGATATTTTAACCCTAAAATTAGTCAACTCCAATGTGTCCTTCATATTTCACCTCCCTGTTAATATTCAGTAATCGAAATTGCAGAATTTTTAATTTACAGATTCCACATTTGCATAATCTGCTAAATTATTTTGATGATATTCAGATAGCCTGAATTTCGCTGGAAATAACGCAACCAGCAATATTAATGATGCTGTTTACTAATTAAACACCATCTGGCTATGATCGTTTTTAATTTTTCAATATCCGCTTAATTAAAACTTGATGATTAATGAAAACACAAGGGACTTCGACTATTTATCTTTACATATGTTTCGTAAAATGATCGATTGCGAAAGCGGAGGCAATATTCCGAAAACGTTTTGTGTAATATTCCCTTATTTAATCAGTCTTAATTGTCGGAGCAGTTTTCAGCATTCTTCCTTTCTCGGTTAAATGCTTCTTCATTTTTTAAGACATCAAAGTCCCTCTTTTTATACCCCACTGAAACTGTTTAATTAAACCCGACGTTCGAACAATAGGAAGTGCATCAAGGTTTCATTCCACGGACAAAGGAACAAAAGGTGAATCTTTTCCCTGGAATTACAAGTTGCAGCAAGCACGCAGAACGTCGTCATTTATCATCGGACCGTAGAAATTCCCGACGTGGCTAACGAGTTGCTCACGATTCAAATTTCCACGAAAATTTATCGCATTCGATTAAGTTACAAATGATACTTTACACCAAAATTTACAAATGAAAGGTCTTTGCATAAAAACCGTAATTCAATAAAGACTGCAAAATATTTCATTGGATGTTTCAACTATTGTGACAGATAATAATCGACCTTTTATCGGTTTTACAAAAACTAGACGCAAGAAATATGTTCGTTAATTACGAAATGGCTAAGATATTGCGGGGAAATCAAACATGAAATATTTGTACAGTAGGGGAAATTGTAACGTGTTTGCAGAAGTGAAAGATAAATTATACGTGTAATAATTAAATAACACTTTTTATGAAAACATGTCGTAGGAAAAAAACACCACCAAAAAATATACTCCAGTAAATTATATGAGTACACGTTACAAAATTGCAGGACATACCCTTTTATGTTATGCAAACATTGCTTTAGAAAAAGAGCAGAAAGTGTTAGAAGCTTGTTACAGGCTTGTTATTACAGCGCTGAGTCTTGTAAAAAATTGTGGAAGTATAATAAAATTGTAAGACATGCATAGTTCATTCGATATGTCTAAAAAACAAAGACGATTTGGCGCGCATTGTAGATATTTGTCTTTGTCGCTCTCATGCGATAGCGCCATAACATCTGGACCGGTCGTCAGTTCGAACCACGCGGCCGAACCGCGAGGATGTATCCTAAGGGTAGTTTGTGTCTTTTTATTCGACATTACAAATAACTTTCACTGCACAAAATGCTCTTCCTCATCTAATTATCGCCTTATAATTTAAATTAATTCAAATTTTGTACAAATTCGTGCCAGTGACTATGTAAAATTCAGTGACAACTATTAGTTTTGAGACTTCTAATTTATGCTAATATTTTTAGAACAATTACAATTCAAGAAACATTCGAAACGACCTCTGGCGATTTATTTCCCGCGAAAAATTTACTGCACAATTTTCGCAGTCGATTTATCCTCTGATTCGATTAAAATTAATTCGAATTCTGATCAACAGTTCTATAAACATTGATGCACCGACTCGACGAAGAATCGATTACAATAATCGTTCCACTTTTCGATTACCCGTTTATGTTCTCCGCTTTGTCACGGTTTAAAATTTGAAACGTCATTGTTGCAAGAAGATCATTTGTCACTCGATGTTGCTCGTGCAAGAAACTCCAAACGCGGTTATCGTGTAAACTATTTGACTATCGATTATCGATCAGCGATTTTTCGCGGTGAAGTCGTGACAGTGCAGTGACGATGCAACAAGCTTTTGGAAGAATCGTGTGAAGTGCGATGAAGGAGATGAAGTTTCAAGATCAAGAATGGATGCAGAAAGAAAGATACTGGAACATGGAGATATTTGCAGTAAACGTTTTGGGTTAGAAAATTATTTTACCTTGTTTAACAAACGTTTATTATAAATAAAAATTCATTGTCACATTTTTATATTTATAAACATATATCTTACATTATATTTATTATTACATATATGTTATATTTTTTTGAAATATCACAGCACGTGTATGTACCTCATTTTTCTTATGTCTTAATTTTTTCTCATTTTCTGCTCCTTTAATTGATATTAATTTTACAAGAAAAATGTTGCAACTTTTTCAGAAAATCAACTCTGAGGAAATAAAACAAAATTGACAATGTCCACATTTTTTACTTGTTAACAATTTTTTACAAATATTTTGTTAAATATTTGTTCAAAATATTTTTACAAAACGAACATCTATGTGTAATTAAAACATTTCCAAAAAAGCACAAAGAGCATTTTTTAAAAAGTGTAAACATTTCGAACACGGTTTCAACATCGAATCGGAAATGTGCGCAGGTGTAACTTAACGAAAAATATTTCTAGGTGGAAATCATGAATCGAATTATTCTACCGTGTTTGCAGAGCTTTTAAAGGAGATTTATATTCGAGAGCCACTGGCATTGTCGAGCGCTTTTAAAACGATGCGAATTAAATTGACCAAACTACTATTGCGTGAAACCGTATTATTTTTTCGCTAAATGCTAAATAAAACCGCTCTTTTTCCAAAGTATTATTTGCAGGACCATGCGGTTACGACTGTACTACAAAATGTACAAATGCATTTGTTTTGATTGCATTTTTAAAAAATCAAGATATCCAATATAAAATTGTTCATTTCGTACAAGCATTTTTTGTACAACTTTTTTCTTTGCTGAATTATTAATTAATTAGCCCCTTTAAATTCGATTCCGAGTTCTAATTAAAAGTCCGTCTGAAATAACTTTTTATCGAATTTTGAAGTCTGAAATGTTTGCGTCTAAACTATCCCGCACAAAGTTATCGAAAAAAAGCACAACTTCCGTAATGAAAAAAAGAACTTGACCCGCGGGCTTGTTGATTAATCAGCACCGTCTTTTCGCAGGAAATTCGATCAATTTAAATTTCAATCGGAATATCGCAATTTAAAGTCCATCTAAAGTATCTTTATTTAATTTAAAGTTCGTTCGAAAGTATCTTTTTATTCGGCGTCGTGTAATATTGTAGATTCTATCATAACGAAGTGCAGCGTCGTGAAAACGAATCTGTTGCCCCTTTATAACCCAATCTGGCCCGGAAGTACAAGCAATTTATACCATCCCGTCGTTTATTCCTTTTTTGTACTCTTGTTATCGATGGAAATGCATCCTCGTCGAATATGACGCATCTCCATGGGCAATTTTACGAAAATCTTGTTTTAATTACCGCTCTTAATTTCTTTTCTTTGATGAGACCCGCCTCTAGTTTAATTAAACTATGATTGGAACTTCATCAGACGTTTTTTAAAGTATGATTGGATCTTACTCGCACATTGCTAACTTAATTATTCGATCGATTTCTACATTTTTACGATACAAACTTTTGTAGGACGAGGTACATTAAACGAGAGCGATGCTGGGTCTGTAGGGACAATTTTAAAGGGGGCTGAAGAGTGGGCAGTGCCACTGGGTTTTTAATTTATGGGGTGGATGTTTGACGGTGATGGAAATTTTATAATTTGGGGATTTTGGAAATTGGGGTGTTGGGATTTGGGGGTGTAGAAATTTGGGATTTTAGAAATTTGAGGTGTTGGGATTTGGGGGTGTAGAAATTTGGGAATGTAGGGATTCGGGGGCGTAGGAATTTTAAAAGTTTGAAATTTGGGGGTGTTGGAATTTGGGGATGTAGAAATTTGGGGGCGTAGGAATTTGAAAATTTAGAAATTGGGGGCGTAGGAATTGGGGGGAGTAGAAATTTGGGAGCGTAGGAATTTGGGGACGTAGGAATTTGAAAAATTAGAAATTTGGGAGCGTAGGAATTTGGAAATGTAGAAATTTGAGAGCGTAGAAATTTGGGGGTGTAGGAATTTGATAAATTAGAAATTTGAGTGCGTAGGAATTTGGAAATGTAGAAATTTGGGGGCGTAGGAATTGGGGGGAGTAGAAATTTGGGAGCGTAGGAATTTGGGGGCGTAGGAATTTGAAAAATTAGAAATTTGGGTGCGTAGGAATTTGAAAAATTAGAAATTTGGGAGCGTAGAAATTTGGGGGTGTAGGAATTTGAAAAATTAGAAATTTGGGTGCGAAGGAATTTGGAAAAGCAGAAATTTGGGGGTGTAGAAAACTGAGGATGCAGAAATTGAAGACACAAAAATTCCAAAATTCCAAAATTCACGAATTTATATAACAACGTGATACTGAAAATTCCCAAATTTTCACACATCCCCAAATTGCAAACCATCACACTACTAATTATCTGCAGCTCGCTCCCAAAAAAAGTGCAGTAGTCGCAAAAGTACATTTACATATTCTGAAAATTAAAACCCACCCTCTCCACTGTTAATTAAAATCTTAATACACAAATTGGCGGTTTTAATTTACGCGATTATTTTTGGTTTTCCTGTTGGACGAAAAAAGGGAAGTACTTTGGAATGAACGACTTATTCAACACAAGGCAACCACTCGTTTCTCTTTTTTATTTTGTATGCTCTCCAAACCATAGAAAAAAATTGTGCTTTGAAGTTCATTCGTTTACCACAAGCTTCTCATCGTTCTAATATTTCTTTCGACTTTTCGACCACAATACTCTTATATTAATAATTAAAAAGTTTATTGAGAAGATTTAACTGTTTATCTATCTGGGAACAGAATTGGAGCAACGAGGTAAACATTTGTTTTCTGCGGAAGCTAAAATCTCGAGTGAAAATTAATTAAAAAACGTAATCATTTCTACAAATATGGTCCTGGAGATTTAGGTCGAAATTTAAAATTCTCTGTAAATGATGAATATATCAAAATCCTCTGAAATTCGCAGGAAATGAAAAATTGATCGGTTTCGCCTTCAAGAAGCTCTGTACAATCCAGTTTCTCCATTAATCTCTTGCGATCCATTTATTCCGTATAGCCAGCTGTCAATGGATCATTATTTCAACCCATGCACCAGGTCAACTACTTCTGAATCTATTGTATCAAAAGAATGTCTATTGCAAAATCAGTTTCTTGCACTTTATGGAATTACAGCTTTAATCACTTTCAAATTTATTTCGGAGTCCTTAAATTCCAAGTTCAACAAATTCTCAAATACCTAAGTCAAATCCCCAAATTCCACGTTGAAGTAACATCGAAATTCCCAAATTCCACCGTCTCTAAATTTGAACCTCTAATGCAAAATCTCCACAAATTTTAAGTTGAGGAGTTACAAATATGTAGCTCAAAAATTGTGAAACTAACTATTAAGAAATTGACTTGAACAAAAAAAGAAATTAGAGAATTTATTGTATAAATTATTGGCCTTAGTGCATCCACGTATGTATCGGTGGTATTATTTTCGTAGCAGGTCCGTTAACAAATTACATCCGTATCTCGTTGCCATCGGTCGATGTCCAATCAGCTAAATCCAAGCTTTATCCCACCGTGACACCGGCCAATGCTCTCTGACCGTGATTACCCTTGCGTCTAATTCGAAGATACCAGTGAAATCGTCCCTTAAGAAATTTGCATGAACAAGTTATCCGAAATTTCTAAGATGCTATCGTGAAACGGATGATCTCGCGGCAGACTGGAACGATTTGTCGTCGGTAGCGGACCGTAATTCTTCCGACATTCGTCCCGGGTTACGCGGAAATGAAAAATGGCGCGAATGTAGGGGGAATAGGGAAAGAAGCTGGAACACAATGTACTCTTCCGGTGATATCGATAAGACCGAACGAAGGTCGTAAAGTTCAAACAGTTCTAAAGAACGATTCTTTTGGATTTACAGACAACAATCTTCTCTGATTCTTCTCGTGGTTAAATTGTTCTCTCAGACGTTTCTACGTATTCGAGAGACAAAGTAATTTTTCCTTTCTTTCGCTGAAACGATCTCGTGACATTCTTTTACTTCTGTCTTTTGGTCGCTTTTATATATTCACGTTCTTACATTTCAATATTTGGTATATTTTTAGCATTCTCGTATAGTTTCTTAAACCTAATTCGATCAAGTATTTTTATTTTTTGTTAAGCACCTAAATAACTCAACCTGTAATTTGTGATATTCGCAATTGAAAAATTGTCACAAAAATACAGCCACTCTGAAAATTCTCTTCACGACGTTATCAGAGAAATGAATAAAATATAATAGCGAAATTTAATGTCAGATAATCGATGTATTGTCAGATTCGAGACTAATACAATTAGCACTTTGTACGTCAATCAAGCTTCCTATAAACGATTTTACTACGACACAGATTTGCGCGGATTGCAGGAGAGCTTCTGCTGAATCTGATCGCATTAATTATCAGAGGATGCAACAGATTACTAATTTACGTAATGAAATGAACCCGCGATATGCTGAATAGGAGAGAACGAGGAGGGCTGAATAGACTGGTTCGTGAATGGATAAATAGAAGAAACGTTATATAATTCTGGTAGCTCGTCTCGTATGCTTAATTCAATTAAGCTCGCGTCCACCGTAAAAAGCTTTAATCACTGAATTGTTCGACACTCTTTAAATTCGGAGATTTAACTTCTGCGTTCAAATTTTCGGATCACAAATTTAGGGTTTCAGGAATAAGGTTCTGGGACTTCAGTATTTTAAAACTTTCGGACTTCTGTATTTTAAAACTTTAGAAGTTTGGGACTTCGGTCACGTCTTGATTTTATAATTTTTAATCTTAATTTTAAAACTTCAGAAATTCGCTGTCTTAAGACATTTCCGAATTTGTAAAATACACCGCGAACAAGTGGGACACAAAAAGCCATCATCTCCAGAAGTGGCTTCCGACGACACGGTAAGGGGTTGAGATTGACATCCGATTAGAGTTAATCCAAATTTTATTCCCGGATAACGGCGACTGATAGCAGAGGGTAGCAAAGTATCTGTCAGAGGGGACGATAAATCATTCGATGATTCGGGGAAGCAAGTGTGACACACCCTTGAGGAGTTTCATTATCTAGGTGACTAGCATCACCAAGCACAAGACATTATAGAGAAGGAAGTCCATGTCGTTCCATAAAACAAATTACCTTCTTGTTCAAATGTGGCCCTTGAAACTCCATTTTAAACGTGTTATAAATGCGTGTATTAAAGAGTATTTACGTACATGTGGATATTTATGGAGATAGTTACGTCTGGTATTCGTATCGTTATTAAACTTCATAGGGAAGAACGTAAAAGAATATTCCGACTATTTTACCCAGTTATTTTCGTAATTTCCGACTCGATCGATTTCTGTGAATCAACGGAAGTTTTTAATAATTACGCGTTAATTATTTGAGACATTTGACGATTGCTCGAGTCAAGTTTAACTAGTTTCGCGTGGTCGCAAACAGTGATTATTTCGCCCTTTAGACGATGAATATTACAACGAGCATTAATTACAAACTGTTCACGCGCTATAGTTGATTCGCCGTGAATGCAATATCCTGAAGTTAGAGGCTCTGTTGCTTTTAATGAAGTTCGCTATTGTTCTGCTGGGAATATGTTTATCAATGATACAATGAATAATATGTATCATTGGATTAATCGTTTAATTACACGCGAATTAATTTATGTTAACATTTGCATTTTAATATCTTGGACATTCATACACGTTGAATATTTAATATTAATCATTTACATTTTGTTTTTATATTTGGTTGAATATATTGATTATTTGTGTATTCGTTAATAATTTATTATTATCAGTACACACTTACTGATACATTTGATCGTATATTTGCGAAGGGATCTTCTTTTGATACTACTATGTATTTAGTCATGAATCAAGAAAATCCATAAATAGGGCGATTTTTTGTGTCTATCGTCGAGTCTCAGGGTGGCCGTGATTTATCGAGATGCTTTCGGGGGTTATATATCGACAGCGATGTCACTTTAAGCTCGCCTTACTCCTGATCGATGCAATATTATTATATCTTCGATCCATCGTTGACACGTCCTGAATAAAATATATGTTGTTCCTTCTCTATTTCCACGTTTCCTGGAAAACTCTCTTTCAATATTAATGACAAATTGCTGGGGTGTGTCGAAGCTTCGGAATTTAGGGGAATTTAAAAACTTCTTGCGGAGGACTGGGAATTTAAACATTGATACCATTTAAAATTTCGACCATAGAAACTTGATAATGGCGTACTTCAAAGAAACGATCCATTTTCATAGCGATTCAAGGGAAGCACCCGAATCGTGAGGTATTCAGTGATCCGTAAAATAATTCAATTCGTATCCGCCCTCCCATCCATTCAAATCAAAGTTCCCTCACAGCGCATCAAGAGAAAGAAGTAACATTCGAAACAGCAGTGAAATAAAAAAGGAGTATAGGACATCCAATTTAAAAGCATCTCCGAAACGACAAAGGTCTCGGTGTCCCAGCGGATCAATGTCTAGAAACAGTATTCCAGTTTCTTCAACGATCCCCGATCTAATCTTTCCTCTTGGTCGAAGATTTTTTACAGTTTCTAGCTCTGTTGATGGGTGACTCGCAGGATTTTTCGTCCAGCTAACTGAGAGGCTAATAATGCCCTCCGCGAAATAAATCGATTCCCTCAGGGGAGAAGTTGAAACTGTCATCGTTTGTTCCAGATGGAGGCGAAGAGGTCGTTGTCTGAACCTGGTCGTAAAGTCGAACCCGAGGAATCCATAAACTGGTCGGGCAACGGTGATATCGTGCTGATGTCGTAGCTGCTATCGAATTAAACGCACCCTTCTTATCCTGATCGTACCCTGTTCCTGGTCCCTGGTCGATTTGGAAACGATGCTGGCAATAGAACCCTTTTACGAGCCATCGTGCTCCCCGTTACTCGACAATCCGTTACACCATCTTCCTCTCGTCGATTTGCCTAACGAACACTCCTGGGTCCATTTCGTCCCGCCTGACGTGCCCGGTGACTCGGATCGATGACTATGACAAACAAAAGACAAGTTTCCTTTGTGGACAAAGTGTCGTAATCCAGTGCAAATGTAGATCAGAAATGCTCTGAAGAGATAGTCCATGGGAACCATGGATGGAAATCTGACGAGCTTTTGGACGGGTAATCTGACTGCTGTGCTGCATCAGTTACCCTGCAATGATAGCCTCGTCGGATGTGTCGACCAGTGCGCGATGGATCTCGGATTCGATCATCTATGCACCGTCGACAAACCTACCTCGATGACCCTCTTTTGTACACCGTGCGATTACTCTCGCTGCGACGTTAACGTCTCCTTGGTCGTCGGAGGACTCGACAGCTTCGAGGGCGTCTTCCTCTCTAGGATACCCAGGTTCAGGTGCAATGGGACTCTGGATACTAATCTAGAGGATCAGGTGAGGTCTGGATAGCAATTTCATTCTCCTACATTTTTGTTACCTTCTTAGATTTTAGGGACTCAAACACACTGGTAGATACTTTGGTACAGCCTATTACTCTACTACTCTTACTCTCCTACTCTGTTACTCTTACTATTACTCTATACTCCATTACTCTTCTTATACCGCCTCATCAATGTACCCTCTATGTACCCTCTAACAGTACACCACATAACTTCCTATATTAGCTACAATTCATATCTACAATTTCATCAAACACACCTACAATTTCATAATCCCCAAGAAGTAATCTTCCACAAATAAAAAATCCTCAGTAATAAATCAAACTGTATCCCTCTCAAAAATGTACCTCTTGGATGAGTCGTCAGTCATCAGTGATTTGATCATAAAATTAAAAGTGATAAGATTCGAATCATTTACAGTGTCCTTTTGTGTGATTGATTTAATAGATCCTAGAGTGCACTCCATCAGAGAATTCGACGACAGAGGACCTGACGATCTCTTGTTCGCACCGTGCGAAATTGAATTCAGCGACGAGAGGTCGTCGTTTCGACTGGGGCTTCCTCTTCGTGGCGGTGTTCATCGTGGCAGGTGGTTTGGGCAATATACTGGTCTGCCTGGCGGTCGGACTCGACAGAAGGCTGCACAATGTCACGAATTACTTCCTTCTGTCACTGGCCGTCGCTGATCTGCTCGTCAGCCTTTTTGTGATGCCTCTGGGCGCCATCCCGGGCTTTTTGGGTGAGTTTTCGAAAGTAACGGGAGCTTCGCTTAATCCTGCAGTAATTATATCCGTACGTTATTCGTTTTAAAATAAAATCTCGCAGGAAAATTCTCGTTGGATTATTATGAAATTTAGTGTAGATATTTGTAATTTTATACGTGAACGGACATATTTGACCACAAGGGTTTTATATGGTCAATAAAACAGAAGCCTAATCGAAAATTTATCCCACAGACCCGGAAATGGTACACGATTGTGCCATTTCATCTTTTCACCGCCTTCCTTCCGGCAAGCAATAGAATTCGTACGACGGACACTGATGGTTTGGAATAATGCCAGCTCGACGAAAACAAGAGCTCGATTAAATCGAACTAATTAGACCTCTAATAAAGTTTCGCAATTTGCTGATTCCCACAAAATTTTCAAGTTTTAATTGCTCTAATTAGAGGCATTTCTTCGGACGAAAGCGTAAATCGTTCGGAAGAAATTTTTATAAGTCGCAAATTATAGCTTTTGTATGAACTTGTCATTGTCCGATCAGCTCGAAAGTTTGCCGCTAAGAGTGGCGACTTTTGAGGAGCAAAGAAAATTATAAAGCGGCGCGCGTGGTTCGAAGACGATAAAGTTCTCCAAGAAAACTCGATGCGGTGGAACTTTTCGCATTTTCGACCGTGTGCGTTTACGGTATCGTTTCCGTTTTATCCGATAATCGCAATCCTAAACGAAAACTTGTCCAAAGTTCCCACTTGAAAATAAACCTCTGCAAAATCATCGAAACCTTCCACTTAAGATTATATTCAAAACTGAAGTTTGTCAAGAGTACCGCAGGTATCGATCGTTCCTAATTAAGCAGATAATTTGACGTTCGAAATTATCTCGACAAAGCATTTCATTCTGTTCAAGTTAAGATTGATTGCCACTGTTTCGCTTTGATGTAAGGAGATTACACGTTTACCTCTGATTTGGTGGGAATCGTTTGTCAGCAGTTTGAGAAACAGGAACTGATCAGGAATTCATCGCCTCACCTTTGATATTTTCCAACCACCTTGAGACTGGCGTTTCCTTGATTTCTCTGTTCCACCACTTTTTATGGATGAAGTTCGATGAGTTTGATACGTAATTTCTTACTCCATCATTCTTCATCCTATTTACATGGGCTGGCATCAAATTGAAGTTCTGCACGAAATTTCAGTATTGCAGATACTTTATCAAATTTTATATAAAATACATATGTTACTAATAAGACATGCATGTTAGGAATGGAACATTTTTGGTCAGTGATCAAATGAACACATAATGACACATATGTAACATGTAGGTCACTAGTAGGACATGTGTACGTACAGGTCACTAATAAGATACATATGAGTACATATATGTCACTCATAAAATACACATATGGTTTAATAGTAGAACATAGACATTTTTTTATGTAGCATATATAAAATTTTTATAGTAAAGTATGTTTGATGTATTAACACGTAATCCAATGTATGAGGAACATGTCACGCGTGATCACATATGAGAGGTCACATGGTATACTTAACACACGAGCTTGTGAGTAACATGTGAGAAATCAGTCACATGGGGTAACACATTAGAAAACAGAGATACCTAACACATGAAGAATCACATGTGATATTCCACACATGAGCACATGTAGCAACGTATGGAAAATCTAACACGTGGAAGAGCACACGCGAAATCTAATGCATGAAATTTATAATAAACCTAGCGGAAAATGATTAACCTGGTGGAAAATCTCTTATGAACACAACGCAGTGTTTCCACAACCAAAACGTAATTAAAATTCCCAAAGATACCCAAGATAATTTCCAGCACGTTGAAATTTACTTGGAACGTCAAAGATATCGGTTGAGTTATAAGCTTCCCCAAGGTATTTGTACTTTTGAGAAACGGCGAAAAGTTCCATAGCTAGGGGCCTCGATAAACGTTAGAACGAATAGGTACAGTTCGTCACGGGGTTACGGCTCCTATACGGTGTTGTTCCTTATGATTGAACGGGCTTCGTTGGGTACACGAAGAAATCCAGCTTGAGAAATAGCTCGGGAAACGAAGTTTACCAAAGCGAACTTTAAATGGGACACACACGGCCGAATGTAATCGCACTCGCCCGTATACAGTGTTTCGTGAACTTGCTATTCGTGTGTACGTCGATTTACCGCGGAATTTACTTCATTCTCGATTTGTTTGTTTAATTTAACGTCCGCCGGAGTTCGCTGTTTGTATGCGGCGCTGAAATTATGGCCCTAGTCATAGCCGTCTGGGGAAATTCGGGATGGATAGCGTGTCACGCTCGACTAATTGCTTTTATTTTATACAAACAGCTTTATTATGCTAAATTGTTTACGCTTCATTCAATTCATTTTTGCTATTTATGGCTCCTTTGATATCTCAATATTCTGCTGTCTTCATTTTACGCTCTGATCATTCTTTTGCTATTGGTTGATTATGCTGACTTGTGCTTCAATTTATATAACTATACGAAATTATAACATATAACCATATGAAATCTATTTAAAATTACATGTGAGTAGATTATACAAGAATTGTAAAATTTGATCACGTTAGAATTTGTTAACCAAGCAAAAATGTACCGAGACAACTTTTATCGACCTAACCCAGTAAGTTAAGTGGAGTTTACGTTAACTGGATTATGTTCGATACAAAGTAAACCCGCAGCAAAGTTGTTTTTGATAGAATTCAGCACTCGTATTAAAGAACCTCGACTAGGTATTTTGATTTTGAACGTGGTGCAATTTTGCAGCAATTTCTAAACGTTAATTAACACCCACTGTTGCTTGCCCGCTCGTAAACACTCTAATGTCCTGTCTCCATAAACTTTCCTAGTTTCCCTGCGCAAAAGCGATTTCGCTTAGTTTCGATGGAAACACCATAACGACCGAGTATAGAATAAATGTTGCTTCGGAATTCGGGTCATAGTGCTTTGCCTCACCTGCACTGTGTTGCAATTAAGCACGTTCATCGATTCCACGTACTTCTCTTCTTACAAACTTTCTTTTTCTCTTTTAGTAAGTATTATTACTTCGAATTTAACACGTGTTCAAGTTAATTTGAAATTATATTTATGTTATGTGCAGTGTGGCTCATATTTGTCTTAGACCTTCTAGGTAGTTCAGATGAATAGATTGGTTGAATATATTTTTATATTTACTACTTATAATGTTGTGTGGAGTGTGGCTCACATTTGTCTTAGACCTTCTAGGTAGTTTAGATGAATAGATTGGTTGAATATATTTTTATATTTACTACTTATAATGTTGTGTGGAGTGTGGCTCACATCTGTCTTAGACCTTCTAGGTAGTTTAGATGAATAGATTGGTTGAGTATATTTTTATATTTACTACTTATAATGTTATATGCAATGTGGCTCACATTTGTCTTAGACCTTCTAGGTAGTTTAGATGAATAGATTGGTTGAATATATTTTTATATTTACTACTTATAATGTTATGTGGAGTGTGGCTCACATTGGTCTTAGACCTAAATAGTTCAGATGAGTAGATTGCTTGAATATATTTTTATATTTACTACTTATAAGGTTATGTGGAGTGTGGCTCACATCTGTCTTAGACCTAAATAGTTCAGATGAGTAGATTGCTTGAATATATTTTTATATTACTACTTATAATCTTATATCAAGTGTAACTCACATCTGTCTTAGATCTTCCAAATAATTCAGATAAATATATTGGTTGTATATTTTCATATTTACCAGTTATATTAAATGAAAAATGTATTTATCGCATAGTCCTGCAATTTTAGAACCTCTGATTTTATAAATAAAGTTGATGAAAGAACGAGGTTTGAAAAATGGCTTTTCCATGAAATTTGCATATGTGACAGTGTTAAACAGTGCGACTACCGATCGTTATAACGCAGAATTAATGCATCCATTAGTATCTGTGTTCCGCCGACCACAACAATTTAATGTTTCCGCGGAATTCGCGGATCCGCGAAGAGGAACTTGATAAATGGGCTTGTCGAAAAAAAAAAAGAGTTACACCGTGGCCAAAGCGACAGCTGCGATGGCCGCAATTGAGATATATTTCGTTTTTATAGGCGGACAGTCGGCCAATACAGCGAGGTTCGGTTTTTGTGCTTGTCAAAAATGGAAATTCGTTTTGGCCAACCGGTAAAAAAGTCAGCTCTGCCTGCCACACTGGATTTCTCTCGGCTTGATAATTAATTTTTTCGCGCTATATGGACGTTCCGCTGCGGGGCTTCGTTTGTACGTTGACTTTACTGATTGTTGCAAAAGAATTTTAGATAAATTCGTGCTCCGATATTTCTAATTCATTTTTCCATGTTTGCACTTTTATACCTTTCAAGCTTCGTATTATAATCGACTGCATATTTCTTTACTTTCATATTTTTTTAAATATGTAGTTTCAGAGTTTGTCAAATATAAGCTATCTTGCTCTACTATATTTTTATTCACTCTGATTCTATTTTATATTTTATTAATTACAATAGTAGACTTGTTTAATATTTTCAGAAATATAAACCATAACTGCTGTCCCATGGAAGCTCTACAATTATTCTAAACTTTGTACTAGAGATTTTTTAAAATATACTCGATTATTCAATCAAGAGAAGCTTGCAATTTGAGTACCATTTGAGTGCAAGTTCGAACACACGTGACAAAAAATTGTGGTTAGAAGATTGATAGTGTAAGTTAGAAGTTTGAAGGATTGATAATTGGTGAAAATAGTTGGACTCCGATTCGGAATGCCAATAACGAGCCAAGCAATGTTCCCAAGCGTAAATTCGGACCTCTCGCATTAGTGTGCAATTTCACGATAGACAGCCGTCACTTGGTTTCACTCGAGATATTTGCTTGTCATCTGTGTTGGATGCTCTCTGATGCCGGTGTCTGCGTATACTTCCCCTTTGGCCAATTTCAGCTTCGAACGAATACTCGGATAATGAATATTTGTTAACGATACATTGGCTGTCGATCGATACTCTTATTTCTAATTAAATGCGTTCGTAATAAATTTACTGCTCTTTATATCAGACTGATGCTCAGACAAATTATATATACATACAGACAGATAATATATACATACGTACATGCAGAAAAATAATATATACATACATACATGGAGACAAATAATATATGCATGCATACATGTAGACAAATAATATATGCATGCACATGGACAAATAATATTATACATACAGACAGACAAATAATATATGCATACATGTAGACAAATAATTTTATACATACAGATAGACAAATAATATATGCATACATGTAGACAAATAATTTTATACATACAGACAGACAAATAATATCTACATACATATAGACAAATAATATTATACATACAGATAGACAAATAATATATGCATACATGTAGACAAATAATATTATACATACAGACAGACATACAATATATGCATACATATAGACAAATAATATATACATACAGACAGACAAGTAATGTATTCTTTAACTAACTGCAATTTTAATAAATATTTGTCTATGTCGATGAAGTCAAACATTTCTGACCTATCTTCTCAAAGTCTGAAGGATAAAAGCATAAGAAACAAATACTATATGTACATCAATTAAGTAAAACATTTGTGCTCTTAAAGGAGAGTTTCAGAATTGAAAGGAGTTGCGTACAGTTTATCGAATTCCTACAATAAGGACATCGTTATGTCGAAAGCAATATCTGAGTGAATTCGATGCATTCGCAGACTTTGTTTCTACTTCGTTTGAGTACGGTTCGCGGTATGATTAAATGACCCAGTTCGAAAAAAAGTTCTGCATCTCCCATGTTTCTGATCCGACGATGATGCATTTCTCGAGTTCCGTTTGCGAAGAATATTTGCTCGTAACTTTATTGACAAAAGGTACGACTTGCGAAATTTTATAAAGAGTCTAATTTTGAAACCGTCACTAAATATTTCGTGTATTTTAATCAAGAATTTTTACCTATAAAATATAACGGGTCGAAGATATTTTAACGCAGAGAACAAATTTACTAAATTTGTTTATCCGTTGACGAATTCCGAAATTGCGATGCATCGTGTTTGCGCGTGTATCGGATTCTGCATGAAAAAAACACTCGCAATCCTGCAATCGATTGTTTGTAAATATACAGATAGTCCCAAACCTGTTCACAAAACCTTTTGTGCGAGCAAACAGGAAACACAAGAAACCGTGTTTGCTCGGTGGAGAGCAATTTTTCAGACTAATCGAAGAAATCATTTTTATGGATAAATAACATTTACGAATTTTATTGCTCTACTTTCAAAAATTCATGCGACTTGTCAACTTTTGGATTTTAAAAGTTTGGACCGGTGGAAAGTTCAGACAGTCATATATCTCTGCTGTAAACTTCGCAAATATTTTTTCGTCACGCTAACGAGCCATTTTTACTCATTCTTCAGGTGTTCATTAAATAGCGTTCTAGGCAAACCGTTCACATTTACATCCACAACTTTCGCGACAGAATTCATTGAGAAATTGCAAACTTGTTCTCTAAATTTCACTTTCAAAGTTTCATCTTGGTTTCTAATTTTCTGTCACGTTTCCAAAGTTTATATAAAAAAAATTAAGTTTTTGTTCATATAATAAATTGTAGCAGTGAAAGTACAATTTGTATCCAAAAATACACCTCTTCAAATGTATACACATAGAATATGTATCTCAAACTACACCTCTTAAAATGCACATACCACAATGTGTGTATAAAAAAAAAAATTAAAAATACATATATCAGAAAATAAATAAAAAAAAGTGTGGCACATCGAAGCATACAGTAAATACGCACCATTAAGCTCCGAAACTCTAAATTAAGCTCGAAGCGTTTGCTGATGGTGGAAATGAGGGTTGCTCGTTAAAAAATCGAGTGGTGACGAGTGGAAGTCGAGGCTGACGATGGCTGAACATTTCAGCGAGTCGAACGAATAGACTTTTAAAGTGTTTCCTTGCCTCTTTCAGCAAACTCGTCCTGCCACTTACCGGGACTTTCGTCGAATGTAACGGCAGTATAGAGTAGCGAAGTATAATGGGCACGGTTAATGGGGTCTCGAAAGCAGGGATGGCACAGGGTTGATTGAAATCGTGTCACCTTTGAGAGACTGCAATTTTTAAGCGTCGAAAAATATATACGCGTTGCTCGAGAGGACTTCGAGTAATATTTGGTAGCCGATTTTTTGTTCTGTGTCTTTTCTTCGGAGAGTTAGGTTAATTCTCTGGGGGGTCCGCCATGTTTATTGCCTTGTGGAAGCTATTGCTAACTGGAGGATTATACTTGCAGTGTCTTTGTTTTATTCTAGAGTTGAAGTTGGTTTCATTCTAGAGTTGGTTTCATTCTTTAGTTCATTTACTGTGGACTCAAATTTAAATATATTCTATTGCCTGCAATATTATATTAAATATGCGAGTTCCTAAGTTTTCTAAGTTCCTAAGTTCCTCCAGTTTTCACAATTATTTCCTGTTAGAGGTCTAACTTACGCAAGTATATAAATTTACAAGATACATTTACGTGGTGAAATTTTTTATGATAAAAATTTGATAGGTAACGGGTTAATTTTCTTATTATAGTTTATATATTTTCCTAAATTACCAAGTTCTCAGAGCCTGAAATTTTTTCATTCTGAAAGTGCTGTTATATAGAGCAATATTTGCAGAGGAAGCTATCGAGCTAACTAGTGTAACATCATCTAACTGCATCAGAGAATGGCCTGATTCCCCTTGTCTGACCACATACGGACTCATACTACTTGCTCCACAAGACTGCTATTTGTCTTACTCGCTTCCATGAAATTTATAAAATACTTCCGTCTCAAAAATGGAGCAAATGCGAGCAGAATACATTACACTGCGTCCTAACAGTATTTTTCATACTAATCTGACTTAGGATTACCACCTTTGCTACATTAAGATTGCTTACGTACGACTTTTACAATTAACCCTCTCATTTTTACGTTGTGTTACAAGGAAAAATGAGTGTGTTTTAACATGTGTGTCGTTTATAAACTCCTATATACCGACTGCTTAATTTTCAAAGTTGTCAAGTTCCTAAATTCATAATATTCCAAAAATTAGATCACCAAATCATTAAATTCTGACACTTCCATATTCAGGTCAAATCCACATCCATATTAGCAGATCAAAATTTTTACAAAGTCTAAATCTTCCAAATTCTCAAGTCCCCAATTCCATGCATCTTAAAATTAAAAATTACCCAAATTCCAAATGTCCCAAATCACCAAATCCCCAAATTCTGACACTTCCACTTTCAGGTCAAATCCACATCCACATCACTAGATTAAAAATTTCCCAAATTCCAAATCTTCCAAACTCTCAAGCCCCCAAATCCATGCACCTCAAAATTAAAAATTACCCAAATTCCAAATGTCCCAAATCACCAAATCCCCAAATTCTGACACTTCCACATCCAGATCAAATCCACATCCACATCACCAGATCAAAAATTCCCAAATTCCAAATCTTCCAAACTCTCAAGCCCCCAACTCTCCTCATCTCCAAATAAAAAATGATCCAACTCCCAATCACCAAATCCCAACTCCACAAATTTGCAATTAGCACATCATCCCCCAACGTCCTCACGCCTCCAATTTCTAAATTTCCAATTCTGACATCTCGCCAAATTCCCGAATCCCTAAATTCTAATTTCGAAGCGTCTTCCACTCGAAAGTTCCCTGAAATTCCACCCGTACGAACTATGTTTCATCCGCGAAGCATGCCGTTTACCAAAATTCGCAAGCCCCCACAAAGATTAAATTTCGCAGTTTTCCGACAAACTTTCCAATCTCGATGCACAAAGGCTTCGCGCCGATAAAAATCGTCCGGATGCAACTTCTCGTCCCACTTCAGGATTATAACACAGCCATCGGAATTTTCTACGAATCTCGTTAATCGAGCGAAATTTTCACCCTCCATTTTCTCTGATCGCTGCCAGTAGATCGGACAATCTCGTTTACCCTACGATCAACGATTCTTTGCGCTTGTAGATTGTCGCATGAATTATTTATAAATCCGGGAAGATCGGTTCTGGGAAAAAAGGAAGATCCTTCGCGATAACGCGATAAGCTCTCGCGAAAGCAAACGTGTAAATCCAAGGGTGCGTTTGTTTCGCATTTTCGAGATTGTTTGTTCTGTGTTCCGGGATATAAGGTTTATTGGATGGATCAAACAATGTGCTAAACGGTACCTTTTCTTTGCTGTTTTACGGTCAAAGAAACGTTCTTTCGGATATTAGATTTTAAGCCGTACGTAAATATAATTTAAGTGAACTTCCTATGTATCGTACTATGTATATGATGTATGTACTTTATGTATGAGGGAGTTTAACCTCTTACTGTACTTTGACGAGACGGTATCGTGAGGCACTCAATGTTCAATGTAGGAATTTGCAAATGTAATTATTTAAAAATTTAGACATTTGGGAAGGTAGAAATTTGCAAATATAATAATTTAGAAATTTGGAAATTTGAGAGAGTAGAAATTTGCAAATATAATAATTTGGAAATTTGGAAATTTGAGAGTGTAGAAATTTGCAAATATAATAATTTAAAAATATGAAAATGTGAGTGTAGAAATTTGCAAATATAATAATTCAAAAATTTGGAAATTTGAGAGTGTAGAAATTTGCAAATATAATAGCTAAAAAATTTGGAAACTTGAGAGAGTAGAAATTTACAAATATAATAATTTAGAAATTTGGAAATTTGAGAGTGTAGAAATTTGCAAATCTAATTATTTAAAAATTTGTAAATTTGGGAAGGTAGAAATTTGCAAATACAATAATTCAAAAATTTGGAAATCTGAAAGTTTAAAAACTTACAAGTCCACCACTTTATAAATATACGAGCTCACTAAAGCAAAGACCTGACCACATAACAGCTCTGAATAGCAGCTAATTAAATAATATCCCGATTAGCGCGTTATTTGCCCACAACTGACTCGATCCAATTATCGGCTAAAGTCGCTAATCTATCAAATTGGATTTCATCGATTCCGTCAGCAACGCTGTGAAACGATCGCATTCAGAAGCAAATCGATGTAAACATACGTTGGTAACATTGATGTTCTTTGATCTGCTTCGTTTTCATATGGTTCATACCGAATTGACGGATTTCCGTGTTGCGTTTCGTAACACCGCCTAAATTCATGAGATAGACGCGCGAATGAACATGTTGTTTGCCAGCGAACAGCGGGAAACAAAACGTTCGTCGAAACCGATCGATCATATCGATTCACGAAAATAATGAAGCATCGAAATGCTCTCGGCTTCTACACGTGCGGCGTGGAATAACAAGCAGCGGTCGTGTAAACCGATCAAATAGAAACCTTGTCTACAATTTTACTTTGCATTTGCGTTTTGTATTCCAACACGTTTCGCTGTTGTTTGCGACACGTTTGTCAAGTTTCATAGTTCACTGTTTTATCGCGTTCTTTTAATTGCTTTTTCCATTACACCAGTTTCGTTCTGTACTCTTGAAATATTGCTCTATTTTGCAAACTTCAAAATAAAGTGCATTCAAAATTTGAGTATAATTGATTATAGTCAGACGAATGTATCACTCATGTGTCACGAGTCAGACAAGTGCGTCATGAGTTAGACAAATGCGTCACGAGTCAGACAAGTGCGTCACGAGTTAGACAAGTGCATCACAAGTCAGACAAGTACATCACGAGTCAGACAAGTGCGTCAAGAATTAGACAAGTGCGTCAAGAGTCAGACAAGTGCGTCAAGAGTCAGACAGGTGCGTCACGAGTCAGACAAGTGCGTCAAGAGTCAGACAGGTGCGTCACGAGTCAGACAAGTGCGTCAAGAGTCAGACAGGTGCGTTACGAGTCAGACAAGTGCGTCAAGAGTCAGACAGGTGCGTCACGAGTCAGACAAGTACATCACGAGTCAGACAGGTGCATCAAGAATTAGACAAGTGCGTCAAGAATTAGACAAGTGCGTCAAGAGTCAGACAAGTGCGTCAAGAATCAGACAAGTCCGTCACGAGTCAAACAAGTGCGTCACGAATGCGTCACGAGTCAGACTCACTAAAAGGACTAATCCCTTGCACTAATACATTTAAAACATTTAAATACATTTAATCTATATATCTCATTCCTGTTCCACTTAAATGTCTACAGTACTTTAATCTTTGAATACACATTTGAACTTACATGACGCACCAGGTGCGTACAAGGTAAACAGTAACAATGTGCGCCATAGCAAAGGAATGCGATTGAACCAAAACGTTCCAGAGACAAAAGTTAGAATTCGGTTGAACGCATTCGGACCGTGTTACTCGCAGATAGCAAGCCATTCAAAGTAATCCGGTTAATAATAGGTTCAACCTGAACCTAAGGAGTTTCGTAGCGAATAGGTCAGACAGGTTGATATCGTAACGAACAGTGAAGGTAGTCAAGCCTGAAGACAGAACGAGCTTCCTTCGGTAAAATTTAATTAAACGTTTTCAGAAATTCTTGCTCTTTACGGCAGCGTATCCCGATTCAACGGATCCTCTCGGATTTTCAATGGAACTGCTTTTATGAATTTAATGGCGCAATTTTATGATATCGTTCCACCTCCGCGATTCCGGACCACTCTAACATCTTCGATTCTATTTTATTAGGAAAACTTTCCCATTTATTTTAGTGGACGATAATAGATTTTTTGGATTATGTTCGATCCTGGATTAGGTGGAATTATTGCTTTCCGTTAGCGCGATGATTGTTCGGGTATCTGAGAATTTGTGCGTTTGGGGATTTATGGAGCTGAGGATTTGGGGATTTGGGAAATTTGGGGGAGGGGAATTTGGCAATTTTAGATGGTGGCAAATAGGGAATTTGGGGAGCTGAGAATTTGGGAAATAGGGGATTTGGAAATTTTGGAATTTGGGATGTGGGGAATTTGGGCGCTTGAGAATTTGGGAAATAGGGAATTCGGGCGCTTGAGAATTTGGGAAATATGGAATTCGGGCGCTTGAGAATTCGGGGAAATAGGGAATTCGGGCGCTTGAGAATTTGGGGAATATGGAATTTGGGCGCTTGAGAATTCGGGAAATAAGGAATTTGGAAGCTTGAGAATTTGGGAAATATGGAATTTGGGCGCTTGAGAATTCGGGAAATATGGAATTTGGGTGCTTGAGAATTTGGGAAATATGGAATTTGGGCGCTTGAGAATTCGGGAAATATGGAATTCGGGCGCTTGAGAATTTGGGGAATATGGAATTTTGAAGCTTGAGAATTTGGGAAATATGGAATTCGGGCGCTTGAGAATTTGGGAAATATGGAATTTGGGCGCTTGAGAATTTGGGTATATGGAATTTGGGCGCTTGAGAATTTGGAAAATATAGAATTCGGACGCTTGAGAATTTGGGAAATATGGAATTTGGGCGCTTGAGAATTTGGGAAATATGGAATTCGGGCGCTTGAGAATTTGGGGAATATGGAATTTGGGAAATAGGGAAGTTGGACGCTTGAAAATTTGAGAAATATGGAATTTGAATGCTTGAGAATTCGGGAACTATAAAATTTGGGTGCTTGAGAATTTAGAGAATAGGGAATTAGGAAATTTGAGAATTCGGTACACAGAGACCTTACCCTTATCAGGTCAAGAAACAGTAATAATCCCTTCCTAAAATTGTGACCCAATTTCCACCACTAAATATCCGAAAATGTCAGCCTATAAGGTTAATGATGGCGCACCATTTAACAAGTCTCCTTCTGCCTGTTCCAGGATACTGGCCATTCGGTGTTCTCTGGTGTAACGTTTACGTGACCTGCGACGTGTTGGCGTGTTCTGCGAGTATCATGCACATGTGTTTCATCTCGCTTGGTCGTTATTTGGGCATCCGTAACCCGCTGAGAACACGGCACACCTCCACTAAACGAATGGTCGGTTTCAAGATCGCGGCTGTTTGGCTGCTCGCCATGTTGGTTTCCAGTTCTATTACAGTATTAGGTAACGAGCATATTATTTCTTGCGAAAATATAATACTCCCTTGTTTTCCTTTCGTGCATCCCTTCGAAACAACTTATTTTGACGGGAAATCCGGATGGTTTATATCGTCGTCATTCGTGAAACATTTATGTAGTTATTTTTATCAAACTTCGAGCTGCGGGTTCGTGTTGCATGAGCGCCATTTTGTGAGACTCTTCTGTCATACGGTGGACGAAACGCGGTTGGAAATAGATTGAGTAAAATTAGTTGGCAGCCATTTTTTATAAGGAATATCAAATATATTTTTATGTAGGTGCTTTTGTGGATCTTTAAGCTTTAAAATGATGTATTACAAGTACTATTTTAAGATACTTTTCTGTCATAAAACTGTGTCGGACTTTATCGTTTGGAAATTGGTTCACTGCTCGCTGAAATTAATTGTCAGCCATTTTGTGGTTGGAATATCAACGAAATCTTTACGTAGTATTTTTCCTTGGTCTTTAAGCTTTAAAATGATGTATCATAAGTACTATTTTAAGATACTTTTCTGTCATGAATTTGTATCACACTTTCCCCATTAGAATTTTGGTCCACTGTTCTCTAAGATTAATTGTCAGCCATTTTGTGTCCCGAATATCAACGAAACCTTTATGCAGTATTGTTCCTTGGTCTTCAAGCTTTAAAACGATGTATCATAAGTACTATTTCAAGATACTTTTCTGTCATGAATTTGTGTCAGACCTTGTCTTTAACAACCCAGTTAGTTACATAAAATGCAATTGCAACAAAAGTTTCTTGAAATACCTTTCATACGTCCCTGACAAAAATCCGAAACTACTAAAATAGTGAAACTTTCCAAAAAAAGTTCGAAAAAGAAATAAACTTAAGAAGTTTGTCGTTGATCGTTGCGATGCAAACAGTTTCGAGAAAGCCGAATCAGGATCAATCGTATCGGGGAAATTGATTTCCGGACTAGGAATAGCAGTTCCTTTTTTTTCGTGTCGCTTCCGGTCCAACGACAGGGTAAACGGGAAAGTTGCGCGTACTGGGCTTCTTGCCTTCGATATTCGAAACTATTCCCGATACTGTGACCCAGGTCGATAAGTGATTACGTTTTTGCACGAATCCACGAGTTGTCTGTGCTCGTTCTCGGAATCAAATAATCCAGTTGAATAAAAAAAGTAGGCTGCATCGTGATTGTGCTGTGATTACTCTACGGACATTCTATTTCGTTGCATCTTTTTTGAACAGACTTCCTTATCATTCATTTTGTTTTTCTACTCTTCTAATTTTACACTTTACTGCTCAATTTTATAGTTTTATAGTGAGTTGGTTTTGGAGACGTTCGATTTTATTTTTTATAGTTATACATTTTTGGAGGTGTTCCATTTTATTTATTTTTTTTTTTATTGTAGCCCATTGCAGGTATGCAATTTTATAGTTTTATAGTTACGCTCTTTTGGGGGTGTTCAATTTTATTATTTTATTATTGTAGGCCTTTGCAGGTATGCAATTTTAGCTTCATGATTATTCAAGTTTAGTATTGTTCAGTTTTATAATTTTGTTACTGTACACCTTTACAAGTATAATTTTATAATACTACATCTTTAAAATTGTTCAATTTTATAATTAAACATCTTCAATGTTGTTCAATTTTATAATTGTACATCTTTAAAGTTGTCCAATTTTATAATTTCAACATTATACACCTTTACAGGTATGCAATTTTACAATTTTATAGTTGAACATCCTCAGTGTTATTCAATTTTATAATTTTGTTATTATACATCTTTAAACCTATGCAATTTTACAATTTTATAATAGTGCATTTTTAAAATTGTTCAATTTTATAATTTCATCACTGTACACCTTTACAAATGTACAATTTATTAACTCCATAATTGTACTCCTCTACAATTATACAATTTTAGAATTGTTCAACTACATTGTTTTACAGTATCAGAGTTTGTAGAGAATTTCATAAAATCCTCCTTGCAGGTATAATAAATCCATCGAATATAATGCCACGACCGGGTGCGTGCGTGATCAACAACAGAGCTTTCTTCGTGTTCGGCTCGCTGATCGCTTTCTACATCCCCATGATCGTGATGGTAGCCACGTATGTGCTGACGGTGCAACTGCTACGACAGAAAGCTCGTTTCGTAGCGGAATACCCTGAGAGAGATCAATTTCGCAGACTAGGTGGCAGATACTCTTCGACGGCGAAAACCTCCTCGACGTCGACGACAGGAACTACTACCACGGCGTCGTTATCCACTCGACACGCCTGGAGGACTTCCGGTACCGGTCTTGCTACCGATAGGTAACAATTCGCTATTCAGACTTTCCTTACCACTCCATTCTTGCTTTGCAATTTATTCTCGAGCACTCTCCTTCACATACGCAGTCTTTTTTTATTAACGTTTCGCTTAGAGACGTTTCACTTAGAGAATTTCACTCAGAATTGTTTTAACGAAGTGGAGGAATTAATACTAGAGGATCTATATTAATAATAGCAGTTGATATTGTTCATGGTAACCCTTTGCAAACTTGTTAATTTCCTTCACTTAATTTATAAAATTGTTTTGACGAAGTGTAGGAATTAATAGTAGAGGATCTATATTAATAATAGCAGTTGATATTGTTCATGGTAACCCTTTGGAAACTTGTTAATTTCCTTCACTTAATAAACTTGCAAATGTAGTTATAAACGTTGTACAAAACATTTGCAGAGTCGTTAAAATTGCAAATACGTAAATGTGATAATACTCTGCTAGAATTAAATCGAAATTGCAAGTTGGCAAATTGTAGCTTCGACTCCGAGCGTGTTAAGAATCGCGTGTTATTAATTAACGGCGTCGTGCGTCGGATTCGAAGGTGCATGTCTGTGTAAAGCAACGGTGGGTTTAACAGAGTTATATACAGTGCACCGTCGGTGTAAATATCGCAGATGCAAGGGTGCAAGAACGGGCAAGCAGCAACCGCAGTTGAATTTCAGCGTGAACGGGGCGGGCAGTCCGACCGGAAGCACCGTCGGGGCGAAACAGGGCTCGAAAGTGGATCAGGCCACTCAAACGCCTGAGAACATTGCCCGCGAAACAAGAAACTTCACTCTGAGAGCTTTGAAGCTGCAATTGAACGTCACGCCTACTACCCTCAATCTCAGGTGAATTTTTACCAGACTCGTTTATCCTTTTATCTCATCCTACGACTTTAAGTCTTGCACTATTCGACTCACTGTACTTTTCTTTCACAATAAAACTGATGGATTTGTTTACAGGTTTCTAGCTGGTCGCACGAAGAGGAGATCCATGGCTGCCAACGCTGTGGCGACGGAACAGAAAGCTAGCAAGGTGTTGGGCTTAGTCTTCTTCACTTTCGTGCTCTGCTGGGCGCCATTTTTTCTTCTGAACATCTTCTTCGCCGCTTGCCCTGAGTGCTCGGTGCCCGTGCACGTGGTGGACACGTGTTTATGGCTCGGATACATGTCCTCCACTATTAACCCCGTTATTTATACCATATTCAATAAAACGTTCAGGGCTGCGTTCATCAGGTTGCTGAAGTGCAAGTGTTCTAGGTGAGATATGGTACTCTGAGGTACTTAGGTTTGGTGTAGGGCTTTGAGAATGTAATGAGTTACAAATTTAAGGATGTGGAGTTTAGAATATGTTGAGATTTGAGGTTTGAACAGATCAGATTGTTAAGATTTCATGTTTGAAAATGTATAATTAAGTTCCAAACTTGTAAGTCTTAATTCTGCATTCAATTTGTACCAATGTTACACTGTAATGTTAAGATTTGATGTTTGAACATGTACAACTAAGTTTCCAACTTGTGAGTCACTGTTCTGCATCCACTTTGTACCAATGTTACATTCTAATGTTAAGATTTGATGTTTGAACATGTACAACTAAGTTCCCAACTTGTGAGTCTCTGATCTGCATCCAGTTTGTACCAATATTACATTCTAATGTTAAGATTTGATGTTTGAACATGTACAACTAAGTTCCCAACTTGTGAGTCTCTGTTCTGCATCCAGTTTGTACCAATGTTACATTCTAATGTTAAGATTTGATGTTTGAACATGTACAACTAAGTTCCCAACTTGTGAGTCACTGTTCTGCATCCACTTTGTACCAATGTTACATTCTAATGTTAAGATTTGATGTTTGAACATGTACAACTAAGTTCCCAACTTGTGAGTCTCTGATCTGCATCCAGTTTGTACCAATGTTACATTCTAATGTTAAGATTTGATGTTTGAACATGTACAACTAAGTTCCCAACTTGTGAGTCTCTGTTCTGCATCCAGTTTGTACCAATGTTACATTCTAATGTTAAGATTTGATGTTTGAACATGTAGAACTAAGTTCCCAACTTGTGAGACTCTGTTCTGCATCCAATTTGTACCAATGTTACATTCCAATCAATGTATCTCACACAATATATCTCACACAATGTATCTCATACATTAATTATTAAACATTAACAAATAACCTTGAAGGTTCTAATGATCAAATGTTTCCTAGATCGGCAAGGCCAACAAGATATCGTTCAGTGACAGAAGGTGGACGTAACGCGATGAGTCTGTGCACGCCAACAGCGCTTCCATTGGCCATTAGTCTTCAGGGAACGCCATTGTTGACCCCGACAACGAATCCCGCAGCAACCCCGGCTTCAGGAAGCTCGTACATGACGATGATGCATCGCACCCCCAGCTCCCTGTACCGTGACACCTTCCGTCAAGTCGAGCATGATCAGAATTGCTGAAAAGCCCGAGTGATTTTACCATGTAACGGATCTTGAATGTTTGTAGAGAGGAGATTTGTATTTTCTTGTGGTCGAATGATCGAAACTAAAGATTATCGTTAAAGAAACCCCGTAGCAATGTGGCTGTTATAAAAAGAATAGAGGTCAAAGTTTATGATTGCATGAAATAAACCAAAGAATAGAGTATACTGTTTCCCACCGTGAAATCATGTTGAACTTTCCTCGCTAACCTCCAGTAACTATTGTCTGTGATATCGACAAAACAACTCCCTAAGTTTATCTACCATTGTCTGTCATGGTGTACATTGTTGAAGATCATATGGCATTATTATAAAAAAGTAACGAACGTTGATACACATGATACATGAAATAAAATAGTAATTTAAATATTATTGTGGATTATGGACTATTTCTTCCTTTCAATTAATTGTAAACTTTTATATCTTATCGTTTGAGGGTTTTTAAAAAATATCTAGTAAGTATTAAATGTAATATAGGAATATATTAAAAAATAAAGTATTAATTGTGTATGTGTTTTGTGTTTAGGTATGGAAAGAGTTGAAGAATCAAAGGAAAACTTGTGGAAGAGGATACATTAGTTTTTAATTAATTAATCTTTAATTATTGTAAATTAAAAATGTGGTGTATACTTGACGTACAATATTTCAAGTGTAAAAACTGTGTACATCGTATTTTATATTAATATTATAAGCTGTGTTAATTATTTACAACTTAAATTACACTATTTAATGTAGAAAAACAATAAAAATATGAAATAAAGGTAGAATATGCTTGTATATTTATTTAAAAGCACCTCTAACAAAAATAAATTTCGTAAACTGAACATTAGTAACATTCAAATTTTCGCGCGACTCTCAGAAATACAAAATTGCATTTTTTTTTTAAATGAGGGATTTCTGCGCTATACTGACGTTAGAATAGTGTTCTCTGATGAAAATGCAATAAAAGTAATGCTGCAAAATTGTTCAGGAGGCCCTAGAATCAATAATTAAAATTTAAAGCATTTCATGGACTAAAAAATTGCCGTCCATCTAGCGGTGAAAGTTGGAACTAACGAAACAGAAAATTTCGATTTTCTCGAAAACTAGGGACTTTTCCGAAATTCTGAGATATACAAATTGTTCCTGGTCGCCTACCGAATCGAACGAATCTAATTATAGCCCGCTAGGATTATTATTAAAGAAAATAGAAAAATAGCCCATTTCATGGACTAAAAAATTGCCGTCCATCTAGCGGCGAAAGTTGGAACTACAAAAATAGAAAATCTTGATTTTCTCGAAAACTGGGGACTTTTCCGAAATTCTGAGATATACAAATTTTTCCTTGTCGCCTACCGAATCGAACGAATCTAATTATAGCACGCTAGGACCATTATTAAGGAAAATAGAAAAATAGCCCATTTCATGGACTAAAAATTTGCCGTCCATCTAGCGGTGAAAGTTGGAACTAACGAAACAGAAAATTTCGATTTTCTCGAAAACTAAGGACTTTTTCGAAATTCTGAGATATACAAATTGTTCCTGATCGCCTAACGAATCCAACGAGTATAATTATAACCCTCTAGGACGACCAGGAAAGAAAATAGAATTTAATGCATTTTATGGACTTTTTCGCGGTTTAGTTCCAGCTTTCACCGCTAGATGGCGATGCGAAAAAAAGTCCATAAAATGCATTAAATTCTATTTTCTTTCCTGGTGGTCCTAGAGGGTTATAATTATACTCGTTGGATTCGTTAGGCGATCAGGAACAATTTGTATATCTCAGAATTTCGGAGAAGTCCCTAGTTTTCGAGAAAATCGAAATTTTCTATTTCGTTAGTTCCAACTTTCACCGCTAGATGGACGGCAAATTTTTAGTCCATGAAATGGACCTTTTTTCTAATTTCTTTCCTAGTGGTCCTAGAGGGTTATAATTATACTCGTTCGATTCGTTAGGCGACCAGGAACAATTTGTATATCTCAGAATTTCAGAAAAGTCCCTAGTTTTCGAGAAAATCGAAATTTTCTGTTTCGTTAGTTCCAACTTTCACCGCTAGATGGACGGCAAATTTTTAGTCCATGAAATGCATTAAAATTCTATTTTCTTTCCTAGTGATCGTAGAGGGTTATAATTATACTTGTTCGATTCGGTAGGCGACCAGGAACAATTTGTATATCTCAGAATTTCGGAAAAGTCCCTAGTTTTCGAGAAAATCGAAATTTTCTGTTCCGTTAGTTCCAACTTTCACCGCTAGATGGACGCCAATTTTGTAGTCCATGAAATGCATTAAATTTTAATTATCGATTCTAGCGCTTCCAGAACAATTTTGCAGCATTATTTCTATTGCATTTTCATCAGAGAACACTATTCTAACGTCAGTATAGCACAGAAATCCTTTATTTTTCCAAAAAATGCAATTTGCTCTTGTCGAGCGACGCGCGAAAATTTGAATATTACTAAAGCTACATTTTCAGTTTACGTAAGTTATTTCTTTTCAGAGATGCTGTTAAATGAATATACAATTATGTTCTATGCTTTATCTTTATTTTATCCCTTCTGAACAACATGTAACAACATAATTTATATCTTAATTACTTTATTTACAATTAATATACATCAGAACTTATTCTATTTTCACAATTGTCACAATATTACAAATAATACACTATTAATTTTAATTTAAATTGCACAGGAACTTCAAGGGACGTCCACTTCCTTCCCCATCTCTTAATCTATAACAAATAAATTAAATATATATTAATAAAATGGAATAATAGCAAAGGAAACATTGATTTTATTTATCATACGTCGATAAGAGAGCTATCTGCTTTGTATTTTCATAGTATTTTTATTTTAAAAATTAATTTAATGGCAGAGCAAGTATTTGATGCTGAAGATTAAAAAATTAAAAGTGTCTTCAAAATATTTGAGTTTCAAAATATAGTAAGAATAGTTATTTAATAGTTTTTATCTACTGACTGTCGGTATGTCAGAGAGATGATGCTGTTCAACAACAGATGGTACCATATCATATTGAAATCCTATTTATAAAGTAACATGAAACTTTGATACCAATATATATCTTCCTTTGTTAAATTGATACCCTATCAATTACTACACGTGCACATTTTGTGAAGTCTGAAACACCCATCAAAATATTCAATTACCTCTCCCTATCAACAACCACATCAAAATTTCAACATTCACAAATCACAAAACAGAAATCACAGCATCTTTTCCTAAAACGTTTGAACATTTTTAATAAAGTTGCTTTACTATCTCCTTTATTCAATGTTTAATTCTCCAAACAAGAATTCCAAAGCAGAGGAAAAAAAGCGGTATTTACAATGGTGGGAGGGAGATCACAGGCTCTATTCTTCCGTGTCGTCACTCGTTTCATAATTATTTTAAAATCAAGGGAGCTACCCTTATTTACACGGTGCGTTAACCCTCTCGCTATCCCCTCGATCGCGACAAAAATTTCAATGCACCCTTAATGACGTTTTGCGTCGGTCAAAGTACTCGAATTATAATAATCTTTGTTTATGAAGTATCAATAGAAAACGAGATCCATCATAAAACTTATATAAAAAATGCCTGTATAAAGCTGTTGAAGAATTGAACAGTGACAATTCAATTTTATATACTGTGACAGATTCAATTCTGTATAATTAAATAATTGGGTTCATTTGTATATATGATTGTAAATAAATAATTATGTTCATGTCCATATAATTGAAAATAAATAATTACTTAAAAAGAAATGACATAGAATTGAATTTTGAATTGAATCAAGTACTGTCAGAATTTTGTAGAAGCAATTTTGTATAGTTGAATGTTGTACAAATTGAAACTCATTAAAATTGAAACTTGTGTATCAAGTCTACTCATGAGGAATTGAAATGTGTAGAATTGAACGTTCTGGAATTGAATTGTATCAAATTGAATCATGTTGCAATTAAATCAAGTGGAACTGTCACTTGTGGACATTAATTGTGTGGAACTGAATCACATGGGCTCTTGTGGAAATTAATTGCATGGAATTGAAATGTGTCAAGTCAAATGGAAGCACATTGAATTGCGTGGAATTGAACTTTGTGGAATTGAACATTGTAGAGGTGGACTGTGTGGAACTGAATTTTGTGCAATTCAACCTTGCACAATTAAAACTTGTGGAATTGAATCTTGTGGACTTGAATTTCTTGGAATTGAACATTGTGGGAATGGACCATGTGGAATTGAACGTTGTAGAAGTAGACTGAGTGGAATTGAACCATGTGGAATAGAACTTTGTGAAATTATACCTTGTGAAATTGAAGCTTGTGGAACTGAACCTTGTGGAATTGAACCTTGTGGAAGTAAATCTTGTGGAATTGAAGCTTGTGAGATTGAAGCTTGTGGAATTGAAGTGTGTGGAATAGAACTTTGTGGAATTGAAGCTTGTGGAATTAAACCCTGTGGAATTGAAGTGCGTGGAATAGAACTTTGTTGAATTGAACCTTGTGCAAGTAAATCTCGTGGAATTGAAGCTTGTGAAATTGAAGCTTGTGGAATTGAAGTGTGTGGAATAGAACTTTGTGGAATTGAAGCTTGTGGAATTGAAGCTTGTGGAATTGAACCTTGTGGAATTGAAATGTGTGGAATTGAAGCCTGTGGAATTGGAGCTTGTGGAATTGAAGTGTATGGAAGTGGAGCTTGTGGAATTGAACCCTGTGGAATTGAAGTGTATGGAAGTGGAGCTTGTGAAATTGAACCCTGTGGAATTGAAGTGTGTGGAATTGGAGCTTGTGGAATTAAACCCTGTGGAATTGAAGTGTGTGGAATTGGAGCTTGTGGAATTGAAGTGTATGGAAGTGGAGCTTGTGGAATTGAATCCTGTGGAATTGAAGTGTGTGGAATTGGAGCTTGTGGAATTAAACCCTGTGGAATTGAAGTGTGTGGAATTGGAGCTTGTGGAATTGAAGTGTATGGAAGTGGAGCTTGTGGAATTGAACCCTGTGGAATTGAAGTGTGTGGAATTGGAGCTTGTGGAATTGAACCCTGTGGAATTGAACCTTGTGGAAGTAAATCTTATGGAATTGAAGCTTGTGGAATTGAACCTTGTGGAATTGAAGTGTGTGGAATTGAAGCCTGTGGAATTGAACCCTCTGGAATTGACGCTTGTGGCACTGACTCTTGTGGAATTGAATTCTGTGGAATCGAACCTTGTAAAATTGAACCCTGCGAAATTGAACCCTGTGGAATTGAACCCTGTGGAATTAAATTTTGTGGAATTGAATCTCATGGAATTAAACCTTGTAAAATTGAACCTCACGGAAATTAACCCCGTAAAAATATACCAAATCAAATTGAACCCAGCAAAACTTACTCATATAAAATTGCAGTAAATAGAAAAATTGAATGCAATACTCTGCATCCAACAAGCTTCAAGTACCAGTCTTTCAAGTACCCCAGATAATTGGGATGCCAAAGGTCCATCGATCCTGTCGTTTCAGCGAATTACAAAGAGCGTCCGTTTTAACTTGTTTTTTCGCTGACTGATTCTTCAAGGGACGCCCACGTTGTACCATTTCAGAGATATCGATTTACCATGAACAAGTGATACCGTTTGTCTCGCAGAAAACAACCCTGTAATTGCTCCATTATGCTTTCAGTCGATTGAACGTCGATTCAGAGGATCGTGTGATTGGATATCTTTAATTGATCCATTGATTAATTAGAGATCGGATATGACCGCTTGATTAGTCGATCAGGGTAATAATGCTTTATCAAAGGATTCAGGTTTAGAATCGTAACGAGATAAGTGTCGTTCAGAAATCATTACTTTAAATTACACGTTAAATCAATGAGCAATTGATCACAATATCGATTAGGGATAACATCGTTTGAGAGTTGTAATAAATTAGCTTCGGGAGTAGAGTTCAATTTAAATCAGGACTAACTTGAGTCAGGTCTAAATTGATATCTGACTTACACTAATTATTAACAAATTAAGTTGTCATCAAAATAGGTGACACTAATTATTTAAAATTAAGTTCAACTTCATATTATAATATAATTCGAATTACATAAAAATTTCTATGTAATCTAATATAAATTAAAAAGTCAATCAAGAAGTTAATCTTAACAAGATTAATATTAACAGCAAGATAAGAAGTTGAAATTTCACTTCAAGAAATGCTTGATTACCTTCGCTCTCTTCAAGTACCAAAAGTACAAAAGCAACGCAAAATCGTGCATTTAAACCCACCATAAAATCCTCCAAATGTCTTCAAGTCTTTCTGAACCTCCCCTATTCAAACATTTCCCCCCAGCATCCTTTTTCCTTTTCAGCTGGTTTTTCTGTAAGCATAGAACGGAGTCTGCGAAAACGACGAGCTAGGTGGGCGGATCGATGACCTTGAATCTCGGTGGAGCGACCATGAGTCACACTGCGGATCTCGTGTTTCCAGGAAAATTTTCCTGTAAACGCGACAATCGATGCAACCGACTTCCTGCAAGGGATCCCGCTGCTCGCTCATAATTTATCTGACTCATCGCCACGAGATACGTGCTCCTTTCGAAAGTTTGCCAATTTTCGTTTATCTACTTATACTAGCTGACATTATGCTTACATGTGCACATGTGATACAGAGGGAGAAGCTGATGATGGTACGTAGATGAAGATGGTATAATGGACGAATCTCTCAGAGTTCCAATTATCTCAAAGTCCTAATCTTGCAAAGTCCCAATCTCCCAGAGTCTCAATCTCTCAGAGTTCCAATCTCCCAAGGTCCCAATCTCTCAGAGTTCCAACCTTCCAAAGTCCCAATCTCTCAGAGTTCCAACCTTCCAAAGTCCCAATCTCTCAGAGTTCCAATCTCCCAAGGTCCCAATCTCTCAGAGTTCCAATCTCCCAAAGTCCCAATCTCTCAGAGTTCCAATCTTCCAAAGTCCCAATCTCTCAGAGTTCCAATCTTGCAAAGTCCCAATCTCCCAAAGTCCCAATCTACCAGAGTCCCAATCTCTCAGAGTTCCAATCTCCCAAAATCCCAATCTCCCAAAGTCCCAATCTCTCAGAGTTCCAATCTCTCAGACTTCCAATCTCCCAGAGTCCCAATCTCCCATAGTCCCAATCTCTCAGAGTTCCAATCTCCCAAAGTCCCAATCTCTCAGAGTTCCAATCTTCCAAAGTCCCAATCTCTCAGAGTTCCAATCTCTCAAAGTCCCAATCTCCCAAAGTCCCAATCTCTCAGAGTCCCAATCTCCCAAAGTCCCAATCTCTCAGAGTTCCAATCTCCCAAAGTCCCAATCTCTCAGACTTCCAATCTCCCAGAGTCCCAATCTCCCAAAGTCCCAATCTCTCAGAGTTCCAATCTCCCAAAGTCCCAATCTCTCAGAGTTCCAATCTTCCAAAGTCCCAATCTCTCAGAGTTCCAATCTCTCAAAGTCCCAATCTCCCAAAGTCCCAATCTCTCAGAGTCCCAATCTCCCAAAGTCCCAATCTCTCAGAGTTCCAATCTCCCAAAGTCCCAATCTCTCAGAGTTCCAATCTTGCAAAGTTCCAATCTCCCAAAGTCCCAATCTCTCAGAGTTCCAATCTCCCAAAGTCCCAATCTCCCAAAGTCCCAATCTCTCAAAGTTCCAATCTCTCAGAGTTCCAATCTCCCAAAGTCCCAATCTCTCAAAGTTCCAAACTCCCAATCCCCCAAACTTCCAAAGTCCCAACATCCCAAATATCAGCACCCAATTTCTACACAAGATACAACACACCACTCAGCGGAATGCACCAAAAGTTCCACTATTGTCCCACAATAGTTTGGGGCATTCCCTGTCTACTGATCCCTCCACAATCTTTCCCAACTGTTCTCACACCAGGAAAGGTAAAACAGAAATGAAGGTTAGTTCGAAATAGGCGAACGGTATCAATTTGTACAAGAGCAACAAATGTTTTATCAGTAGGACATTATACATGGTACCGTCTTATCGGCCTAAACGTGGTATTTAGGACGTTGCTACAGGCTGCTTCAAAACTGAACGACTCCAAAAAATTCCACTCAAAATATTCCATCATACTTAAGCCTTGCAACTAAATATCCCCGTATAATTCTTTCTCTTTCACTGTAACCTAACTTAGGTATAATTCTTTCTCTTTCCTGAAGTAACCTAACTTAGGTTAGGTTTACCATAATTATTTCACTAATCGTAACTGATACAGTGAACAACCGATACATTGAGTCTGAACTCGTTCGGATGTAGATTAAACAAATCGATCTGTATCTTTACGCTACTATTTGTATTGCGATAGCCGTTCGGATTCATTGAAAGGAAAATACAAAGTGTTCTCGGTAGCCCGATAATTCGATTCTAAATACAGGTCCGTATTGTCAGGATAATGTTGATACGGTTGATCGCGAGTGACGCGTTTGATACGGTTATCAATCTGACAGAGTATCATTATTTAATGGTAGATATAACAGTATAGTTACGAGCTATGGTATGCAACGCATAAGAGAACGATAAGAGCAGCATTCCTCTCTCGGGCAATCGACGCGATTAGAGAATGGTAATGGCATTTAACGCCTCTCTTCTTTCTTAATTGCCAAACGGCTTTCGCCATTTTACACATCGATTTTCTCTACAGATAATTCGCCTAATTAACTCCGTTTGCGGCGACTGTTGATATAGATGCGGCTGATAAATCGATAATAGAGTACGACGTTTGCTGATAACTTTGAGTGGCGGATATTTTCCATCTACTTCTGATAGATCTGTCAATTTAACTTTTTTATTAGAGAATATATATAATGATTAACATTTTCATCTGTGACTGATCAAGCTTCCATCTACTTCTGATAGATCTGTCAATTTAACTTTTTTATTAGAGAATATATATAATGATTAACATTTTTATCTATGACTGAGACGATCAAGCTTCCATCTACTTCTGATAGATCTGTCAATTTAACTTTTTTATTAGAGAATATATATAATGATTAACATTTTTATCTATGACTGAGACGATCAAGTTTTCATCTACTTCTGATAGATCTGCCAATTAAACTTTTTTATTGGAGAATGTGTATAATGATTAACATTTTCATCTGTGACTGAAACGATCAAGCTTCCATCTACTTCTGACAGATCTGCCAATTAAACTTTTTTATTGGAAAATGTGTATAATGATTAACATTTTTATCTATGACTGAGACGATCAAGCTTCCATCTACTTCTGACAGATCTGCCAATTAAACTTTTTTATTGGAAAATGTGTATAATGATTAACATTTTTATCTATGACTGAAACGATCAAGTTTCCATCTACTTCTGATAGATCTGCCAATTAAACTTTTTTATTGGAGAACATAAATAATGATTAACATTTTCATCTGTGATTAAAACGATCAAGTTTGTTGATCACATAAAATGCAGTACGCAATGTAAAATATATAAAGTTTACATTAAAAGAGTATGAACACACTTAGCGATAAAACAGTCTCACTGAAGAATCTCAAAAATGTTCTTCCACCTTGCAAGAATAACTACATTTCTTGATAACATAAAACATAATAGAACACCGTCAAATTATTAACACGCCTAACCCGAAGCATCCCCTATTCACAAAAGCAATGAATATTTCCTCCAACAATCCACAATCAAGAAAGAAAAAAATTGCTCCATTCAGAGATGAAAGATTCTTGTCCTAATCCATCGAGCATAATCCAAACGTCCATTCACGTAATAGATGCATTTTAAAGGGACAATCGATCCAAAGGAATCGAAAGGTCCGATGTGTCAGAGAAGGTTGGTCGCGAGCCAGTGTCCGTTGAATGAACAGCTCTGAAAAAGAAACTGGATCCTCGACGTGTGTTTCCTCAGGTGTAAGAATGCACGTATCGTTGTGTAAGTGGAATGTGAGTCATCCAGGTAAAGACGCCGCTGCAAAGGGGAAGAGGGATCGAGAGGAACGATCAACATTCCCGGAGTTACCCCATGAGTCACCGACTCGTCATCCCCTGTTGGCTACCTGCAGCCACCTGTTGCATACACTTTCTGGGTCGTGTACGACAGTTCAACCCCCTCTTGCGTTCCTTAGCCTCTGGATTTCCTCTTTACAAAGTGAAATTTCAACGCGGACATTCAGAAAAGTTTTACTGCAGCCATTTGCTGTTTTATTTCTTTTGATTATTTATTTGAGTTATAGATGAGTGTGGATGAGTTATAGATGATTTCTGATTAGAATTTCAGTGTTTAATGTGGCATGGAAGTTTTTATTTACATATCTACGAGAGGAAGGCTTTAATATATTTACGCGCCAAATTTGAAAGATTTCTTGCGCGCCATTTTTGGAACTGGCGCGTCAATCTATCACGCAATTCAAATTCTACGCATAGGTACATTATCACATGTAAACTCTGCAACATAGTTGTATAAATTTTTAATTCAACACATTACAATTTCTCGCATAAAAATATCCACATGCCTAATTTAAAAAATTACCAATTTTGATGAGTAATGTTTTAACTATTAAATATAGCACAAGCGGAAAAATAAGCGATAATCTATCGATCGGTGTTTCCGGTATCGATTCGAGATCGACGTCGCACGATACGCGTAACTAGACTCAGTTCAAATATTATCGAAAACACTTGATCTATCGTGGAACATTGTTTACCCAATTGGCGAGTACCTGAGTCACGTATCTATGCTATAGAATCGATACATACCATCAGGTACGAATCACTTACGTGATTCTCAGCGAAGCGACCTGCGGTCTGCGATTGGCGTTAGAACAGTCCTCGTAACAGAAGCACGAAAGTATCGTTAAGTATGTTAATTGAACAGGTCGAAGTTGCGGTGCTTACATTTCTTTTTTATTTCGGGTTTTCCCTGCGAATTAAACAGTTCCCGCGAATTGCGAATGTAAATCTTTTGAGACAAGATAAGAATTCGAGAACGAATTTCTTGGAATTTGTTCTTTAACTCTGCCTGAAAAGTTCCAAATAATTTCTTTTGATTTTATGTATGAACGTTCTTTAATTCAATAATTTTAAAGCTTTTTATTATAAAAACGTGACTATTCTGTATTAGAATTATGAAAATTTCTGATTAGAAATATAGAATGATTTTTCAAATTTATTTATATTCAATGGAATTAAATATAAGAAGATGATAAGGAGTTTAAAGGAAACAGGTTGAGGTCGATAAAGAACGTTCATTTTCCTTGAAGTGCGGTAGAGTTGAGGAAAAAGGCGGGAAAATACCGATCAACTAGGTTAGGTTACATTACAACTCACTTTACTGTTATAAAGTTATTACAGGTATTTCTTTACAAGTTTCCAATTAACCAGAAACATTCAACGATCTTTGAATTTCGATTGCATTCAACGAATCGAACTATTATCGGGTCTTAAAAATGTCAAGGAAGTCGGTAGATATAAAATTTCCTCGAAGCGCGAAGTAAAAAAGGGCGGGAAATCGATGGTTGAATAGGTTCTCGGAAGAAGCGATTTCTGAATGGGTCAGGAAGTCCATAGACAGGAATTCGTGGCGTGAATCATCGCGAGAGAAACCGGAACTGTGCTCGATGCGGCTTTGCCGTAAATCGTGCGACCGATTCTCAATGAAATTTTCTCGGAACTCGGAACACGTCGGTTGCGTACTACTACCGCATCGCGTTTCTTTCATTCCAGTCGAGTTCTACGAAAATTCTAGACACTGGCCATTCGTTACGTACAAACCTGACGTGAATGGGTTTCACGATCAACGTTATTGTCTTCGGGATAATGGGAATCGATTTACGCACACTGTATCGATTATTAAAAATTATTAAACCGATGAATTTCGTTGATTCATAAGTTTCTATAGGAAATAGACGGTGAAATAAAATAATACTGAGTTATGTTTTAAGAGAAACTTTTATTTAAATTGGGAAACTCAGAAAGCACATCTTTACTGGTCAAGGAGAAAAGTCGTCGAAGGAAAATTCGTCACGAGTCTATAGACTCTATGGGTCCTATAGTTAAAATAAACATCTGCATCCTCTTTGAGTCGAACCTTCAATGATTGTGAAAGTTTACGATCCGATGATTTTTGTAGAAAGACACACTCAGTTTCTGTTAAATAAATCTAACAGTTTCAAATTTAGTGGAGTGGTGTGTTGAAAGGATTAAAGTTAGTAGAAATTCATAAAGAGCAAGTTTGGTGCGTTTGTGTATTAAAGTTTCTTTCAAAGGGTACATCTACGCCGAATTTGAAGTGTACGATACACCTTCGCACCAAATCTGAAATGCATGGTACATCTACGCGACAAATTTGAAGCATAAAACATACCTACGTGCCAAGTTTGAAGGTTAGGATACACCTACGCGTAAAATTTGAAATGCATGGTACACCTACGCACTGTATTTGAAGCGTGCGATACACCTACGCGTGAAAGTTCAGGCGTAGGGTACACCTACGCGCCAAATTTGAAATGTACAGTACACCCACGCACCGAATTTGGAACCTTCGATACACCTACGTGCCAAATTTGAAGTTTAGGATATACCACGCACCAAATTTAAATGCATGGTACACCTACGCACCGAATTTGAAGCGTGTGATACACCTACGCATCAAAGTTCAGGCGTAGGGTACATCCACGCGCCAAATTTGAAACCTTCGATACACCTACGTGCCAAATTTGAAGTCTAGGATATACCACGCGCCAAATTTGAAGCGTACGATACACCTATACATCAAATTTGAAATGCATGGTACACCTACGCACCGAATTTGAAACGTGCGATACACCTACGCGTCAAAGTTCAAGCGTAGAGTACATCCACGCGCCAAATTTGAAAGGTACAGTACACCCACGCGCCAAATTTGAAAGGTACAGTACACCCACGCGCCAAATTTGAAACCTTCGATACTCCTACGCGCCAAATTTGAAACGACCGATACTCCTGCGCGCCAAATTTGAAACGCACAGTGCGCCAACGCGCCAAATTTAAAATTCACGACACCTACATACCAAATTCGAACCTCCAAATATACTTACACAAAAAATTTAAAGCCCCCAACCGCATCAAATCTAAAATTTACAAGTATAAACACTTGTAAAACGATGCGATAAGAAATGTGCAAGTCACGAGTAAATGCACTCGTGCGGTATAATTTGACAATTAAACTGTCTGTTTAAACCTTCTTCAAAAGTGTTCGCAATTTGTTTATCAACGCGATAACGCTGCCACGAAGAAAATTATTTATCTGGAAGTCCATGACGCGTAAAGGAATTCTTCGATACGAAGACATTGATGTATCGCATTTCGGCTGTAATAAGAATTTCGTGCGATAAGGAATTTGAAAAAATTGGAGCACAGAGTGCAATGCTTCTACGCCGCGCTGAAGGAAAATAAAATGAAAAGAACAAGAATTCCAATTATCTGTTCCTGTTGCGGGACAAATGTTCGCTGTTATCAGCACGATTCGCTATCGTTATCAGTTGACTGATTACATGGTAATCGTAGACTCCATTGCACGACCTTGTTTCCCTCTTAGTTACTATTTCATAACGTTGCAGCAATTTTTCTGAAGTTAATTAATCTTTGTAAATAGATGTGACATTGCAAAACAAAATACTGCAATGTAATAAACAAGATTGCGAGTTCAAAGCCTCGGCAACGTACACAACATCAGGGATTTATCAAGATTTTACTTCTGAATAATAATGTTCTGACTGCTATTGACAGTCGTTTCTGTACAAATACTCCGTTCATAAACAAAAAACAATTGTCTAAAAATAACGTACATAATCTTTTATTTTCTCTCGGGTTAAAAAACAATTCGATTAACAAGATAAGGGAACTCGAAATAAAAGCGATGGAGGGAAACTGTAGTTAGCCGATTTAATGAGCAATTAATGCACTTTCGCTGTTTGGCAAACGGTTGAAAAAAGAAAAGAGGAATCGTTTGTTTCGTTAACGAAGCGTTTGTACCTTGGAAATCCATCACGTTTCTATAGCGTAACGATTACGACACCCGAACCGACTAAGCATAAATCCTTACGTCACGGTTCTTGCGCGTACTTTCGCGTAATTGACGCAAAAAGACGAACTTTTGCTGTCGCGACATGACACTGTCATATTCAAGTATCCGTGACTGTTGCGGAACCTTGGAACCTGCGATTTTCTTCCACTTGTTTCGATTATTTCTGTTCGATTGTATTGAGGGAGATAAGAGTGGAATTGGTACGAGTATTCGAGTATTCGAGTATTCCAGTACTCAAATTTTCAAGCATTCGAGTATTCAAGTATTCAAATTTTCAAGCATTCGAGTATTCAAGTATTCGAATTTCAAGTATTCAAGTATTCGAGTAGTCAAGTATTCTAGTATTCGAGTATTCGAGTATTAAAATTTTCAAGCATTCGAGTATTCAAGTATTCGAGTATTCGAGTTTTCAAGTTTTCGAGAATTCGAGTTTCAAGTATTCGAGTATTCAAGCATTCGAGTTTCAAGTATTCGAGTATTCAAATATTCGAGTATTCAAGCATTCAAGTATTCGAGTATTCAAGTTTCAAGTACTCGAGTATTCAAGTATTCAATTTAATCAGATTTGTATCGAATTCAGTTCAACGTTGAATTGAATCTCCCCAAGTTCACTTATCCCAAATTGAATCGTATCGAATTTAATTGCCTTGAAGTAAAATTCCTCAACTACTAAATTGCTCCGAATTGAATTTCCCCAAATTGAACCGCGTCGAATTCCACCGCTTCGAATCGAATCGCGTCAAATTCACTCGCCCCATATCGAATTGTCCCAAATTCAATCGTATCGAATTAAATCTCCTCGAATTCAATCGTTCTAAATTAAATTCCCCCAAATGAAATTGCCCCGAATTGAACCACTCCAATTTAAATTTCACCGAATTGAAACTGTCCACCTTGAATCTATCCAAACAGTCCCTAACTTAAATCTCCCCAAGTTAAATGTCCCCAAATTGCAACTCGAATCTCCCCAAATGTCCCCAAATTGAATCTCTCCGAACCTCCTCCGAATTGCACCGAATAAAATAGTAATTAAAAAATTTGTATGCACTATGAGAGTACTAATAATACTAATAGGTGATATACTAATACTCTTCCTCGAATGTTGACCGGCGGGCACGCGGTCTACAGCCGTGCGCAGAACGTCAACAAAATGGCCACGTGGGGATTACGTAACGGAAACGCATCGCATTCTAGCGAGGTGGATAACTGACCTACGTCACCATAATAAACACAGTCAGTCAGACAGACAGACAGACAGAGAGGCTAGTCGCGTCATGCACCTTGCAACTGCAACCAGCTGAAGTTTCCCCGCGTTTTGCTCGTTTTCACTGCATACTTCTCTTCTCGAGTTACGTGCAACCATTACGTATCAACGGCTACGTCATCATGGTGATTCACGCTCGTTGAAACCCGCGCGATCATTGCAAATGATCAGCGGGGTAATTGCAACGAACACTGTACACACGCGAGAATGAGACCGTGAAAAGGTTGCTAGAGAGAGGATCTATCGCTTCGGTTATTAGAATCGATTGAAATTTAAACGGCTTTTATATGCAACAGGAAATGTCGAATGATTTTAACCTGTTTTAATATATAGGACTTTCACCGGGGCTGCCAAAATTGGTGGGTGGACAATAATAATAGAAATCTCACCTCTCTTTGGAGAAAGTGTCACAATTTATAGGGGTACGTGTGTGAGTGAGTGTGTGGGTGTGGCCGCAAACTGGTTATACCCTGATCGAAATACGAATGTTAATCTCTGGCTTTTCGGATACCGAATACATTGGAAGAAATATCTTGACTTTTCACTTTGTTGTTCAAAACTAACATCGTACGAATACAATAAAAATTTTATTCTTCATGTGTTGACTGACTAAAATTTAATAACCGTCTTTAATGACCCCAGAACCTCGCAACAGCCATTAAATATAGCAAATGCATTTAGCTACCGCATCCTATTAAAATACAGTCCATAAATGCCAAACTCAGAGACAGACAACATTAAAAAAGAAATATTGTTACGAAAGTTCTTTTGCACAATCATTATTCTTGCGATTAATCCGATTCACAAGAAGGGCAAAGATAAATGCAGCCTCTCCCTCTTGTTCAGAAAACAAGAACATGTAGACACTTTCTTGGGAGGGGAATCTTACTGTGCAAGGTTGGAACGTTGTGACCGTTGTAAAATACCAATTTAACAGACCGATAACGGCCGTTAAAGTATCTGATGGCAAGGCGAACAGGATCAAGGAGGAGTAGGGTGCCGATAAAATAAATTATCCCGGCGAAAATGGCGGAATGTAAATTTCGACAGGATATCTCGAGGAGGACACGATGCTCGATTTGGTCAGAAGACAAGAGGCTGCATCGTATTCTCATGGGTCTCGTGGGCGAACTGGTATACCATCGATCGGGTTCGCGCTATTGATACCAACTTTCATTTTTATAGATATTTTTGCAGAACTTTGTTGAGCTTTGCAAAATTTGACACGCGAAATTTGGAGAGGGTGAGTTACACCCTTTTTATGAAATTGGGAGTGGTGGAATTTTGGTGGAATTTTGGTGGAATTCTGGTGGAATCTGGGTGGAATTTGGAGTCTGTGAATTCTTACGCATCAAAGGTGGAGTCTGTGAACTTTGCGCGCGAAATTTGAAACGTCGAAAATTTGTTACGAATGAAAAGCCAGAGTGGTGTTCCGCTATGAATCAAACGTGTTGCAACGATGAGACGAGCACCGAATTCGGTTTATTCGGTAGGTGTGCAATTGTTGCGTTCGCAGAACGTGTCGAACTACAAGATCCGTGCTCAGGTTGCGATTTGTCGCGTATGAATCGATTTATAGCGTTCGCAGAATTCGATGATCCCTTTGGCAGCCGAACCGAGCGTTTTCTCGGAGGCGCTGGCGCTAAATCCTGGCCTAGATGCACCGTGTGCCAAGCCGACGTTACGCTTTCGCGAACTGCTAGGACGAAGGGTCGATGGGTCAAGCAGGTCGAATTCTGTACAGTGTCACACTGCCTAGTGTGCACCGATGCACGTATAGTCAGACGATATGTGCGTGGTCTGGGAAGATATTCGAATGTTGCTTGTTTATAAACATGTCTCACGAGATAGTCATGTGGACGATATAACGACAGGCTATTGTATTTGAACATCAAAGTGCACTTTGGCAAGTTTTTTTTAAGAAAGACATAGATATAATGATACATTAATTGTACATATCAAATTAACATGAATATGCATATATAATTGTACATAGATGAGATTGTAGTATCATACATTTGATTGTAAAATTATATGTAATGAATGTAAATAAACATGTGTAACATATACACATGTGAACGTACATGTATGAACATACATACAGTGAACACAAACATACATTCATACATACATATATAGATACATACATACATACATAATATATATAATTAATTGTATACTAACAGAACAGATTGAGAAAGATTAATTTCTGGTTTCCATAGAAAATATGATGCTGAAACCTGTATGCTACCTGCAAACGAATGAGTCACGGAGAAAGGTGCATAAACACGAAATAGAAATGAAAAATAAAAGATTTCCTGCGCGAAGGAAACGTGTAGAACGATTCAAGTTCAGCAAAATAGAACAGTTAGCTTGAAAACATTATGGTACGGGAGTAGGGGATCGCCTACTCGATTGACGCAATCGATATTTTCAAAACTACCGGCCCAACCAAAACATTCGTTCCGTTTCTTGCGTATTATTCATTTTTTAAACACCAGACATCTATCATAAAGATCTCTTGATACTGTCATGCACTGTAGATCTATCTGGTAATGTACTTCGAAAATGACTGGAGAAATATTGTGGAAAAAAATTATAGAATGAGGGAGAGAATGTCTACTTGAAATGTGAAAGATGTGAAATTAAATTTAAACTAAATTACAATTTAGATATTATTTATTTCACAGATGTTTTATTTGTTTGATGTTCTAATGAAGATTGTTGAAGATATTCGTCTGAAAAGTATACTGGTTGAAATATTTTAGCCAGGTGTTTTTGAGAAGACGTGGGGGACGATGTCCGATGGGACGATCCTGGACACGATGCCAGCAGGAAACCCCTTGGTCTCGTGGTTTACGAACAGGGGGTCCCGTATTGATTTTCGCGTTGCTTCTCTCCCCCCTCAGAAAAAAGCGAACGGAAGGGGCCATTTGCTCACTTCGTCGAATTACTCGCCCGAAAGAATTGCATTACCAGATTATCAAGCTTAAGTGCCCCCGTCTCGATCGTTCTATCCTTCGACTCCATTTTACTTCGAAATTCAGAATGGATATTGCGGAACTTCTCGAACTCCATTTGATCACATTTAGCTTTTGCTTTCCTTTGCAACTTCTCCGATAAGGAATTCTATCGACAGTGAATTTTATTAAGATATAGTTCACTTTCAAATTTTCTAATTTTAAATTATTAAGTTTTTGAATGCAGGTTTCGAGTTTAGGTACTTGGAAGTTTCCTAATTTTCAAATTACCAAATTCCACCTCTTCAACTTTATTTTTGCAAATTTCTAAATTCCCAAGTGTCCACACACTCAAATCCCCAATCTCCAAATGTCCACATACTCAAATCCCCACATCTCAAATCTCCACACACTCAAATCCCCACTTCTCACATATCCAAATCCTCAAAACCCAAAATTCTAAAACTCCCAAATCCCCAAATACTGCAGTCCAAGAATTCCCAAATCCCCAACTCCAAAGCTCCCTTAAGAAAAAGCAATTTCCCCAAAACCGAAAGCATCTAAAGGGTTAAGAGTCCGCTAGCTACGATCCTGAAAGCAACCTTGGGGTCGGAATCGACGAAACCCAGACCCCCCGTGGAGAACAGGGGCGTAGGTGTATTGGAGGGACAAAAAGTCTAACCCAGAAGAATCGTCTAGAAGCTGTTGAGCATATCGCGAACGGCATGTCACGTTCTAGTGATCCATAGATCGCGATTGATATTCCAGGCGTGCAGCACGGTGTCGCATTATACCGAGGCGTGCACGCCGTCTGAATAAAATATCGGTGCACCTTACGTGATATACTAGCGATTTGTCGGCGAATTTGTCGATACCGATTGCACTGCACTCTCGAACGACCCGACCACGCGCTCGGGTCACGGTCGACTTGCAAATTCGTCGTTCCGATGGAATAATGTATTATAGGGTTGCTGAATTAACCGGAGAGACGGTGCGGATTACGTAATTCTATGCTTTTGCGGAATTTAAATAAACACCTATACTTCTTCGTTGTTTTTTCATTATTCCATTTACGTGTGGATTGTTTCTGTATAGATAACCGGGAAATACGCCTCACTGCCGACAAACGTGAGCGAAATATTTTACTTAATATTCTATCGCTTTCAGACTTGTTCCAGACTTGTTCCACAACTTATCTTGAAACTTTCAAGACTTGTATTGAACTTGCAAACCTTTTGAGTTAGTATGGACTACATAATTTGAACTACTACTTCATAATTTTAACTCATAAACCATTTTTCTGAAATATTGTTTAAAATATAACACTGTACAATTATCAACATCGTAACTATGATTTTTATATACAAAATTAATGACTGATACATGTGACCCACTTTGCAGCCAAACTTGCAATGTCTGCAACATATTGCCTATGTATCTATATGTATTTGTATGTAATTGTGTGTACTCATATGTACTTGTATGCCTCATTTAAGTGAAATGATATTTATGAATGGTTTTACCAGGACATTGGTCTGTCACCACGAAACAAAAGCCGAAATTTCAAAGTCAAGTGGCATGGAAGCAGAAACCTTTCGAGTGCGTTGACCCTATACCACAGAGCCACCATGGTTCCCTTCGTTAAATATCCCCATCCCATCGATCAGTCTTTTTTTCCTCGTGCCCCGTGTAACCCCTATTGCCAAGACAGCTGGTCGCGTGCTGACCCCCATGGCGGTGCATACAGATACGAGTTTCTCCATCTACAGGGTGTTCTGTTTCAATTTTTTTTGGTGGTTCAAGTTTCGGTGAAAGTGCGTATTTTTAAAATACGTGGTATCTGCTGGTCTATGTGACGTATTCTAAACTTTACTAAATTCTAAAATCCAAGCCAATGGATTCCTAAATCCCAAAGTGCTCAAATTTCCAGATCCTAAAGTCGACTTCCAAATCCCAAAGTTGACAAGTCGTCAAATCCATGTACTTTCTAATTAGGAAACTGACAAACTTGCAGATCCCAAAGTTGACAAGTCATCAAATCCATATACTTCCTAGTTAAAAAATTGATAAACTTGCAAATCCTAAAGTTGACAAGTCGTCAAATATTCCCCCATTCCAGACTCCCCAAGTCCTCAACCAAGAATTCTCCCAATATCCCAATCTCCCAATCTCCCAAATCCCCAAACCACAAAATTTTGAGCATAAAAAAGTTCCACCAAGACTGAAACTATATCGATTTCCCCGAAAAGGGTGATGCTGCGTTATTGCATCGATCAGAGCGACTATTTAACTCCGTACAAGGGGTTAATGAATAAATCGGTGCACGGGGTGACCCGATTAAAAGCTTCACGGTCGCGCGAGCATCGAGCAGTTGCATAACGTTGTGTCATTAGACTTTCCTCGAAAAGCAACGGGTCCATAAATCCCTTGTAGTTGTTGACACCGCGTGGTACTGTAACAGCAACAGCGGAGCAGGTCTTATTCACCGGTTTATTTTTAAGCGTGCTATTCCCCTCTTGTCGGCGTGAATTACGTAAGGAGCTCGTTTGAAGGGTGAAACGACGCGGAGAAGGGTGTCTTTCGCGCTCTGCAAATCTTCTCGCGATGGAACCAGGCCAGTCCACGATGTTTCAACCCTGAGGCCATCATTTATTTTCACCGGCCATCTTCTATGCTATCTCGCCTGCTTATTTTTCTCCGCGCTTTAGCGCTCGTGCGTTCTCGTAAAATGTAATTAACCCCTTCTTTCGCTTTCGTAATTAATTTCCACCAGCCTTGCATGTTACGATTACTGAGACCTTAGGTACAAGTTTGTACGCCATTGCAGAGCTTTATACTTGTAATACGTCATTGCACATGTGTGTATGTTACCCTTCAATGTGTTGCAAATATGAAGCACAGAAAGTATTTGAACTGTTCAAGAATCCTTTTTAATTGTAAAAATTGTGTAACAAAGGATCACTTTACTACAATTTTTATTTTTTTAATCGTGCTTCCTCAAACCGAGCATCGATCATCCAAGGTAAACAAGATCGATTCTCCATTTCGGAGAACCGATATATCGCATAATCCACACGATAAGATTACCCGGGAATTTCTGAAGAAATTACAGAGTCACGTGAAACGAGGTTCAGAACGAAAAGTCGTAGATGGAAAGAACGCATACAGATCAGAAAATAGGATCTATTTAAAATTATTGCGTTAGAAGCTCCCTCGAACATAAACACAGTTAATTATCGCACGTATACGGAATTAAAAGTGACGAACACTTGGTTGACCCTCGTTTCATCAGCCATTACAATCATCGTCTGATTCAATGGCGTTTACATGCATTTGCATACAACTGCGCATCTATTCTCGGTCCAGTCTCAGATTCATTATTTGCCGAAGGTTATTTTTTTGATGCCTTTCGAAACGAACAGTACTAAGTTTGCAACTTTGGGACTTTCACATTTTTGAATATTGCAAATTAATTTAACGAGTTCGGAATATAAGACCAAGTTTCAAGAGTGCACTGTGTCAAACTTGTCAAGTTGCAATTCCAAAGTGACGTATCTATGAAGAGAAAATGCAAGAAAAGAATAGATGTGTTATCAGTGTCCGTAATTTGGTCGAATAAAGTTAACTGGACAGGTGTGATGCAAACCGAGAAAGGGAAAAGAAGAGAAACGAAGGATGCTGTAGCATCGTCGACTACGAGGCAACATCGATTGCGACATCGAGTCCAGAGAGTGTTTACGAGGCGAAGCGAAGGTTCCTCGGTTAAAAGGGTCAGTGAGCCAGGGTCACCGTTTCGAATCTACGAGTCTTCGTGTAAAATGTAAACGCACGCGTTCTGCTTGCCGCATAATGCGAAGGCCAACCAAAGAATGGGGTGAACGCGTTTCCCGACCAATCAAACCATCCATCGAGGTTACAACAAACGATCCTCTCGAACCTACCATCGCAATTTACTTCTCACTGACATTTCATCGTTTATGTTGAAACGATGGGACTATTGTAGGATGAGTAGATAGCGTTCATTTTAGTAATAATTATTATGATGTTTAAATATGACTTTTACATTTTGAAGCTATTACATTTCTAATTATACTAGTATTATACAAAAATGATACTAATTTATCAAATTGTAGATTCATAAATTCTCACATGTTGCTAGCTTCCTGAGTCCCTACATTCTGAATCCCCAAATTCTCAAATTCTTCAAACCTCAGAACTCCAAATCCTCAAACGTCAAGTCCCAGAATTTCCTAAATCTCCAAATTTCCCAACAAGCAAGTTAAAATGTAAAACGATGAAATGAAACAGCCGAGAAGCGATAAGCAGACTCTTCAGCAATTATCCCCGCCATTTGTCTCGCAAGAACCGTGTTCTCCCGCGTGGAAAACCATAAATCATTTTCCCGCGACTCTAATTCAGACGACATCAAAAGAACAACGATAACCCCACTGAACAACTATAAGAACGAACAAAAACAGAACAGACGCCATGAGCCTCGTTACTACATTCTCCATCGTTCGATGGAAAAAAGAGTTATTCCCTGTGGAGAATCATAAATTATCTGCCTATGAGCATGATTCTCACGGTATCATTGCTGAGGAGAAAAAGATGGAGCTGTGTGGGAGAGCAAATAGCGATTAGGTCTTCTGTTACCCAATAACAATTTTGTCATTATTTGTTTAAACGATTTGGATGTAAAAATTATATTTTGTAAGGGACTTGATGACTGTGAGGTTCATGGACTAACAGTTATCATTTTTCTGTAAGAGCACGGTTCTCCCAAATTTCTATAAGTTAATACATTTTTCATAATGAAATTCTTACATTTAAAAATCTCCCACTTTTCTTATATCCTCAAATCTTCAAAATCTCTCAAATCTTGAAATGACAGAATTTCCCAAATTTTCAAATCTTCAAATCCTTAAGTTTGGAAGATAGAAAATTAGCTAAAGAGTCAGTGACAACCTCCCTCAACCTCCCCTAACAACCTCCCCCAACACGTATAAAACCTTCTGCAATTCAGTTCCTCTTTAATTATAATTCCCTCCAGTCAAGAGGTGATAAAACGATTAAGTTCCGTTGCAAAAGGGTTAAATTCCCCAGCGAGCATCCCTCGCAAGAGATAAAACGAACGAGTTGAAATTCGTTTCCTCGCGTCGTGTAACGCGTCGAAAGAAGCGTGGAAGGAAACCCTTCGGCAGGGCTCAGGAAATTCGGCAACTCGCCAATTTTCCAAATCCGTAACGATGACTAAGAGAGCGAAGCGTGTTGCAGCCAATCGCGTGCTGCGCTCAATTTTAGCACCGCCAATCGGCCGCCACCTGCTTCGGGAATCGCCACCCCGACTGTCAACAACGATTCCCGTCTCCCTCTTTCTCTCCTCGTTTTCACCTTTCATCTCTTTCATTTTCTTCTGATTGCGAGCCAGCTTAGCGAACCTCGAGCTTGTTTACGAGCGATCGAGAGATCGAGCACCTACGTTCTACGTTTGACCTTAACCCTACGAGGGTGCGGAGGGCTTATTCGAGGAAATAAGGATCATTTTTTAGTACATTTATTGCAATAACTTTGTTATGAAGGGGGTGCAACTGGTGTGTAAAATGGAAGGGTTAAGAAGTCTTAAATTTGAGAAAATAAAAATGGGGAAGTAGTAGTGATACTTGCTTAATTTATTCATTATTAATAATATTATCAAAGAGTCAAGATAAGATTCTTCATAAGATTCTACTTTAAATGCCTTTAAACAAGTGCAATGACGTAGCCCGCCATTTTGTGTCTCTTGTTTTCTTGCAGCTTCCTCCAAGTACCATAAAAGTGATCCCATCACAATCCTGCAAATCTATAAACTTGAACACAGCTGACCTTTTAAGATCATAAAATGCAATCGAAAATAACTTTGCGATAAAATATTTAATCGCAGAATTGCATTAGTGGCTCCGAATATACCAAAGGTTACAGTAAAAGACATTTTGGGAATAAAAAATTAAGTGTCCTCTCTAAAAGTGGACAGAGTTCATAAAAAACGAAGATGAATAAAATTTTGTACCGTGAGACTTTTCGATAGTTCAACGAGATTTGGTTCGCAAACAGCGAGTTTCTATATGTCCGCCCACTTATCGGATTTGATGTGCGACCGTACACACAAATAAGCCCACGTAATGCGATTAATTCACCACGAAATCCGAACCGTGGATTGACAACGCATGGATCGTGTTTGCGTTCCACTTTCGCAGCTTATAATGAAGATGATGAACAGACACTCGGTCGGCAAACGACCGAATCGAATCGACTAAATTATCCATCGTAAAGAACTTAATGACTAAACCGGTAGACATTAAACGAGAAACCTTTCCAAATAGTCGCGCAGCGTTGGAAGCTGGGAGGTTATGTTTGCTGCGAACGTTTGATACACAGCTGTGAATTTTGGTACTTTTTGGCTGTGGAAAATTGATTTAATAAGTTAAAAATCTGGAGTAAGAGATGGAGTCAGAGATTTAGAAAATGCACTAAAAACTTGAGTCGCCATTTTTTTTATTTAACTTGCTTCAACTTGAAAATCTCTAAAACCCAAGGATTTGAAAGTTGAAAGCCTAATTTAGAGGCATAAAAACTTAGATCCACAGCAACTTAAAAGCTTGATAACCTGTAAATTTTACAATTAAAAAGCGTTGATAGTTCAAAGCTTGCAAGTTCCCCAGAGACTGCCAGATCAGGTAAACTAAATATAGTAATCGCTGTTAAAACAAAAGAAATGTGAGACAAAAGACCTTTCCCGACTGTTCATTTCCCAGCTTCAGATATCAAGAGAAATTTATTCAGTTAACGAACGCAATCTCGGTACGAGCTATGAATAGGTAAGGGCCGGTGCTTAAGAAGCCAGAAACAAATCGTTCCTCCTTCTTCTGGCCTCGCTCTCGAGTCCTTCCTCGAAAAAGTGGGCGCGATTCATATTGTAATTTCGAAAGCAGGATCCATTTATCTTGCCGGGAGGGAATTTTACAGGAGATTCGTTATCCTCCGTCGTCCGGGAATAGCAACGAGGAGAAAAATAAGACGAGAAAAGAAAAAAAAGGAAAAGAAAGAGCGGTGCTGGCCGTGCTCGCCGACTCGTGACCACAATGAAACGCTTCCGTAGCAATCAAACTAAACGTTGTTTAATTTGTATAAAGACCACCTTTCAGCTCTTTGTTTCCGTTCCTTTTCTTCGTGAATCTTCTGCTACATTGTATACGAGTGATTTTTATCACGCAACTTCGGAAAGCTCCATTCTTCTTCAATAATTGGCCCTAGGCTCATAAGGCAATTATAAAAATTTACATGTTCTTAAATCTCTTTTTAGGTTTCAATCTTTTCCTCATTTTTTAAGCACTGTTTTGAGCAAAAGTTACTGAAATTCTTTTCAAGTTTTTGAACTGTAGTTTTCAAAGCTGCAGAGCTCTTTCAAGAGTTGAAGGTCCCTAAGTTTTTCACCCTTGCAAGTTCTGAAACTTTTAAATGTTGGTTTCTAAGTTTTCATGCTTATAAAAAATTCTTTCCCGAGTATTTCTATTCCGAAGAAAAACTAGAAACAGTCGGTATGATCTCAGTAGACCTCGCCCAGGATCACGAAAATAGACGTGAAATAACAGCGATTAAACCGTGAACGATCCTTTGATCGTTGTCTAGATTCACGCTTATTGTCGCCTCGTAGATAATTGACACTTTGTCGTACGCAGTACTTCTCTCTCTCTTGCGCAACGTGATTGTATGCGTTTGCATAACGAGACTCCATTTTTACACTTTGTCGAGGCACGTGTGTTTCATCAGGTTCAAACGTTTCCTATCTAAGAGTGCCATTAGACTTAGGCACAGCTGAACTCTAGTATTTTGACAAATGTTAAATGAGCGATAGAAATGTTATCTCTACATGAAAGCGGCTAATTGCTTTGCACTTTTCGTATCGTGCCTCGAGTTGGAGAACGTATGAACGCGAGTTTATGTGAGATGCTGATATAAAAAGGAGGAAGTGACTCAGCTCGGTTGTTTTAGCGCGATCGTCGAGCAGAAAAGTGTATGCGAGAACGAATCACATTATCACATTTGTGGCGATTTGGGAGCTTCTGTAAACAGAAGTAAATGTTTTATTAAAGATTATCGATTCTTTGATGTTGCAAAGAAATTTTGTTCCGTCTTGACAAATTATAAGCTTGTAAATTTCCATCGATCGGAAGTTTCCAAACCGAATAGCTTTGTGACAATCGTAACCCTGAAGTATAATGGTTCAGGTCTGTATCGAAGTTGGATCTATACTTTCTCTACGTGCTATGCATAGTTTTACGACTATAGGTCTGTGTATAGTACCAACGATCGAGGAAATTGGTGGAAAATTCCGAGCACCTTCTACTTTCCAGGTGATCGCAATGGCTGGATTGCAAAAGGAATTGTCGTGGCGAAGAGAATGGCGGGGGAGAGTCACGGTTCGCACCCACTGCCAGCCAGGTGTTCGACATTAATAGAAACAATTCGATCAGGCTAACCAAAAGGATACAATTCTTCCTTCCTCTTCCATTCCTTTGTTCCTTATTCCATTGCGTGAAATACCATTTTATTTAACTCTTTATCATTCATATTCTTTTGTATCTGTCGAGTAAACGGAGCTGAATATATTATTCGGAGGCTTTTAATAAATTCCATCGATAAATATTGTGTAACATAAATTCAACCTCGAGTTTCTTTTAAAAATTATTAAACAGTACAAGAGACAACTGTGATCATCAGCGTAAAACTTGTGCAGCAACAAATGTGTATTAAATTCGAAGGAATTTATGATACAATTCGTTATTTCAAGTAATTAATTCGAAAGGCCCAGATTGGGTATCGAGGTAGAAACTTCTTCAGGATGTTCTATTTGGTGCATTCGGTGCACGATCTACTTTCGACCGATAGAATCGTATAGAAAGGCTGGAAATAGCCGGGCGAACAGCTGTTCCGATCTTCATGGTCCGTTCAGCGAATCCGTGGTCGAAATCGGTTTATTTGCCGAGGGAATCGTGGAAATAAAACACTCGCCGCGTTCGGACCGCCTAAATATTTATGCGACGTGCCCCTCCATGAAAAGACACTTGGCGTCGAGGAACGTTTAAGGGCCATGCACGTGTGTGTTCTAATCGTGCTTTAACATCATTGAACGAACTGTTGGTTCTCTGTTTTAGAGTCACTTTCCATCCCTGAATGCGTTTCGAATCCGACATACATTCATTTATTAATTGCTTTACACTTCATTTATATCGCTGAACGTTTGGAAGAGTATTAATGACTTTAAAATATTTTACAGTCATTAGTTTGAACTATGGATGAGGTTTATGTTCGCGCTGTTTTTTCGGGTGTTCATTAAAGAATGGCCGGGACATGCGCGCGCATCTCCGCGCGCAGTTTAAATCAACACAAGAATAAAAGTAACAAATTTGAGAATTTGATAGAAGTTACTATAAAGAAATAATATATTAATGTAAGGATTCCACTTGTCAATTGAAATATGCAACCGCTCATCGCGATCTTGATCCCTTCGATCGATCGATCATTATCTCGAACAATCGTCGGTGAGTCAATCGGGTGGAATGCTTAGAGCTTGCCGATCCTAACGATTTGCATAAGATCCGCCCAGATCACAAATTACAATGACGAGTGGCAGGAGTCGTACGAGACCAGATGACTTTCCATCGAGTTCCTATCGATGAGCCGAATGACTTCACACGCAAGGTGCGCCCCTTCACGAGGGTACAGCGGAAAAAATTAGCGAATAATAAGGGCAAATGTGCTTCTTCGAAAGCTGACGAATAGTAATGGTGTATAATTACACTCGGATCAAATCGATCGATGATCTAATCGATAATTTACATGCTTGCTGCAGACTCCAGAGAAAGTACCGATGCAGTTGGTTAAACATTTTATAAATTAAATTTAACGATACAATTTATCTAAATTGTCTCGATAAGCGATGATCGATAATTGTGTGTTGAACTTCGTATATTTTGAAAATGTTCAATTAAAGTAATTACATCGATTAAAAATTGGTTCGAGCCATTCATGCAAATGAATGCATTCTCTTCGCGAATCGACCATTTGTGCACATTCCGCGTTACTGAATCATCGATACAATTTTTTCGAAAAAGGAGATAACGATCGCATCTGGACAGAGAATGTGTTGTATAACGCGTGACTAATTCCATGAAAGGAAATTAATGGGTATTTATAAATGAGTGAGTAAGCTCGCAGAAAAAGAAATTTGAATGAACTGTGCACTCCAGTTACGCCATCGTGCCACATAATTCACTAATTATCTAAATGTAACTGCGTATATTATCGATAGCCCTAATTTAAAAAGAAGATAAAAAGCGAGAACCAAGTAAACGAGGAAACAACGTGGTCTTCCTCGTGTAGTAAACATCCTAACACGAAAACAATCTCCTACGACGCCATGATTGCGCAATTGGATGCATAATGCGTGCTGGAACGTGCAAAGACCGTGAAAACGAATCACCGATAACCCAGACTGGGTATAGTCAGTTATATTAATTATAGCGACCCGTCGGAAGGCGAGGTGCAACGAAGAATAACGTGATCATCGTTGATCGGTCTCTTCTTCCTCCGACTGTACGGCTGGCGCCGTCAACCACGTCCGCATGTAAATTAATAAACGACGGACCATCCCGGAGAACGTCGCGCGGTCATCACTGTCCTTGGCACGTTTCTTTTAAGGACCAGCCAGCCAGTTAAGGTTGCCGCCTCGAAGAGTACCGTTCTTCCACGAAATCGAGATCGTTCTGCTTCAGTGCGTACCATTTAACACGCTTTATATCGACGACGCATTTTGTATGCCTTGTGAACACCGTTGACGCACCCGGTGTGTACTATGCTAGATGGTACCAACTGATGACGCACCTGGTGCGTCTCATCTATAAGTGACGCACCATATGTGTCTTATATTATTAAAACCAAATATGTATATATGGTTTATGAAAATTTATGAATATACTGAATATCTCATACATCCTCATAGTCCAATTGAAGACACGTATGTCTCAAAAAATAAAATGGCTGGACATATAAATATTAGCTAACTGTTTTTTCTGATATTACAAAGGTCTTGCAAAGTTCACACTTTTTTCCTCCTTCGTTTCTGTTTCTTTTTTAACGCTTTATAGATATCCTACGAGGAAAACGCATGCCAGAAATCAAGGTGAAGCTCCAAAACGTACGAGCAGAAAAAAATTATGCAAATGAAGAAATCGTCGAGGAAGAGTCGACTAGTTTCGAGGAGAGAAAAAAAAGATCCTCGAACTACGTCGGTGACTGGTAGATAATTTCTCAGTGGGATTTAAAAGCGTGGGTAGATGATTTTTCTCGACAGTAATTATTGCTCGTAATTACGACTGAATAGCGTGACGAGCATAAACGCGATAGCTTTTTTTTTCTCCTATTTCCATTAATTTCTTATCTTGTGAATACGTGATTAAAACCACAAAATGTATCCATTGCCATGAAGATATACAAGTATTTTTGATGTAGAGAATCGATGTAGAGAAACTTCATTATTATAGAAAGACACAAGTGTATTAAAATTCTTAAAATTTAGATGTAGTGAATATTTTAGACAGACACCTAACAGTAACTTTTCACCAAAATTTTGCTGCAAAGCAGGTACACATATGCTCAGTACCATGTACTAAAAATTGTAACCTATTTACAGCAGTATAAAAGGTAAAAGCTTGAATAAAATTCATGAAGACTAAAGGACGAAACTTTCGATTATTTCACCAGTGTATAGCCTCAAGGTTGTAAAAAATTCTTTCGGATGAGAACCACTGGTTCAGTCGGCAGGATGTGGGAGGCGAATGTCAAGGCTAAACACTCGTAACCCGTGCCCCTCGGTTCCCTCTCGTCCAGCACTCATCTGATTCTGTTTGTACTCCGATTTTCGCCTTCTTTTTAACAGGCCTCCCCCTTCGCCTCTCCGAACGTCGCGTCGACCGGCAGAAAATAATTTACGAAACACGGCTGGCTGTTGTTCCGACTGTTTCGCGAAGGACTTCATAAAAATCGTGCCACGCGCATTTACGCGCGACATTCCGTTTCGTTTCGTTTGCCTTCGTTCTCAAGATTTATCGTTTATCGCGTGCGAATATCGCGTTATTGCGACTTCGTAACACTTTGCTTCGAGGTTAACCGCCATGGTGATATAGTGAGATCGTATAATTGGTGTTCTTCATTTTGGAAGGAAGGTTTTGAATATTGTGCTGTGGTTAATTACGATTTAGACAGTTTTATTTTTTAGAATTGATGTGTTACTCTCGGACAGCTTTCTGATGTCAATTGATACTTTGGATACCTACTGTCAATATTTTTAGTAAACTCGAAGAGTTCGAAACTTATAGAGAGTTGGAAAGTTGGGAATTTCGAAGGGTCGGAAACTAGGAAAGTTGCAAAGCGATAATTACGACAGCCACTCGCAAACGCGACAATTATGGGGTTCCTTATAGTGCGTCGTCATGGAAACCCTGTGTACAGCAGACAAGTTTCTCGCTGCATTTCTTCCCCTATTGTCGTCGTGAATGGACCGTTCTCGGCGCTGGAAATTGCTCTAATAAACTTAGCCGCACTTACATGACCCTAACGGCGTTCACCGAAGAGAAACCGAGAGAGAAAGAAAGGGAGATTTATCTTGGCTAAGAAATCGTAGCCGGTCGCGTGATTGCCCTCCGTTTCTTTCGATGAATCGACCGATGACCCCGTTAATTACTCGACCTTATCCTCATCAATTATTTTCCCTAACTGCCCTTCAGGAAACGCTCTCCATTTCATGAGATATCGAAACCAGTGGGGAAAAAGAGTCTGAAACTCTTCGGGGTATTTAAAGTGTTGCAGCAGACTGTAACGAAACGGTTAAGCTTAACCGGACCTCACGGTCGACGCTGCAATTTAACGAACAGGCTAAAATCACGGATGAACAACGTAAAAGCTGATTGAAGTTACGCAACGTTTCCTGCCTCCAAGTTCTCTTCCTGCTACGAAGAAAGTGAAACGGATGCCGCCTACGGGGCGCGAACCACGCGGAATCGGTTAGAGTGTAATATAACCACGTGCAATTTCCAGTAAAATCCACACGTATTTCCTTACACTGCAAGCAATGAATACTTGCAAGTATTCTCCAACTTTTTGAACACTCCATCTCAACCAATTCTATCTTCCCGAGGTTTTAAAACACATTGCAAGCTTAAGCATTTACAAATTTAAAAATTAAAAATTTAGTAATTTGAAGATTTGGGAATCCAGGTATTTGGGAAGTTGAGAATTTGGAAACTTATTATGGAAAGTGACTTTGGATAATTATCTGCGCCGCAATTAGATGTGGAACCTCCACCATAAATTCCACGAGGGATTCTGAGGGCTCGGCAGATATTAAATTACGTTTAATAACATTCAGAAGTTGTGAGGCAGTCGCGGGAACGGGGTGAAAGCGATTATCCTTTGTTAGGGGAGTCAGCTCTATGTTAATTGCAATGGCGTAACTCACACGCGAGATCAACATGCCCCCACGTGTGGGTGCATGTGTATGGAGCTGCACACGCCACTTTACGCGATCTTTTCATTAATTAAGAGCGCCACTAAATGGCACTACGTTGACGCGATCAGTCAGGCGAGTACTTCGAGCCTTCTTCAAGTCTACAATATCATTGTTTTAAACGATCTTCAGGAAACACAGTGTCATCGAGTTCTTTTTATACTTCTGAGAGTTGGTGAAAAATTGGATGACGAGTGGATTTTTAATACTTGACATTTTATTTGGAGAAGATAAGTATTACGTGCTATATTGATATTTATCGACGGTGTTTGCGAAAGTGACAATATACGATCCCTCTATTTACTGATCCTACAACCCATATTTCTTGATACATCCAACACATCTAACATCGTACTCGACTTTCGCATTAACTGTATTAAGGATAAAAATTAATTTGGATGAAGTTAATGGAAGAACCCATAAAATATCTGCGTTAGACCATAAACTCGTGGCGTTTTAACCATAAGGGACTGTCATCTACGACGTTAGAGCATAACGACAGTATAATGACACGGTGGGTTTCTAAAGGCACAAAAGGCCACGTTTAACTGTACTACGGTAATCTCACCCGACTTCCTTTTATCGCTGGCCATTTATCAAGGCGACGAAATTTACGAGTATTTCGGCAGAGAGCCCGTACTGTGAACGAAAAAAACAATTTTAACAATTGCTTTTTCCTTTTGACCTATGTTGTCTATTTTTACCGATACGATACATTCTATTTTTACCAGCACAATTCTGTGAAATAGTAGAATGCAGAAGTTTTTTAAAAATTTCAACATTCAAAGACGATTAATATTGTTTGTGGGTTAGTGCATGAACCGATAGAAAACAGTGATAACACGAAGGAGACTAATCGGCACTAAACGGTTCTCTGGAAGGCGCCATTAAGGAGAACCCACAAAGACCGATTACTTTTGTGGTAATGCACGAACGCTTTCTTGCATCCAACCGGATTAAGGCTGCATCTGCGTAACTTTTAACCAGGTGACCAACACTGATGAGGGTTAAGTACCCTTCGGGAAGGTCCATTAAGCCAGGTTTTCAGTTTCCACGGTAGCGACGTTGCTCTCTTGCGGTTCAACCTCGCAACGGCAGTCTACATGGTGTCTCGCAACTACTTGTAATACGTCTTTCACAAAAAAATATCCATTCAAACTTTTTATGTAAAAATACATCGACTCGAAAAGACACTATTTATTAATCTTATGAATCTTAAAATATTTCAACGTTACAATTGATAATGTATTTTAAGGAGGAAAGAATCTAAAAATAAAGAAAAGTAATTCTGTGTAAAAGGATGTGTAACAATTCTTCAATTTTAGAGACAAGTCAAAAGTGACTTATGACCTTTACAGCTGCGTTTTTGAAGTTCGGGTCTATGATTTTTGAATAGCCTACATACGGGACTTAAGAATGTGTTGGCCATTCGAATGGAAGAAGAGAGTTCCACCACTGAAATGGTAAGAGCTTTGAGAACGAGTAGGTTAAAGTGTTAATGCTGTATGATTGCCGACGAGGCTCCGGGTCGACGGGGAATAAGTAGCTTTCCTGCGTTAAACCGGCCGTGCAATATATCGGGTGACCAACAAAATTACAGCAATTTTTCTTCAACTTCTCTTCTATTTTATTTAAATCTGTCACTGTTCACCGAAATCCACGAATTTTTAACCGCAACAAAAAACGATAGCAAAGAACATTCAAGCTCCGAAAACAATTTATCGAAACGTCGCCATGGGGGAATGAAGCCAATGCAAATTAAAATGAGTTTCAGTGAATTTCAGTTGCAGCAAATTACCGCGCTGCGCCTGCGGGGTTCTGGAATATTTATGCGTCGGTGTGTACTTACAGTTTGTGATCTCGCGTTAAATTGCCGCGCGTAACTCTTGCGAACGTATAGTATGTACAGATGTGCGATATTTGCTCGAAGGTCCTAACTTTCCAGCCGGGTTCCACTACCGAGACGCGTCCATCTTGTTGCAAAATACCATCGCAATTTTATCTCTCGAATATTCTTCGAATCAAGGAAATACTTGCTTGGAATTGATTAAAATTTCAGCGGAGAGGAAACATCATGCAGATTCAAAAATTTACTCGTACGATTCGTGACTACGTGATAAACCTACTGATTCAGTATACACCTATACTATTCATTATATGTATAATAATAAACAGTAACAGTATAATACATGACAATAAATAACTATACAGATCTACTTGCACATAAATTAGAGACTATATCAGTCAACAGTATCTAACAGTGCAGCAATAAGTTAAGCACATAAAGTGCGAGCAGAAACAATGTTGCCAGAGACAAGTCATAATTCATTCCCAAAAGCGTGAGTCCAAGTCGCAACAAACGGAACTGGCGCCAAGTAAAAAAGAAACTGTAAAATTATATCGCTTACGATGCCCGAACAACGATAAGGTACATAAACGAAACGGGAGAGTCCGCGTCGCGATCCGCTCCTGAATTTCCAAGGCTCCGCGGGTGGCGAGGGTGCAGGGGCGTACAGACGTGGCGCCGGGCGTCCCGACGCCTAGACTGGTAGGGGCCGCACGCACGTTGACCGTGAAACCGGAGGCGACTGAATATACATGTATCGCTAACTCCTCCGTTTATACAGCTTGACCTATCAATTATCATTTTTTCATCGCCAATTGTTTCTTGGAATTCTGCTTTCTTCGATCAGCTTTCAATTTTTTATGATTTTCGATGGAGACAGGGGAGAGTCAAGGTTCATTTTTTAACAGTTTTTTGTGATACGTAAATTACAGAATCTCACTGCGACCCATTTTCTATTTACATAAAAATTTTCATCACGTAAATTGAGTCGTAAAGAACCCCTCGTAAGGTTATTAAAAGAATTAAAAAATGGAGATGGGAGTTCCAGCATCATATCCATTTGATTTTCATTTACGAGCAATAGTGGGGAATCGAGGGACATTTTGGTTCGATGGAGAGGTTGCGATTCGTGGATCGGTTGGTTCGCACCTCTTACCACCGTTTTATGTCGTCGTGTTTCGAGAGGGTGAAAGTCCAGACGGCGCCTCGAGGACTAGCCACCCTTCTATCCGTGTCTGACAACCACCTTCCCGCTAATCCGACGGACACTCGCCTCCCTTTTTATCCCTTTTAGGTTTCTTCCGCCGACAGCTCTGTCTTTGAGCAGAAAAACAAACGGAAGTATCGTTTCTATCCGAGGAAATGAAGTTGACGTTGTTGGGTCTCCTTTAAAGGGTACTTTTACGACAAAATTAATTCACAGTAGTACGATTAAAAATTCCCACTTCTAAATATTTAAAAATTAACTAATGTCTAAGTCTACTTATAACACCAGTTGCAAAGATCACCCTGTACAATGTGAGAGCGTAAATTCCTCGAATAAAGCTTCACCCCCAAAATGATAGGACAAAGAGTTTGAAAGAACGACGGTGTCCGCAAGAATTCTCGAAAGGTATTGGTTTAAAAACAAAAGGGAACGCAGGGTTCCTCCAGCGACAGGGGTCGCTCCATTTCCGTATCCACCCTCTCTTCTGGTCTACACCACAGGAACACGAAGATCGATAAAGTTCGAAGGTTCCATGCATTTACCCACCCTGTTCCACCCCCTACGGTATGGAATTGGGAATTCTTACATAGAGGGGTGCCGTACGCGATATTTATTCCGTGGTTCGGGGGTGCCTCCCTTTTTCATTCGCCCTCCAGGAACAGCAATATCCGCGGGGGTCATCGAATCGCCCTGGCAACACAACGTGAGATTGTAGATTGTAGAACGCCTGTGTGTAGACCGATCAAAATTTCAACCCTCCCTTTTATTCCGAGTGTCGCCGATAAATTGGCGACCCTCTGACATAGCTAGATGCATCGTACAGATAGTTTCTTTTGTCTGAAAACTTCACTTTCGTTCAGCTTGCTATTGTGCAGTTTAGTTTTGAGGGGTTCCGATTCGTTATAGATCAATTTTGGATGCGTTTGGACATTTAGGAAGTTGACGAAGGTTCATCACTTTAAAATTTGACAATTGTAAAGATTTAAATGCTGTAAATTGTAAAGATTTAAAGTCTAAGACAATTTTTTCGCCACCCAAAATTAGCCCAGATCATAGCGAATATTTTTAGTGTCGCATGTAGAATCGCGTCGCCGAGTCTAGAGATTTATTTCGCAAAAAGTGATTCACTTGACGGCGCCAAATGATCAAACCTTATCTCTTTTTCGTCACTTCCTTTCTCGTCCTTCGTCCCTGCTCTTCGCTCGAACTTCGTCCCGCGTTATCACTTATCCGGGATAGTACCAACTGATAATCAAACATATAAAAGGGGGAGTATAGTACACTCAAAACAACGTTTTTACACATCGAACATATGCTTGATCTATGAGAGATACATAAAATTTTGATGGAACTTGAACATTGTACTCTGAAGAGTTTTTCGAATGTTTAACTTGTTTGTGGCAACTCCATTGATTTATGCACATGTCTTCTCGTGTGACGATCGATCAGTGAAACGTAAAGATAACCTTATCGATAAACATTCTTTGTTTGTCCAGGCAATTATTCTAGATTAAATATTACACAAGATATTGGAAGCAAAATATCCTGTTGCAATATTTATCGTATGGCCTTGATATTCAAAGATAACGCAAACGTGACTGAAATTGAACTACACATCAACCTTTTATACCGCAGCAAATATAAATCAACTTTAATATTAGGTTGTTAAACGAGGAACATGACAAATGACACAAACTTTGACGTTTATTCGCGCCAAATTTCAACGTTAGAAACTTTTACCTTAACGATTTATTTACCCTGTTTGTTTACTGCAGCATAAATAATCTCTGAACTATAATAATTATCTAAAACCATCGGTAAAAAATGACCGGAGGTTAATTTGACTCGATTTTCAATTTTCGTAATCTGTTCACGGTATCTCGGGTCACGGACGGCCCGACAAATTGCAGTTCAATGAAGATCACGTTTCGGGGTCAAAAGTCAATCACGCTGGCTCGAAAAACGAAAAAATATATATAGATGGTCCACCGGTCTCTAATTTCCGACAACGTTTCAAAGCAGAGTTCTCAGATGGTGGCCAACAGGAAGTCGCTGAAAGCCCGCCACCGTGTCTGTTGTTTTTATTGGCGATCGACCGATAAACATTTACATCGAGAGTCGAAAACAGCTCGACGTCCCATTTTCCGAATCTGAGAAGTCGAATTTCCTCCTGCATCGAAAGTTACGGCCACCAAATTAACTGCTCTGCTTGTAGAGAAATTTCCTAGTGACCCACTAACCACCAGCAGAGCTAAAAGAGACCAAAAGAAGTTGTAGCGTTCTCTTTTTATTTTCCCAAAATTAATGGTACGAAAAGTGATGGGAATTTTGGCAACGACCTGAAATGACCAGTCGATGAGAATTTAATGTGACAGTCACAGTAATGAGTTATCTATGCATCCGAGCATATGTTTGAACAATTTGAATTATACCCGCATAATTTACACGGTGTAATATGCCCGAAGCAAAGCCACGTGAAATGTACACAGAACGAAATTGCTTTCACGAGGATACGTCAGGGCTTATCCCATTTGGACAGCTGCCAATGTACCGATAGGCCAACTAGCGAGATGCGCCGAAAATAACGAAGCCTAGCAAGCAAAAGTTTCAATGTACAAGAGCTGTCAATTAAGTGACAGCCGGTCGTTCGTTAGAGAGAGGAAACAGACCACTCGATTCCTTTTACCGTCTACCGCTTATCAGCTTTATTATTAATCGACCTGTTCGATTACGTCTTTCTATTACTCTCGAATAGCCCTTTCCTCATTGCTTCTCTGTGTTCAGATATCACATTGTACACGAATGCTGAACAAATTAAATCTTTTCTCAATCTGCATCTTCATATATGCATTAGATTGTATGTTAATTTTTGAACTTGTCTGAATAAAATTCATATCAATAATTAACTTTAACAACAAGATCCACTAAGACTGCGTTTATTTCTGCGATTTCTGCAATGGTTGCATTCAGAGCTCACTGACCATAATCGCAGAGCGCTTGCAAAATCGCAGCAGAAAAAACGCAACATAATCCAGAATTACAAAAGAGAGTACAATCGTATCTCTAAGTTACAATACATTTGCGAGCCGCCCGAGGGCAACACGCTCGCGAGAACAGGATAACCGGAGTGGAGGGAGTTTAACACCGTGGAAGGAAGCCAGAAACGCGTTGTGCAGACCCGTTCGTTTTTTTCCCCTGTCCGAGCTTTGAGCGGTGGCTTTGAGCCTCGAAACACAAAGTTTCAAACGGCGAGAACAGCAGCCTCTATTAATAGTCGTTCGCTCGAATAAAAAGGAGCGCTGGCGTAGGCGGGCGTGAGAACGCGTGGGCGTTCGAAGGTCCTGCACAGCCGTTGAAAACGCGGGGCAACAAAATCGAAATATCCTGCAGATCCTTCGTTACCTTATTTCACTGATTCTTGCGTAATCGATCCTTCGTGAATCTTTGCTGATCTCGCGACCTCTTGGCAACTTTCTGATCGAACCGTACGCTTTACATAACAATTATGCCGCGCCAGCAGTATCGAATGATCAAGAAGGTTTACGGAATACGGTCAATTCAAAGGCAAAAAATTAAGAAGCTTCATAGTGAAGTAAAAGTATGACGCACCAGGTGTGTCCTGTACTCTTCATTCAATCAATGACGCACTAGGTGTGTCCTATACTGTTCATTCAATCAATGACGCACTAGGTGTGTCCTATACTGTTCATTCAATCGATGACGCACCAGGTGTGTCCTATACTCTTTATTCAATCAATGACGCACTAGGTGTGTCCTATGCTCTTAATTCAATCAATGACGCACCTGGTGTGTCTTACACTCTTCATCCAATCGATGACGCACTAGGTGTGTCTTATACTCTTCATTCAATTAATGACGCACTAGGTGTGTCCTATACTCTTCATTCAATCCATGACGCACCTGGTGTGTCTTACACTCTTCATCCAATCGATGACGCACCAGGTGTGTCCTATACTCTTCGCTCAATCAACGACGCACCTTATGCGTCCTATGTTAATTATCCTAGATAGACACACCAGGTGCATCCATATCTATATCTGCTGAAAACTATCTACCAGTTCAGATCTGACAAATGACACACCATGTGCGTCCTCTCCCCTCTGATGCAAACGATAATGTCTAATTAATTACGAAAGATTAATATATAAAAGACGTCCCCTAAAAAATAACCTTTGAAATACACGTTCGTTAATTGTCCGCTTGAAACTTTTCTCCGTAAATTCGAAGCGAAGACAAATCGAGGAAACAGAGAACAACGGAAGAAGAAGAAAGAAAGAAAAGGAGTAAATCAACGTCCACCTGAGCCAACAAGCCCGCCTCTAATCTCTCGTATTCGCTGACTGTATTGGAAACTCCACAAACGTGTGCGTGCATGTAAATTCAGCAGGCCTTCGACGAGAGGAAACGAAGCAACATCGCGCAGTTTAAGGCTCCATTTACATTAATTACACGATCGCTGTGCGCTGTGGGAGCCTTATCAGATTCGACGGAGTCAAGGTTTCATTAATCGTTCCTTAAGCGAGTCGCGGCTCGATTAAAATCGATCAATGTCACGGTGAATCCCTGTTTTATCCGGTCGTATGTTTTTTTAATTTGATTCCCTTTAGGGAAAAATGTGGGGCAGGGGCTTAAGAAAGACACAGTGTGAAATATTTGTACCAACATAGTTTGGAGGATGCAGAATTGGGAATCCTCCACTATTATCTATATAATTAGAGTAAACGTTTGCCAAGTGGCTTAAATAATATTTGGAAAGCGATATGCAAACACTGCTTACATAAATCAAGACTAACTTTCTGAAAAGTACTAAATAACACTACAATGTACACAAATTGAATGCTGATTTGAACAATTCCCCATGAATTAAATTCCATCAACGAACTTTCAATAATAATTCAAACATAATTCTCTTCGCATACAAAAATCTGATAAAAAATCCTCTTCGCTACAAATTCAACTAAACCTAAAAAAATTTACAACAGCTAAAATTAATTGAAACACTGCCAAAAATTCTCGAGTCAACTATGACACATAATCTTTCACACATTTCCTCACCATACCAGTTCACCTACGCTCTAAATACCTTGGTATTACATAAAATTTAAGATGAGAAACTGGAGGATGTTCCCGGAAAATTTGCAGAAATATTTCAGCAATGGGAAAATATTCGAACAGGGAACAGCCTTCGAAGCGTGTTGATACGCGAAATTTTATTCGATCCGTTGGACGGCTCGCGAAAATTTGGCAAGCCTCGCGGATATTTGCGTGCAACGAAACAAAGATCGTCAACGTTACAGCGCGCACATGCGATTTCGCAAAATCGCTGTTACACGCCTCCGACGATGAAAAGATATAAATACGAGCTGTTCAAAGAATCGCGAACGCGTGCTCGTTAAACCAACGCAATGTGCGTTTTCGCTGCAAATTATCGCCTAAAAATTCGCCGCGACATTGGTCGCGCAATTATCTAATACGCGATAAACGGACTTTTACACACATTGGATAAGAGTAAAAACATTTTGTTCACTTACACTTTTATTAATCATATTGTACCTTTGTACTTTTAATATATGACCTACCCTTATATTCATTCTTAATGATATTATACCTTTACATTAATTTTTATTAATCTTCCACTGCACCTACCTTTCCTCTGAATATCACGTTGACCTTTACAATCAATTCCATTTCATTTATACTCATTTCTATAAATGTTCACCTATCATATTTTCTTAAAACCTTAGTATTTTTCTGGCAATTAGCACTCGCATCAGAAAGCACTCTAAAGATAAGTGTAAAGATTGGTGAAAACATTGACAAATCATGGTTGCAGTATCAAGCGGCAGAAAAATTTCGCGAAGCGTACAGCGATAAGGATAATCGCGGCCAGGAAAGCATCTCCCTACGTCATCGTCCGATAGATTGCGGTGAAGAGTGGCCGAGACAGCACTTATCGCTGTTTCGAGCCGCAGAAATCATGCTTACGCGGGTCTAACTTGATCCGACAGTGCTGCACATGCATCTACCACGTGCAACGCTCAGAAATGACCACCTGCACCGAAACGATCTTTGTCAAGAAACAGTCAACGTGAGCCGGCACTGTGGCTACCGTTTCACGTTCGCTTGTTATACCGCAATTCGTAGGCTACTTTTATGAGACACCGTAAAAATATCCGGGTACTCGAATTTCTTAGTTCTTTTGAATCGTTGTATTATTATGTTCCTGTTGCACTAAATTTCTGTAGCAAGTTTCGAGATGAGTACTGGATTTGTATGAGGTTCTTGATGAACCTTGGAGTTCCATGTGATGAACTCAGGTCGTCAATTTCTGTAGGAAGTTTCAGGATGAGTACCAAATTTCTATGAAGTTCTTGATGAACCTTGAATTTCCATATGATGAACTTCTCAGGTCCTCAATTTCTGTAGGAAGTTTCAGGATGATTATCAAATTTCTATGAAGATCTTGATGAACCTTGAATTTCCATATGATGAATTTTTCATGTCCTCAAGTTCCTACGTCCTCAAAATTTCTGTGACCCCGAATTCTCATGATCTCAAACTACATCCCCAAATTTCCATATCCTCAAATTCCCACATCCTCACTTTCTTACATCCCCAAATTCCTGTGACCCCAAACTCTCATGTTCTGAAACTACATCCCTAAATTTCCACATCCCCAAATCCCCACATCCTCACTTTCCTACCTTCCCGAATTTTCATGTCCTCAAATGTCCACATCCCCAAATTTCCACATCCCCAAATTGCTATAAACCCAACTCTCTAAATTTGAGGAGTTCCAAACCTCCAACAACCCAACTCCCAAATTCTGAAATCCTCAAGGACCTAAACCCCCAATTCATCCCTCAACTATCTAACTCCCCAAATCTCCAAATCCTCAAACTCCAAAACACTATAATTTCCAAACATCCAAACGTCCAAATTTACCAAGTAACTTGCATCCAACCAAAGGAATGCTCTCTCATTCAATTCCGCAATAATCTTGTAACAGTCCGATGCACGACCACGGTCAAAGGTAATCGTCCACCATTTTTCAGCGTAATCAGTGCTTTCCAGTATTAATAATTCATTGAATTCTCGGTAATGCGGCACAGCGATTACGAGACGAACTGTCAAAGCCACAAGATACGTGTACGTGCTGGCAGGGGTATTCGAGGAAGACACGAGGCACACGCCGGACTTTCATCGCGATTAGTCACGCGTTTGGCAAAATACTATATCGCCGGATTAGAAAAGGCGGTCAACGATTTCACGGAGAGTTACTTGGCATCGTGAGAGCTTAGTCAAAGAGGAAGTAACCGAGGAATTAGAACAGGGACGCTGGATAATGTCACGGGGATTTCCTACCCTTATTTTAACTTCTAAAGAAACACCTTTCAATCTTTTTTAAAAATCTTTTTTATGCAATTCCTTTCTTTAGAATTTTTTACTGCGAGATATCATGCTTTGTAATCTTTTAATTATGCAAGATGTTCTTTGAAATTACTCAATTATGACTTTTATCACTGACGAAGTTTATTGCACAATTAAATTCGATTTGTTGAAATGTAAAACATAGTTTACGAACTTGCTAATTAATTCAGAAGGTATCTACGATTTCAACAATTGCATGACTTTCATTTTTTTTTACCACTAATTTTGCAATTGACTTCGTAATTAAGTTACGCTTGTACAATTACAAGAATTAATTAGATATCTACTGTCACAGAATTGGAAGTCATCGAAGTTTGTCGAGCAAGGAAAATTGACCCTTGGCTTTCCAATAATTATGCAACCAAATAATTCGTTTTTTCAGCCCATTTTTTTGTGCATGAATTCTTTGAAAATAATTGCCACGCGTCTGTTCGCAGCAGTTACTTAACGCTTGGACAAAAAAACTCTGAGAACGAAAACGAAACGCTACGAGCGCGCAAATAAATTGTCGATTGCGTAACGACCACGCTATCAACAGGCTTAACGCGTGAAAATTTATTCGCGGCGGTGGGCAATTAAACTTAATGACCGAAATTCCTGTCCGTACCGAACGAACGTTTCCTTTCCATTGTGATCAACCGGGAACCTTCCACAAATCCTGCCAATTGTTTTCGTCCATATTTAAAACGATCGATCGACATTGGACAATTTTAATCGCTTTGACTTTTAATTAACTTTTCTAGCGATTTGCAATTTCAAGTAATCTTTGAGGTATTCAGTCGCTTTAATTTCTTAATCGTCTCGAATTGCATTTGCAGTGTCATTTATTGCATGATTGTATGCTGGAGAAGACATGACAGAATTTATATTTATAGGAAAAATATTTAATTAAAATTCTCTTAATTAATCACCAATCTCCCCAATTCCTAATTATCCCAATTCCAATCACCCCAATTTCTAATTATCCCAATTCCAATCACCCCAATTTCCAAATTTCCCAATTCCAATCACCCCAATTTCCAAATCTCCCAATTCCCAATCACCTCGATTCCTAATTACCCCAATTCCAATCACCCCAATTTCCAAATCTCCCAATTCCCAATCACCCCAATTCCTAATTACCCCAATTCCAATCACCCCAATTTCCAAATCTCCCAATTCCCAATCACCCCAATTTCCAAATTTCCCAATTCCAATTACCCCAATTTCCAAATCTCCCAATTCCCAATCACCCCAATTTCCAAATCTCCCAATTCCCAATCACCCCAATTCCTAATTACCCCAATTTCCAAATTTCCCAATTCCAATTACCCCAATTTCCAAATCTCCCAATTCCCAATCACCCCAATTCTCAAATTCCCCAATTCCCAAATGTCCCACTCCCCCAGTCTCCCAATCTCCAAATATCCCACTCCCAAATTCCCCAATTCCTCCTACAAAAACCACCAATATGAAAAATATTTAATAATAAAAATAAATAAAATTTCTGTGACCCTTTAAAAAATAAAAACTACCAAGAACGACTAGAAATTTTGACTAAAAAAAAATTGATGAAACTGCAAATTAAAATAAGAAGAGAAATTCTGAACGGTGGATCGATAATTCAAGCAGCGCAGGAATCTATTTTTTTCTCTTCCGCTCGCAAATCTTCGGAGGTCGTAAAAAAATTTACGAGATGTACCGAGATGGTATATGACCCCTCGAAAAGAGAATATCTTCCTCTCCGTCTTCTGGACCGTTATTACGAAACTTTCATGCACCATAAAAAAGTGTAATTGTTCGACGGAAATGATGTCTAAAAATTCGATTCGTGTCGATATGATAATAAAATTCTATTTATATAACGCTACTGACGAGGTCGTTAAAAAATCCATTATCCGTCGATTAGTCGAGGGATAATCAAGGATTAGGTTTAAATTAATATCGAACGGAGAAAGAAGATATTTGCCTCGCATGAAACTTGGTTATTAAGAATAATTGCAACGAGGAAGATTATTATTCTAAGATACACGATTGCACAACAGGAAACTTTTTTTAGGAATGTTCTCGGAAATTATGGTCATTACGAGGATTACATTAAGGTACGAAATCCTTGGCGGACCTTGTACTCTCCATTAGCTAATTTGTGCTTTACACTTTTACAAATTGCCTAATTTTAATTAAAATTCCCGATCCCGTTTAGAAAGCGGAAAATCATATACGATATTTCAATTATTGCAATTTGACAAACATGAACCTTAAACGCTATATAAATCATACATAAAATAAGAGATTAAAGTTGCAAATTGCAATACATAAAAGATGAGACCCTACATATAGGTCGTGCAACATTAAATTTTCGAACCAACAAAAATTACAAAAAGAATATTTTTAAAAATCTGTAAGTGTGCAATTTCGATGGTATCGTACAGGTACCGTTAAACGATTATCCATCGATCGAGGATTGCACGGTGGCCGAAAATGGCGGTGTCGTTTCTTCGCGGCAGCTTCAGGATCGTAAAGTTCGCAAGGATATTGCGGGTGTTTCGCTGCCGCTTTATTTTCGTCGTCCCGAAAGCCGTGCGTCGTTTCGTGGAAGGAGAACCGGTCGTTTCGAAATCCGCTAGCAGTATGCCCGGCGACCGGATAAAGAAACTGGTCCAGAGGAGAGAAGCCGGTGGTGTTTGGCCCCGCTCCAAGTTTCGCGAGGACCACGGATTTACCGACAGAAAACACCAGCTTGATCTCGGTGATGGGAAAACATTACTGATTATGGGTTAAGTTAGGTTACTTCGCACAATTATTATTTAGGAAGCATTGTCAATTTTTTGGGTCTTCTGAAAAATTATAAATTTCTGGATCAAATTTTCCAGTACTCAAATTTCCAATTTCCAAATTTTCTAAGTCTCAAATTTTCCAATTCCCAAATTTTTCAATTCCAATCACCCCAATTTCCAAATTTCCCAATTTCCAATTACCCCAATTTCCAAATTTCCCAATTCCCAATTACCCCAATTCCAATCACCCCAATTCCCAATTCCCCCAATTCCAATCACCCCAATTTCCAAATTTTCCAATTCCAATTACCTCAATTCCAATCACCCCAATTCCCAAATTTCCCAATTCCAATTTCCCCAATTCCAATCACCCCAATTTCCAAATTTCCCAATTCCAATTACCCCAATTCCAATCACCCCAATTTCCAAATTTCCCAATTCCAATTACCCCAATTCCAATCACCCCAATTTCCAAATTTCCCAATTCCAATTACCCCAATTTCCAAATCTCCCAATTCCCAATTACCCCCATTCCAATCACCCCAATTTCCAAATTTCCCAATTCCAATTACCCCAATTCTCAAATTCCCCAATTCCCAAATGTCCCATTCCCCAAATCTCCGAATCTCCAAATATCCCAAATTCCCCAATTCCCCCTAGAAAAACCACCAACATAACATCCTACAAACCCTCAAACTGAAAGCATCCCATCTCGCAGAAAAATGAAGAACGAAAAGACCGGGAAAATGGATGGAATAGCATTGGATCAGAAGTAACGCAGATAGTCGGTTCTTGAACCTTGATCGCGTCCACGTCATTCCGTTAAAAGCCGTTAGATATCCGATCGTTTCGCAAGAGGCAGACCATTGGGTGCCATCGAGCGACCTTGATCACCCATCGTAACACAGAGCACCGGGTCTTACAAGAATTCTTGCTCCGACTCCGGAATAAGAGGGAGAACGGCACGTTTTCTTCGGCCTTGAACGTCAGACATTCGTCAGACCCGGAGGAAGCGTCGGCCACAAAGATCCAGCACGATGGAGAAGTAAAATGAACGATATGCACCCAGGTCACGTTCGACGTTCGTGTCCGTCGAGCTTCCACGTACGATTTTCTACGTGTCTCCGTCGTCGTTTCGTCTTGCGGGAACGAAATTTCTTTTCGAACTACGGACTTATAATTCACACTCGTTTTAATTCTCATATGGTCCTCAGAGATTGTACAATAAATACAGATTATCTTTTTGTTGTTATCTTTTAGTTAATAAATTTTTGCTATGAAATGTTATATGTACTTCATAAAGTTATGTATGATATACGTGCAATTAATATGTTAATCAAAAATGAATAATTCAGTGAGCATGCGTACACACATCTACATATACATGTTGTATAATTGAATTAAATATTTATTATTGATTAACATGTAAATTACACATATCTTAACCGAATCTTCACATAAATCAACAGGTACCTCTATGACAGAAAATGTACAAATTAGTGAGTAGCAGCAATTAGTGTACTTTTGGTTGGCGAAAAGAGAGGAAAACGCGTTCGAGAATAGTCGAACAACAAACATGGAGAAGGTAGTGGCACGTGTGCGCGTACGAGTGTCAAGCCGGAATTACCCAATGTATTTTGCACGCTGTCGCCTCGGTTTCGGGCATTGTGCGCGTTTGACCTAGCCATCGCCACCACGTGCTGCCTCTTCGTTCTATATCCCTTCTTCTTCTTATCCTCCTTCCTCCACACCCCCGCGATTCTCTTATCTTTCACCGAGATTAGCCCGCTGCGCAGTTCGCACGCGTGCAAACGCGATGCAACGCGAGGAACAAAGAACGATCGCGGGAAAACGTGCTCTATGCCTCATCCCTTTTGCTTTATTTGTACTGAAGAATGTTCGCAAACAGTGGGATTTTTTCTATAGTATTTGCTACCGTATTCGGGTTAACCTAATTGATAATAGTATCAAGTATGTGGATTATGGATATGTAGAGGAAAAAGTACCTTTTGAATAAAAAGGAATGGGGTTAATTAAGGTGGACTTGTTCGTGTGCTCCATTTTTGCTCATATGGAAAATGCACTCTGGGACCAGCGCTAATAATGTGCTTACATACCCTACTGTTCCACTTTTGGAAGTGTTAAATCTAGTTTACATTGGTAGAATAAACGCTGCTGTATACAAACGTTAATATCTTGCTTGCATGCCCTACTATTCCACTTCTGCAAAATTTTAGATACCGGCGTAAAGAGTTTAGAACCTTTCAAAGTTTGGTAATTCGATCATTTAGAAGTTGAAGTCTTGCAGAAGTTTGAAGAATTTGAACTGATTTGAAAATTGCACGATGGACTTTGAAAATCACGGGTCCTATATTAGCAAATTAAAAAAATGTAAGACTTAGAAAGTTAAGATTTGCAAATATAAAAATGTTAAATAACGAAGGTTGCATGATTGACCGATAAGAAACAAGTTTCCCCCGGTATTCGTCTGAGAATATACCCTTCACGAATGGTTCGCAGTATTGTGCGCAGTCGAGGACTTTCCAGTTAAAACGTGCAAATAAACAGCGGGAGTGGCTGGAATTAAGCACGGCTCCCGCGGAGGGCGAGAAGAGCGAGGGAAAAGGGAGTAAAAAGGCCGTGGAAAAGGAGAAACCCAAAGGGGAGGCGAACGAAACAGGAACAAGAAGAAAATTACTGCCAGAACCGGGCAGAAAGAGAAGATGGACGAGTGACACAAGGTGGTTGTGTGCTCGCTTTAGACTAGCGATGGCGTCAAAACCCTTCTGTTTCTTACACACAACTTCATTGTTACAGTAATTACCAAGCTTCTGGTATTTAATTTACAGGACGCCTTTTTTAAATCCAGGTTGCAGTGGTAATACGTGGCGATTTAATGTATGGGGATATGCAATATAATGCGTGACGTAGTGGAGGTACAACACGTGACGAATACAATGAATCGGTAATAGGACAACGAATACCGCGTGTGCCGAATACAACACGTGAGAAATACAACATATGATAATTGGAACATATGTGACGATATAATGTGTGAGAAGTACAACGTGTGGCGATATAATGTGCGAGAAGTACAACGTGTGGCGATATAATGTGTGAGAAATACAACACGTAGCGATATAATGTGTGAGAAATACAACGTGTGGCGATATAATGTGTGAAAACTACAACGTGTGGCGATACAACACATAGCAGATACAATGCGTAACTACTTAATTCTTGATGAATACAGCACACGGTCATAAAACTGATGGAAATGTAACGAGTAGCGAATAGAATGAGTATCGAACAGAATGTGTGGCGATACAAGAGGTGGTGTATCAAGTAAGGTGTTAGTTTCCGAGACTGGGCAGGGCTCGGTGCCATCGCTACTTTTCCAGGGCATCCCCAAGATAAACTCAAAACAAAGCGCCGTGGGATAACACTAATATAACGAACGGCCAGGGCACCAACACGAAAGTGAGGACAACGAACTTGCCCCGTAATACTTGCTGCGCATATAATCGCGATTCTGGGTTAAGCGCCCCGAGAAGCTCTTCTGCTGCGCAGAATGTCACGTGTGTATATTTATTACGGGAGAAATTGCAAGTGAGCGTCCGTACAAACGGCCCGTTAAAATCGCACGCTCGTGGAAACACCTTTCGCGCCATAAATCCTGCCAGCTGATTTCCATGAAGAGATTTTTTCAACGAAAATTTCTTAAAACTCAACGCATCATGATGTTAACAAATCTGTCAGCAGTTCAGTTTAAAAACTGAATAATGGGACAATTGCTATTTTTGCATCTCTGCACTTTCTGTGGAATGAAAGACGTATAGTCAGCAGTAGAATGGTTAAAAGAATGAGAAATGATAAAGAACAGCAGTGAACAAAGAAGTGGCCCATTTCTGACCCGTTCCCCGAAGAAGCCCACTAAGGAGTCACGAGTATATAAACGCAGAAACAAAGAATCTGAAGTGTTAGATACGCAGCTCGAAACTTTAGAACGAGGAAGTGGTTCACAGAGGATATTCGGCGGTTTTGTTTTTTATCGTGCATTCCCAGCGAGCCTTTGAAACCACGGGTCCAGAAGGGTCCGCATGACCTTGCTCGATTCTTTGAACAGAGCCTCGTGCCACGCTCTTCAGGGTTCTATTCATTAACTTCGCTCCAAACCGTGTAATATAATGAGTAACTCATCCTGAAACGTCTACTTATTTAACCAAATTCTATGATTCTGTAATTTGTACATTTGTGAATTTGCAAATTTGATAGGTTAAAAAATTGCAAATTGTCCTAAATTTTGTAGAATTGTTATATGCAGCAATTTGAGTTTTGAAATGAATAATGGTGCGTTGGTACAGGGCGCCATATTGCGATCCTTTGTTTGCTTCTTTAAGGTATTCCCAGTAATTGGCTCCGTTCGATAGTGCGCAACCCGAGATTAAACAGGAAAAGCATGTGTTTCCTGCAGTTTCCCGCGCGTTTCTTTGTTCTACAAACAAGAATCGACCAAGGCCTTCGAACTATCCCCTTATCGCGAAGTCCACTGTTAGCTACGCATAATCTGGATCTTTGTCAGCGATTTCAAACAAAGCGCTCGAAATCTCCGTTCGCTCGAACAGGCACGCAACTGCTCCTTATCTAATGTAAACTTTGCTTTTCCTTGTGGCCGAGAACCAACCATTTCAAAGAATTCTTTCATATTTAAAGAACGAAAACCTGGTCAGATATTGGTGTTCCCCGAATCCCATCCCCGATTCAGAATAAACAACTTTTATTCAAGTTCAGAAACGCTCTTCTGATAAAATGCTAAGTATGCCATAAATCAAATGTACAATTAACACATCAGTGAGATTTACGATATTTTCTTGGGCGTTCGAAAACTTAGAACTAGTATCTGAATGTTTAAGGACAGGATTAAGTAACCGATGATTAATTAACGATTATAATTAACCGGAGCCGTTATTCGTTAGAAGCGCGACGTATCTGTGTTTGAAATTTCCTCGACGACCGCTATTCGTCCGAGTTAAATACGTCAGTGACGTTCTCCGAAATCTATTGGCTTGTTAGCCAGTCACGTGACAAATTGGTACATTGCCAATCGCTACGATTCTGGCAATATGCCATTTGTTTACCAAACGTTTAAACGACTATATACATCTATGTGCATTACATATATCGGTTTCTGATTTAAAGAGGCTTACGGCTTATGCGATTGGCCTCTTTTCGTCAGGTGATCATTTCTTTTAATTAACTTACTTTTATCGATCCGCGCCGAAACCTGTCCCGATGCGATTCACGCTTTCCCTTTTTAGCCGGCAAATTGCGAGCCTGTAAATCACGAAGAAATTAATTAATTTCAATTAATTTTGAAATTTATGGACAAGGGACAAATTTGGGTAATAATTGTAAGATATGAAATGAAATATTTATTCCTGGGTATCGTTTGCAAATTTTAAGCATGGAAGTTCATTTGAATATCTCTCGATCGTTAAACTATTAATTGTCCCTAAAAAAGCTGATTAAACGTTTCATCACAATCGTCGACAGTTTGCATTCGATCTAAAACGAATTTCAGAGCCGGAGAACAAAAGACCCCGGCTCGGTATTGTCATTCAAATCCGACGGTTGTTCGCGAGTATTTTGCAACTAGCAGGATTCGTGACTCGATTTTGAAAGAAACGCGATCCTACCCTGTTGCAAATGCACAGAAACGTGAAGCGAATTAAACGCATCTCTCGCGCGCACCCACAGCCTGTTTTAAAAAGGAATTCCATCGAATGGAGGCCGCCTCGAAATTAGCATAAGAAAATTGGAAGCCCACTTTCGTGTCGTATATTTCGGACGGTCGACGTATCAACGTACAAGGAACACACAGGCATTATGCACCCACAGCTCTCCATTTACATTCGAATGATTCTTTCGAAACGTGTCCGGGTCACATTTTTTCTCTCTTTTTTCGTCGATAGCGTACGATTTTTGATATATTACTGATATGATTTATATGAAAATTTTTTTTATTCCTACACAGTTGCTTATTTTTGCTGTGGACTGTTATTAATGTCATTTGACAGAATAAAATTAAGTATGTTATTATTCTTTTTTGGTGAAGAGTTGTTAGAGTAAGAGGACTTGTGAATGATTTTTTACCTATTCACCTGTAAAATCACAATAATTTAAAATACATACATAACGAATAATTTTAAGTCTCAAAAATGTGGTAATATTAGAAAAATGTGATTAAAAGATATTGCTGTATAAGAGCGTGAATGTTTAAATGTGAGTAACAGCGAGAATCAGCTGATCAAGCCTAAGTGCGTGTTCCACTTTAGCAAGCTACCGGTTGCATTTCCTCGAAATTCGATTTGAAGGCGGAGGAAACTCACGAGACGCGTTATCTGGACGCTCCTCGCGTTATTAAGCGTCGAGGCGCGGAATAAGTAGGCCAACTTCGCGGCGACGCTTTGTGATGTAGATAACTCGCGCCTAATGCAAATGCATTCGCACGCACGCGCGTCCGCTCGCGATGTGTTAGGCCTACGATGGAATGCGCGGGTAAACAAAGGGTATAGGCGATTTCACGAGCACGTGAACTTCGTCGATTTTCGCTACGAAGGAGCGATTATTTAACGGTGAATTAAGTGGCGGTGACTTAGCAAGACAACTACAACTTAAATATGATTGGAACTCTTTCATCTTAAACAATATCTTACTCTTCTTCTAATAATGGAAATTGGTTTCGTTACATGTCTGAAGTTTACAGTGAAGTGAAATGCCTGCAGATGATTCTAACAGCTATGTTAAAAAGATAAATATGTGAACATAAGTTCGAGACCATCAAAGGGACCTTTGTCTCCGTTAATTGTAACGCGTTAATGAATTAATGGAGCCTTGAATTGTTCCATTGCTTTCTAATTATTCGAGAGCCCGTATCACGGGACAAAGGAAATCTACATTGAATCGCGATGGTCCGTGTCGGTGGAAAGCGGGCTTAAAGGCCAGCAGATTAGTCGTTGAGCCAAGAGCATGGCACGTACATGTGTAAGTCGTGATAATAATACCATAATTCCTGAAAGGGATAATAGAGTATACCAGTGACCTAGTGTCGCAACAAACTGCGAGCAAAACGACGTTTTCGATAGCGCAGCTGCGTTAAAATCATTGCAAAGTAGATTATTCTTGTATCGCACCTACGCTCCCTCTGCGTTCGTGTTTAAATCCTACGTTTAATTATAATTCATTATCACGATTATAATTTTATAGCTTTACTCCATAAATAATACAGCGGCAAATGATTTTCACCTTCGTTTACAGAAATGGAAGCTTAATTAGCTATCAAGGATCCTTTAATTAGCACGAATCTCGGAATATGGCGCTTTAAACACATGGTTCAAAGATCTGCCAGATGTACGAATACCCGCGAAAAAAATATTTGCGCTGAACTACGTCGAAAGCTCTCTACAACGAAAATATTTGAACACCTGATTCCCAAACGTGGATACACGATATTTTTCAAGTTTACGATGCGAATAAACAATTTACGTATAACAAATATACTGTGCAAGTTAAAAAATATTTATATTAGCATTTTGTTCTATAATTGGAAAGCTAACTATCAGCTATCACAATTTCAAACGTGACTAGAAAATAAAATTTCCCCGATAACAACAGTGATATTTGTACTATTAAGATAGTTTCACAGTACAAAAATTGAAAGTTTAATTCAGTATTGTATCTGATAATCCCCGTTATCGACCGACAAGAATTCTATCATCGAAAACACTAAATGATAAGAACATTTTTCTGCGACCTTGGAGATCGATGATCGTTCATCGATTATTCGTTCGCATTATCGTGTGGGAAACGTTATCGCGTTAATTCTTGGTCACGTACTTACCTCCATTAAACGATTCAGCACAAGTATTGTTAATTAACGGTAATTGAACGTTTTACGAGAGCATCGATCTAATATTTGCACGAACGCGATCGCGATGTTTAACCACCTAATCTTGGGACACGACTGAGGTAAATATGGGAAAGTGGTCGATTTTCGAAGCGCTCTGTTTACATTGACGTTCGAAATTCTTTTCATTCTCTGAAATTTTTTATAAATTCTAGTGAAATTTTTTCTTTTGATTCTTACGAGGAACTGCATGAATTTTTTTTTTAATTTTCAGCAATCAATTAGGATTTTTTTTTAGTAAATATCCTGTTGGATTTATAGGGAGATGGTAATATTACTAGTTATCATTATTCAGATTTATAAAAGTTAAATAAAAAATAAAATCTGATGATTTCGTACCCGTCCACTCTAATAGTTAGTTATCTACACATATTATGCAATAAATTGTTAATTTAATCACGCCAGTTTCGAGTCTATATATAATTCCTTATCTCCTTGACGTTATTCGATGAGATTTCTCAAGGTTTATTTACGTTGCCATACTAAAATTATTATACACGTTTTCTGATTGTACGCATTCATTTTTTGAAACAGTGTATACATCATCGGATTACTTGTACGCTTATTTCTTAAAGCCTCAATGAACGTTAATTATGATAAATGCATAAACTGCAGCTTTATAAAAACACAGAACCGGATTTCCATTGCTACATTTTGCAACGTGTCGTTTCATGGTAGAAAAAGCCTTGCAACGAAAAAAAACCTCTACATTGCGATGATGCAATTAATCAAAGTGTCAGAAAGCAAAAATAAATCCTTCGCTTTGTTGTTTTGGTTGATGCGAATTTTATTCATGTGTTTTGCAATTTTTGTGCTGGGGAACTCGAGGTTTTTGATTTCTAAATTGGAGGGAGAATTGGGGAATTTTCAGATGGGGAAATTTTCAGATTGGGGAATTTTTAAATTGGGGGATTTTCAGATGGGGAAATTTTCGAATTGGGGAATTTTCAAATTGGGGAATTTGCAGATGGGGAAATTTTCAAATTGGGGGATTTTCTAGTTGGGGAATTGTCAAATTGGGGAATTTTCAGATGGGAAAATTTTCAAATTGGGGAATTTTCAGATGGGAAAATTTTCAAATTGGGGAATTTTCTAGTTAGGGAATTTTCAAATTGGGGAATTATCAGATTGGGGGATATTCAAATTAGGGAATTTTCAAATTGGGGAATTGTCAAATTGGGGAATTTGCAGATGGGGAAATTTTCAAATTGGGGGATTTTTTAGTTAGGGAATTTTCAAATTGGGGAATTATCAGATTGGGGGATATTCAAATTAGGGAATTTTCAAATTGGGGAATTTCCAAATTGGGAAATTGTCAGATTGGAAGATATTCAAATTGGGAAATTGTCAAATTAGAAAATTTTCAAATTAGGTAATTTACAAATACTCGAATAAATTTCAAGATTAAAATGTCTCCAAACCTACACCCAATCTCCAAAATCCAGAAAATCCATAATTACGCTAATAACAGTATTGACAGTGAACACAGTTTCGGTCATATGACTTCAGTTCCGCCCGGGGCCATATAGCGAACGCACGGTACCGATAGAAACGTGGCCAACGTTTCTCGGTCGATCGAGACTTCAATTAATCCACATCGAGCTCGATTACGCTCCGAACGGCTCTCGGCCGCTCCGAATGGATAATTCGACTCGAAGGTCGCTCGCGGTGCAGAAGGTTGAACGCGTCTAGATCTCCTTAACTGATGCAACACGCTTTGCTAAGATGGTGAAAAATGCGAGGACGATCGCAGATACCCGTACATAGCTACTAGCCGGGAGCTAGCTTGCTATTATCGCGAATTCTCTACACACTGTTGCAACTCTGTCGTTATTCAACGTCTCGTGCTTCGTATCCTTGAGTTTCCTTTTATTTTCTTCCGTTCGAATTATGAACGTCTCTTCGCTGGGTTTTGATACTCCCTTACGCGCCTTTTATCTCAAAAATCGAGTCTTAATCACTTACACGTCTCTAGAAATTTGAAGTTTGATATGAAGAAGCTTGATAAGTAGTTTGATACTGGTAACAAAGGAAATATTGACTCGGAAAACTTCTATTGGAAATGAACAAAGGAAAGTTATGAAATGATGTGTACTTTCCTACTATTACTCTACTTGAAATAAATATTCAATAACACAGTACTTTAACACAAACCAACATGGGTTTCTCCTAAACCTTTACATAAGCAACACATCACACACGCACACACATGAAAATTCTTAATCGTGCAGGATTTGAAGACTTACAATTAACCGAGGGTTCTACCAAAAGTTTGTTCTATTCCCAAATTGCGTATCGAGGAAAATAATCGAACACAAGGAAAAATCGAAGGCGGAGGAAATTCAGTGGCCGGTTATTGTTTTTCTGCAACGGGCACCGTTCTCCGACAAGGCTATTTCTGCCTCCTCGTATTTCAACTCGAAACCGGACTCGTGGCACTAATGAATCGCGGTTCTCTTGGTATTGCATAAGCCTATCTTTTACTTGCGTTTTATACGACCATCGATTCATGCGCGCGCGTGCAATTTGTATTTATTGTACGCAACGAACGCCTTTACGAGAGATTTTGATCCTTCGATCTTGCAGCGGGACTCATTAATCTTACCTATCTTTTTTTATCGTTGCGAGGTTTTTTAAAACTGTCCTCTTTTCGTTCGCAAATTTTTTATCGTCTCGTTTATTGCTTTGAAAGTGCGATACAATTTAGGAGTCTTGCAAATGATGGGAGCCTTTGAAATAATCGAACAATTTATTTTTTTAACACTAAAAGTACCAATGTGATCAAAAGATCACTTCATAAGTATCTTATTATGAGATACATATTTTGTTGAAGTGCATTCTTTGAAGTCAGTATGAATTTTCATCAAGGTAAAGAATAAATGTCTACTAATTTATGTTTCATCGTCTGTTTTATTTTTTAACTTGATTTTTAATTTGAAACTAAGTACATTATATGTGGGTAGGTTTAGTGTAAAATAATTATGGAGTTCCTTTGGTGCAAATCGCAGCATGAAAGACGCGAACGATAATCGTTAAATTTAACCATCACTTTCGACACGGAATGCGACGAGAATTGGCTTGACCTACAGAGCTCTGTTTCATATTTATCGACAATGTTCGCGGTAACGTACCATAAATGATCGTCGAGAAATGCGCGCTATTTAGCTCGTTCTATTAAGCCTGCCAACGTGAATACGAGGATGAATACCATTTTTACGAAGAAATACAGAGTGAAAATTATCACGGTGAGGTTGACATTTGACCCTGCTGCATATATATTTTCTCTAAATTTGTTAATGCATCAAAAAGAATGAATGAATGATTGTTATTCAACTATCGTTTTATCGAAATTTCTATGGAATAAAATATCGATGAAGAGTGAAGAATCCTAGGGATACTCTTTCACCGTTTGCGTTCACGGCCACGGTGTGTACATAAACGCGTCGTAATTAAGAGTAAATCGCATTGGAATCGCGCATTAAGCGTATCTATGCGCATACATAAGCATATCCTGCAAAGGACAAAGCGCTGAAATGCCACAATTACGCGGAAAATCTATAAATATGTACACGGTGTACACCTACCTTATCGCGAAACACTCATTTTCTTTAAAACGTCCTCGAGACACGCTTTCAGGACGATCAAATGCACTCATAGGACAATCGACACAGTTACGGACAAATAATGCAATTACAGGACAATGAAATAATGCATTTACAGATAAATTTTATTTATTGAGAATCTCCAAAGAGGAAAAATATCGATGGTTTTCGATTTTCTTTCGTGACACGAACAATATTCTCTCGTTTGTACAAGCGGCATTTCCATTAAAAAAGAAACCTCTCATGGCTCTTGTCTACAGCCACTTATCTTTACATTCCAACGAAGCCAAGGTTAAACGGACAAGAAAAAAGAGTAATGAACGTTTGTCTTTTTTGAATGGATATGTTTGAACGAAAAATAAATACGATATACTTCGTTTAACCTCGCTCTTGATGTGTCAAAGGGATTTTCTCCGTTGGGCAAAATGAGAGGAACCTCTCGAAAGAGAAAATAAATACAATACAAATTTCTCCATTATCTCTATTAATCTCTTCTGAATAATTAATAAAGAATTTTTAAAATAATATTAATATTACAGTTGGTCTTACACTCTATCTACACTGCAGCACGATTTGAAAAAAGATTCCGCACTTCCAGATGCTCCAAGAGTACCCAAAATAACAATGTAGTCACGATACACCTTGATGAGCGAGTTAATTAAAGTTCGATCAATTAGAGAACGGGGTCGTCCGAATGACTTCGTGGAAATTATGTGATGCTCGTTGGCAATCAATCGATGCTATTACTTCACTATTTGACTTCTTGTAGTTACTAGCCAATCGGATAAAAATACAAGGACGATTTCGATTGGAACGCTTCGACTTCCTCTACAGACGAGATGTTGATCGATGACCGGTCAAATTATGGTAATTCAGTGCATTCATCAATGCCTCGATTCTGTGCAAATTTCTCGGACTCTTACTTTCAGAAATTGAACGTAATATGCTTCAAACTCATATATGCTTCAAAACTAAATGAAAAATTCTGAAATAAAATTCTTAAAGTCAAAAGTTCAATTGGAAGCTGAAAAATCGTAATTGGCAAAATCTATCCGTATGCTACGTTATTTTTCGACAGTCTAATTTGCAGAGTAATTCATCAGATTACCGATATCTGCGGATTAGGAAGCAGAAATTTTCGTTTATTAACGTTGCAACCACAAAGGATCAACGGCTGTTTGCTTTCCTCCGCACGATAAGTTACGTCTGATAACAGCACAGTCCAGCTGATAACGTTCTGATAATATTGACGATAACTCGTCGATATTCCCCGTGCAATATAACGTTTCGTCTGATTTCGATCGGACAATATCAAGGTTGTAGTCTCGAAAGTACCTGATTTTCGACTAAAAGCTTGCAATTTGTCTTGTAACGATAAAACAAAAATCGTGTTAACATCGATGTAAATAATTAATTGAACTTTAATTTAAATCCACTTTCGTTTGAATCTTTTCGCAATAAAAGGAGTAACATCGAGTCGACGCTTAAAAATTGGTAATTTTAAGAACACGAAAAATGAGCAGAAAAGTGAAGTAGAAATTTAACTCGATTCGAATCAACAGAGACGAATGATACAAACGCAAGACCGATTGCCGTGAATAATTCATGAGCCTCATACGTGAACGGTCGTTTCTCATATTCTGAGCGTTCGTTTACGAGCCGCGTTATTCCTGAAAGATCTATGGAGATGAACGACTCGAACAGAGCCTGAATCAACCGATAGAGGCAACATTGTAATTGACTATTAATATAATGCTTTCCATAAATCATGAATTATTTGAAGCCCGTGTTTGCTCGAGTACTTTATTCGATTGAAAAGAAATCGTAAATGTATTAATCACCCCAAACCCCCATCGTTCCAAGATAAAATATCTTAAAAATTGATTGATTGATTACTCGAAAAATATGTACTCTAACACCAAATTAATATCTGAAGACAATTTCGTGATGCAATGAATTTCCAGTTATTCTAGCAGAGTAGTTGGAGGTAAATTCACATATCGCGTTTTAAACGATCGGTTATTGGTCAATTTTTGATTCTACATCGAGATTTGTGAAAGCGTTGCTGTAATCCGCTCGGAACTGACCGCAGAAATTTACGATCGCCGTTGCACCGATCTTAATTTGTACCGAGAACTTTCCCAATTGAGCCAATTAGCCAATTGCGATAATTAACACGGTTCACGATGGGATACGCGAGTTCCAGCTGGAATTCCGGTTTCTCGAGAGAGACTTCGCACCGGAATTCCTTCTGTTTCGAAGAACAAAACCGGAAAATTACACCATTTCGGATTTGATCTCGTCTTAATCTAAGATCAGCGAATAACGCAGGGGGGGACAGGTTTAGAAGAAGTGCTGCATGTTACGTTTAATATAGTGAAATTTTATTTTTTCATCGTATTTCATTCAAAAATAAAATTATTCGTAAAAAAAGATTTCTCCGCTTTCGTTCGTATATATAACATATACATATGTTCATATACTCGTGAATATGTACATATACAAATATATATATCTAACGCTTATATATTTATATACATACATATAAATATATAATATATATTTATCTCCGTAATATTATTACATTACAAATAGCAATATTTACTCTTCATGTATAGGGTTATACGTAACTCTATATATGCGGTGCATATCGTCGTGTCATTATCACCGTTATCACTATCATTTATGTATATATATATCTATCTATATATAATGGGGTTTTCGCTTACTGACTAAATCACATTGTGGTTTTTGCTTTACTTTCATACGTTGTTTGTGCCTTCGATTTTCTCGCTTAACTCGCGGTATTAAATCGTCCCATAAACTCTTGTTTCAGAATCTCCTACTTTCTTTTCAACGAAACTTGGAAAGTGAAGTCTACAAATTTAACGAGTGTGTCGATTGTAAAAGAAGTTACTTATGGAACGATTTAATATACTTATGCTCCTTAACCGCTAAAAAAAGATCCAAAATTTCTCGACGACAAGTGTTCGAAGCACGATTTCGAGAACGAAGAATAAAATCGTGCGGGGAAAACTTGCGATCGCTGTCGATGCGGTATCTCCTTTTCTTTTGATTATTTTTATTACTTTGAGAAAAAGGCACGCCGTACGTGATGGCTGATTCTTGAAACGAACAAGCGTCTCCAAGATTCGTAATTTCTTTCTAGCTTCATTGTGTTTCCATCACAAAAGACCTCGGGACAAAAAAAAGGCACAAAGGAATCAAATTCTTTCCTTTTTACCATTTTTTTCTCTCTACCAAGTAAAAAAGCCTTCGAATACTAAAAAACGCCGAAGAGACCTTTCATCGAGGGAACGCACTCGTAATACAGCGAGGATGATCGCGGAATAAATTAAAAAAAAAGAAAAAGAAATGAGGCTTCGAAGCAAGAGAAAAACGGAGCACGCTTATCTTACAATGTTAAGAGAGATTAATCAGAATGTGACTTAAACGAACGCTTCAATGATTCAATAATTAAGTTATAAAAAAAGAAGATTCTTACGCAATTTCCTACGAGATTGAGAAATAAATAAATCGTAATAAATTATGCTTGATCGTTGAAGCTATCGTGCTAAGTTACATCCTGTAAGAATTGTCAATTGTCGAAAGTCGCTTGTCAAAGGAGCGGAAATTCTCTTAAATCAACTTCGACTTTTAGAGAACAGGAAGACTTAGATCTTTCCAACTTCAAATATTATAAGTTTTACAAACATTGATGGCCATTTTTGTAACTTAAATACAAGTTCGATTAATATGTATAACAGTTAAAAGTCACCCTTGGAATTCGATAAAAACACGGTCATTTTGTAATGCTGAAGACTACAGAAATACTTGCCCGCGCTCTAAAAGTCAACTTCCCTCCTTCGGACAGGTCGTTCCGATGATCCCTTATGCCTTATACGAACGTCCAAAAATAGCGTATCAATAACTATTGCTGTTCTTTCCTCGAATCGCAATCTCCTCGAGTTACATCGAGCTTTTATCAATTAACCTTCTGCGGACCGTTTCTTTCCTTACTGCAACGAGGATGTAGTCAAACGATTAAAAAAGGAAAATACGAAGAGAGAGTCTTCTCTAATAATCGAACGATGGGGAAGCACATTGGACCGCAAAGGATTGCAACGTTCATACAAAAGGTATTTTACAAAATTTTTCTAAAAAAGGCGCGACTTAATTTTCTTACGGTGATTCCGTGCTTAATGGCACTACGGTGACGCTGTGTGTACGATTCGGTTACCACATAACGCGTTGAATACAGCAATCTTTTTAGTTCTAATTCGAGTATTGCACTTGATATCGCTTAGTCCAACGTGAACGGTGCAGATTTCATTAATATTCACCCCTCTGCTTTTAAAATAAAATGTACCAATAACTATCTTAATTTTTCTATAAATTTGTAAACGTTTCTTTTAACCCACTTGTGATCACCAGTTACGTGTTGTGACTTAACATTTCCAATAAATTTAATTACCCCGCCGCATTCAACGCATTGAAAAAGTAAATAAAGAAAAGAAAGCGAAGAAAATGAATCGTTCGGTATTCTCCGAACGTATCCGAACAAAAGAACCCCTCCCTCCAATATCCTTTCTGTTTCCCTTAAATGCATCTTGTGGTCGCATGTGGTAACACAATCGAATCCACGCGTGTATAAGTGTGTACACACGAGTGTGTCCGTGTGTGTGTACATTTTATGCGGATCTGCACGTAGCACGCGGTGCGCATAAGTTACGAGGGCATACTGGACAAGACTAGATGCACATATGACGAAAAGAAGGTTCCAAGATGAATATCCTAGAACCGTGAAAGAAAGAACGACAAAAATGGGGAGCACCGTTTGTTACGCGCAGACCGCGTCTTAAAAACTACTAATAACGTAAGAGAAAGATTTGGGGTATTTTTTTTCGCGAAGTATTAACACCTGATCGACGTATAGTCTCGTTATATTGCCACTAGTTACGTTATTGACCGAGTTTAGAAATTCGAGGACTTGGAGATTTGGGAAATCTTAATTCCTCGGTAAATTGCGTACCGAAACCGTCGATAAGGTGTCAAATACGATATTCGAATGTCCTAATTTCTTCAGGGATGCATCGAAACGCCAAGAATAAAGATCTAATTCGAAACGGTGATTTCAACGCCCGCAATTGCTCCATACGTAACCCTATTTTGTACAGCCTTAAAACAATGGTTGAACTATTATAAAAAAGAACGGGGTTCAACGAGGGTTTTCACCCAGAAAATCGATTGCAATCGAACGAACGGCCGTAAGCCCGCTGTTTTTCAATTTTCAAATAAAGAAAAGGACAAACAGAAGGGTTTGAACAGTATCTACAGCACCTTACAACGATCGTCGTTGATTATCGTATACGCACCGGAAAAATGGAAAAACAGCTCTCCGATTACAATCGATACGAAAGCACTTTGTTACTCGATCGCTTTTCTCGCATCTTTGTTCACGCATCCGACATATTCGTCCCTCTCGAATGAATCTTACAATTATCTTAAGTTTAGTCGTTACTCTGCGCGTGAATACGTACGTAAATAGCGTTTTATTTATTTATATACATTCTACGAGTCTTCTTCGAAAGAAGCTTCTTTTGATTGAATTCAAAATTGCCGCTCATCCAATGGGACAACGAGAAAGAATGAAAAGAAACAATGAACAAAGAGCTGGTTCGCTCTGCAAAAATCTATATCTCGTCAAAGTGTTCAACGTTTAAGAAAAGAGAAAAATTGACAGGAAATCCTGAACAAAGATCGTTCTAAACCAGCGATGGACAACTGAATTTATATTTGCTAACTTCCTAAAATTTCTAGATTTGTAAATTCGAAAATTTAAAATCTTGGAGATCTGAAATTTCTATATTCGCAAATCTGCCCATCGCTGCTCCAGGCCGATTCGAAGATCTCGCGATTAACGACGATCTTACCGACTAATAGCACGCGTTTGTTAAAAAAAGAAACAACGCAAGCGATCACAATCTACGTGGATCGATTACAAAGAATGCAAAGAGGTATTATTTTCCTCGAGAGAAAATGAAACAAAGAACGACGCGATCGAGCCAGCAGAAACAACTAATCGAGACCGTCGCAGCAATTTTGTTCCCCTCGGCGAACATACGTTTACACCGGGCAAACAAATGCACGTTCTACCCCAACTTGGACAAAATTCGATGTTCCTTTCCTTTTACATTTGAATTTTGTCGAGGACGAGGCAGAACGGGCAGCTGTCTGTCCGGTGTAAACGCACCGTTAGAATGGAAAGGTTCTAATGGGAGATTCAAATCTCCCGCCAGTACTCGCGGTTCTCCAAAATGGCCGCGGTTCGAGGTCCCCCTCTCCGCCGCCAGGTCCCACCCACTCCCTCCTGTCACTCGTCCATGCTCGTCGCTCTTCGGCTCCCCACTCTCGCCCAATGATCGTCCACGCTCGTCGCTCCTTAGCGCCTCCCTCTCTCTTCACCGTCCATGCTTGTCGCTCCTCGACTCCCCCCACTCGCTTCCAACGCACCGTTCAAGGTGTTCCCCTCTCTCTATCCTTGTCCTCTCACCGTCGCCCTCCAACACACACGACACGCGTTTCACGTGCGTGAAAACTCGCCACACGCAGAGATACAGATGGTACATTTCATATTTCGTGTCCCTTTTGCAAAGCGCGGCACGTCAAGGCACTCCCTGTTTCTTTCACGTCGTTACACAGGCCAACTCGATCCCGGAAACCGTGAAACGAAAACGACGACACCCGTGAAAAGCTTCCTACGAAGATAGACTTCGACGGGAGCCAGGGTCATCGTCTAACGAAACAAAACACGCTGGAGAGTCCAATGTAAAGGGCTCAAAACTGACCCGACACGGCCATGATCTGGCAACCCGAGTGCACGTGGTCCATCACCTGCTCCTTCAGCCGACACACGTGCTCCTTCAACTTGTGCACGACGGCGCTCAATTCGCTGTTCTCGCCCTTGAGCAGCTTAACCTTGTCCTCGAGCCTGGAGATGCGCTCCAATTTGCGTCTGCGGCACTTGGACGCCGCCACGCGATTCCTCTGACGTTTCCTCTCCAGCTTGATCCTCTCCTGGTTCTCCATGTCGATGGGCGACATCGGAGGCGAGCTCGACACGCTCGGTACCGTTTGTGGTTCATCCTTGATCTGCATGAGACCCTGACTTACCGAAGATTCCGTGCTCTGCACGCTGCTGGGTGGTTCCAGGGTCGTATACGTCGCCCCATGAATACTGCCCGGTTCTTGCGAACTATCCGAATGATGAAGCTCGTTGAGGGCTTCGACGAAACCGCGAGCGTAAAGTTCCTGGGCCTCGGTGACCGCTTTAGGGAACAAGATCTGCGTGGGCGTCGGTAAATTCGACGTCACGAGGGTATCCTGCTGGGCTATGATGAACTTCTCCAGTTCCGGCGAGCCCAGTTTCAACATGTTCAAGTCCGGCGAGCTTAAAATAGGCGTCACGTTGTTGAGCGCCGGTGGCAGAGGCCCGAGTCGCGGCCTTTTCGCCTGCGGACCCTGTCGCTGACATCCGTTCAAGTCTAACGTAAGATTACGTTTCAACTGGCCCACGTTGTTCTCGCGATTCACCACGCCGTAGACGCTCGTCTCCTCGTAGAACGTCTGCTCCATCGTCGAACTTCGCACCATCGATGCCGCGGGACTGATTGCGTGGCCAACCAAAACTTCGGCTCTTGTAGAGCGGCGTTACTTTGCCGTCGCTGGAGAAAACCGCGATCGGTTCGCTCGATTTATCGACCTTCCGTTTCGCACCGAGCACTAACGTGTCTAGTTTTTCACTGTTGTTACATAACCATGCGAGCGAACTGCATTTATTGCACTTTTGCTAGAGCAATTCGTCGACAGATTGTTCCAACTCCGACCGTGTACGCGTTTACGACACTCGCGATCGTCCCGGAGTTGAGACGCAAAAAGGTGGGTTTCGACCACCGCTACGCGGCGACTCGTGTAAACACGACACGTAGAAAAATGCGGAGCTGCTCGTTTCAGAGACCGACGGTGACACGAGGACCGACCTGGTTCAACTGTCAACACAACAATGACTCACGACACGCAATCCGACGAACGTGATGTTCTGCGCGTGTGCACCTCTAGAACAGTCTGCGACGCACGTCGAACGCGGATGTTGCTCAGCCGTACGGCACGATGTCTCGGCAACTTGTGAACACCCAACTAAACGTACTGCCTTATATCCCGTGACTCACGTCCACTAAAAATAGCTCGGTCGTCACCGGGGAGCGCGCCGATTGGCCGGCGCTGGCGTCACTGGCCCATTTCCATTGGTCGAGCAATCGGCGCTACTAGGAAATGGCTCGCGCATGCGAGACGCTGCTTTATCGCTGCCGTGGAGGGAGAGTTTGAACGCCCGGTACGCGCGTTTAAGACACAACTTTTACTTGTTGAAATTCGCGTTATTTTCGAGCCCCGATAATAACGGTGCTCTATAACGTTGCATAAATAATACGAGTGCTATTGAATGGCTAAACTGTCGGTCTTACGCGCCGCTTCGCGGATTTAGTACGCGTTCTAGATTGTAACGAGTTACGATAGTACGCGAGCCTTTTTTATTTTTCGAGTTTACTATTCCGCTCCCACGCTGGTTGGTGTTTTTCGCGTTCTCGCTGCGCGTATTGCAATTATAGCTTGTTTCGTATTCCACGTTCGACGATGCATACGAATTTACCGTGTATTTTTCTCTTCGAAACGAAAGATAACTCGCAAACGACGCCGAGATTTGTAGGAGTAATTCATTGCTTTAAGCTTTAACGTTCTAACTATACCGTGATGATGTTCGCATGAACGAATACGCTAATACAAACATCCATTACATAAACTGGTATCGACGAGCTATAAGTCAATACACCAATCACGATTGTTTCGCGCTATCTTGCATTCACTGAATAATGCTTGTAATTGACTACTAGTATCTTGAGCGAAAGTGTTCCGCAATCTTAATTGATGTTAATTCATTGGTATTCTGTAACTAGGGTTCGACGATGGTTAATTAAAATTGGTTTGTACGTTTGTTAATAAACAATTTCAACTTCGATTGTTAATTTTTACTTTCGTCGAACAGTAAATAATAGTCGAACCCTGTTTACAGAAACAGACGTTGTAAAAGTAGGTGCCACTTACCCTCACGACGATCCGGTTAATTGTTGCATATTCGAGCAGGTAAAGTGTTTACTTTCTTCCGGGTGTCATTAACCTTCAGGTAAATTGTTTACCGACCGCTAAATTGCCTGAAATCAAAAGAATCAAGATTAGTATGATTCATGGGCTTACATGACGTAGAGGAGGAAAAGTAATATATTGTATATTGCAGTATAAATTATCTAATCGCGTTGTACCGCACAGTAATATTATTTCATAGTATGCATAATCGAGATTGTCATAGAACAACCGTTCGTTTCTTTACCTATTTCTTGGAACGGTATTGAAACAGTGACACGAAAACAGCTACATAATACACGTATATTTATTATGCAAATTAAGCATTGACCTCAGGTTTAGGCTTTTAGTAGCAGAAAGTTCCGCGTACGCACACCCACGCCTTAGAATTGATACCAAGTGGCAGTTCAATTAATTTTTCCAGATATACGTCCCTTCCAATTATTTTACGTATCAACTAATTTTTCTAATTTTAAATTAAATAATCTTATCTTACTATTATATCGTCACGCGTTTCATAGCCTTGCGTTATATCGCCATGAATTATAGACACATCCTATATATCCAAGCACTGTATCACTGTGCGGTATATTGTCAAGCGTCGTATTGTGAACTAATCGTGTAAAATTAAAATGTGAATAAACAATATTACCATCAATTATTTCTTCGAAAATGTCATTAAATTGATGAGGGATCGGGAGAAATCAGGAATTGGTGGTTTGTTCGCGTGGGCGAAGCGATGCCAGCTACTTTTTTTCATCTCGAAATTGAACAAACATAATTAATTTCCGCCTCTACGTTGACCACACTATAGACATGTCAGCTGGGGATAGAGAAGGTTAAATCCATTATACATAACACCTCTTGCTTGCTTGAGACCTAACCTTTTTTTTATTTATGCACCGAGGCGACCTCTCTGAATGCAACTGCAAAGATCGATCGTTTTTAAACAATACTTTCAATTATCAAACGCACAAAGAACCGCGCCTTTTTCCCGCGAAAAATTTTCAATCATGTATGACGATTCACTAATACACGATACATTAATAATATATGTATTAATATATATTTTTTCGGTGCATAAATAAAATTCACTACAAGCTCTCTAACTTATTTGATAATTATGTAAATTATGTACAAATAACAATATGTATGATACCCATATAAATTTCCACCATGTTGGATTTCAATATACGACTATTATTAAAGTTTAATTTATCTTACTATACTGCGTAAAATTGAAGTTTAATGATAAAATAAAATAAAGTACACTTACCTTTAAGTAAATTACTGTAAATTTTCTTGAAATTCAATAAATTAACACAGCACTTTATTCACAGTTGTTTGATTTAATTTTATGCACCCTCTCCCTGCAAACGTGTTTGAACTACTAACGGTTTTCGTGCAATTTATCGAAATTACTCTTCGACTATGAATAATCGATTATCGATATATATCAAACGCGGTTAAAAGCGCACGATGTCATTGATTTGAAATTAAAACTGCGAAGCTTGAAAAATTAAATCAGCAAATTATATTAATTAAAATATTAATTAAAATATTTAATTTAAAAATAATTTAAATTAAAAACATATTGCAGGTTTACAAACGTTTGTTTATTATCGCAACAGTAGTTAAGGATACAAAAGGTACGATATATGAACGATACTACTAAAGGAAGCCAAACTTTTAGAACGATGGCTGTGTTAAAGCATGTCGATCTCCTGTAAATAATTAACAGTGAATATAATAAAAATGTGCGCAACGATGGAAGCAGAACAGTTTATATAATGTAAACCTAATTTGTCTCATATTTCTATTCGTTCAATCAAATTGATTCAATTTCTGTATTCTTGATGTATTTAATGAATTCGTCATAATGCATTGATACTTTATGTACATTATTCTGATAATCACACTGTGTTTCAGAAACACATTAATTTTCACTCGTTATTAATGGTACATTAATTCCTCCGTAATTTCCTAAAAAAGGTATCAATTATGATTTAGTGTATAATACAACTATAATTAAACAAAAAAATAAACTACTTACCTCTTTAAGCTTGGTTCATGGAAAGTGGTTGGAGCCCTTTTTCGTCTAGGACGACTAATTGCGTAAATACTACTTGTACTCGTATTACTGTTTTCTGAATCGCTTGAATTTTCTGTTCTTGAACATGGACTTCTGCAAGTAATAATTATAATTTTGAAACTTAAGAGTGGATCCCAGTTGACACAAATTTGGAAAGTCTCTATACTTACAAAGATTTACCCGACTCCTGCGAGTTTGATACTTCAGGAGATGGTGTTCTAGATTTAACGTCAGATTCGTTTAGTTTCTGTAACACTACTTTAACAGCGCTTGGATCCTTATTTCCAGATTGATCTTTTCTTTTTCGACTACTTTTCCTGTTAAGTATTGGTGTACCTTCCACAACGTCTTCCGGACTTACATTCTTAGATTTCTTCTTCTTTTTCTCCTTGTCATCGTTGTTATTTAATAGTGGCAGTTTTACCGTAGATTGATTAAACGTAAATTCGTCTAAACTATTGTTTGCAACAGATGGAAGAGGGCAAATTTGAGTTATTTGTTTAAGATTGGTGGTTACTTCAGGTTCTGTTTCAACTGGAATATTTGTCTTCAGTGCAGACTCTTCTAAAACTGGTAATTTTAAATCGTTTATATCAAAATGCATATTATTTGGTCGCATATACATTAAGGTAAAGTCGTCATCTTCTTCTTCACTTTCGAAACAGCCTCGCCTTTGAGTAATAAAATTTGGGAAGTTCATTGCCAGTTCGTTTTCTACTTTACATTCATTCTCGTTTATGACTGTTGTGTCAGTCGAAGTTGATGCGTTATAAGAAGTATCGTTGTTTTCGTTCGCTTGACCATTTTGATATTCATTTTCGTTATTTATTTGTTGATCCAGTTTAGAATTAGACATACTCCCATCACACTTGCTTGTTGTCGACAATGACGAAGTGTCTTGTGAACTTTTCTCATTGTCCGATTCATCACTTAATTCAGTTACTCTTAAAGTTATATCCATACTATCATCATTAGAAAGGGTATCTTCATCAGTCTTTTTGTCCTTATTTTCAAATGAATTAAACGTATGTCGCATTTTATACTTAAACGAAGGCACAGAACAAGTATTATTAAATAACCAACTTGGTCCTTCAAGAGGATCCTCTATATCCATTGTATTTTGTGTTCCATTCATATTTTCATGCGTCTTTGAAGTATTATTTAAGTCATCATCGTTTTTTTCATTTTCATCTTCAATAGTTGTATCACCATTAGTCTTTGAAACATTAGGAGGTGATAATTCTGGTAGTTTAATACTTGTCTGAGAATCCTCTGGACTTACACTCTCATTACTCTCTAAGCTCTCATTTCCCAGAGTATTTCGATTCTCTGTTAACTGTAAAGAACAAGTAAATTCATTTAAAATGAAAATAAATTTAATCGAACTTTCATGACTTGTATTAAAAAAAAAAGATTTATGAAAACACAAACCTTCCGGATGTTAATGCTTTGGGAATTTTGTAACAATTTTGATACATCGTTAAGTTTTACAGTGGGACTTCCGATGTACTCAAAATTTTCAATGCTATTACGAGTACTGTTACCTCCGGATAATTTCCTCGATTTCGAAATGTTTCCTGACATTCTTCCTGAACGTCTGTTACTCCTTTTACTTAGTCTGCGTTCACTTTCATCTGTAGACACGTGTTATGATATGAAATTAGTCTACACTAAATACGCTATTACAGCTATCAATGTTGAAATATCATACCACTATGTCTTGGTGAAGTGACATTTAATCTTTCAGGCATTCTATACATACGGCCTTCTTCCTATAACATTCAATTGATTTAGACATATGTATACATGTATGTATTTCCACGAGAAGTTGCAAATTTGAACAAAATACGTACGTTTCTACGTTGACTCACATTCAACCGACCAGGCGTCCTTGGACTGTTTAACTCTTGATTCCTAGGGGGTGTTGTTACCTCTTGTATTACGCTTAAGTTTGATGAATTATTAATATGTTGCATATTTACTCTACTTAAATTAATGGTGGGTTTTGTAATGGTGTGACCGCTCACCATAGGCTTCACAACTCCTCTAGTTGGAGATTTTGCTGACAGTCTTCTGTATGAATCTCCTAAAATGACTGCTGGTATTAAATATGATACTTGAAGATAAAAACAGCACATAAAACAATATAAAATATATCTTACTCCCAGTAGAACTAGCAGACATTCTTAAATTACTTGTAGGAGATGCTACAAACTCTTGACACGTAGAGATGGTATTTGTTAAATATCCAGTCATAGTTACTATCATTTTAAGCATCTCCTTCGCATTCTTTAGAATATTGGATATTACAGCCTGAAATATTTTAACATATTATGAAAATGATTAGATTTTATTAAATACCTTACATAAAGTTTACTTACATCACGTTTGTTACATGCTGTACCTAAATCTTGTACTTCCGCAATTAAAGCAACATTCTGGGAAAATAATAACTGACTCTCATGTTTTTCTTTAGACAAAGCTTTTGCTAATGAACAATTATTACTTTTTAATTTTTCACATACTGAAAAAATTAAATTTCATTTTAATAAACACATGGCATGAAGTATATACAATTTGTTTAAAACTTACATGGTTTGTAAGATCTACTTCTTAGATAATTCCTTAAATATTGGGTCTTTTTTATAAGCACTGCAGGCCTTTTAACTTTTCGATGTTTCGGAATCTGAGGCATTTTCCATTTATTATTTGATTTTCTAAAAGTTCCAGAAAGATATTGTCAACAATGTTGTTATATTACCAACTTATTTTTCCAAGAAAATAATATGTAGATACACATATTAGCTATATAATGTTATATAAGGAAAATAAAACACATTATCCTTAATTGCAATAAATGGAGCATATTTAAATATTTGTAGGTCAAAGTTTTAAATTTAGGAAATAATACATAATAGAAATATATATTATTCCACACATTTTTATGCATTCAAATAAAAATAAAGAATTATGAAAACTTCAAAAAGTACGCTTCGAAACTTGTATAAATCTCAAAATTCACTTCAAGTCAACAAATATATAACATTAACATTTACCTGTCAACTAGAACAAATTGTCTCTGAATCGAAAGTTTATTTGTAAACAACGCGTTTTTTCGTTTCAATGCAATAAATTAATATCTTCTTAAAATAATACAGTTGCATCAACGATATGGTATCGGATTTAGCTATGCATTTCCGCCATTGTAAAAGCATAAACTTTACAACCGCGGGTTAAGATCATTGATCAAGATTTCGATATTGCTTACTTGTTATTGGATTTATAGAAATATTGAACGCACTACTTAACGAATCAATATTTTAAATCATTCACAAGGCAATATTTATATTTATTTAATTCAATTGAAAGTTACATAAAAAATACACCAACGTGCGTGGTAGGCTTTCATACGGAAAATGTCTATGTATGGGAGAAAGATCCCACCACTCGTTGGTTTCAAATTTGGACAGTTATCAACTTGGGAATATTAATATTTGAGGATTTAAATATATGAAAATTTAGGAATTTGAAAATTCGAAAGTTAAAAATTTGGAACATTTTGAAATTTTCGAACTTCAAATTTGTGCACTTTTTCTCTCAAAGTCGAAGGCAAGTGGTGAGGGGCTTTCCCACTACATTATTTGATTTGTATTGAAAGGAAAACTATTTTCTTAGGAATTCAATAAATTAAGATCAATGTTCATAATAAGTGTATTTTACAGAAAGAAAAGTATATTTTACAAAATCAATTAGTGAAACTTAATATTTCTGATCTAGGGTTTTAAGATCTCAAAGTAAAATTTTGATCTCTAAATTTATTTTTCATTTATGAAACTATTTTCATAGAGAAAGATAAATGAAAATAAGCTTCTGCACTCAATTAATACTTCCAGATATATTCAAATTTAATCATTACTTTATTCATGATTTATCACACATTGTTAACCCTCTAGCTTGAAATATCATTCAAAGCAATGCTTGCATTGCTTGTAATGTATGTCCACGTCAGTCTACATGACTTTTGTGACATAACCTCGAAATTTCAATCTGGTACTCAGTCTTTCAAATGAATACGTTTGCATACATGTCAATTTTTGTATACATTCCTTAACGTAAACAAGGTATTTAGAAAATTTTGTTTAAACGACATTGTTCTTATAGCCTAAACTACAATAAAACACTTAGAAGAATAACACAAATTTATTATTTATTTAATATAGGTATTATAAATTTGAAATTACATATGTTTGCATATTTCTTGTAGAGTAATTCAAAATGAATTGGACTTTGTGGATATTTGTACTTGGATCTTTTAGTTGTAAATATATACATGCTCAAGTACAAAGAGTTCCACCTGGTGTATCACCCCAACATTATCAACAAGTAAGTATTTCCTTCCAAATGATCAACCATATGGTTGTTACTACATTAAAATTTCTTTGATCTGTTTACAATTATTATAGGGGAATATTAACAAACAGTTTTAATGATTGTTTCATTCATGAATTAATGTATATTTATTTTATTTCAGCCTGCTCAACAAGTACATCAAGTACCACAACAAGTTCCACAACAACAGGTAGATTCCTAGTGTTCAAAGAGATTCATTATATTTGTGCTTGTTCATAATGTCATTGCTAACACTCATGTTAAAACTTACACAGTTTCAGCAAGTACCAGGACAAGTACCTGTGCATCAAGTTCCAGTTCAACAGGTACCTATGCAACAACAATACATGCAACCTCATCAAGTACCAGTACAACCAGGACATGAACATACACAACCCATACTCAATGCTGCCAATATAGTTCATGAAAAGGCGTATGTTCAATAAATTTAAATGCATTAATGTTAGATGTTTAAAAATTTTAATTATTTTTAAACTTTCTTTTTCTATATAGACATATTGCAGAACATATGGAAGTTCCAATAGATACTAGTAAAATGACAGAACAAGAATTACAATTTCATTATTTCAAGATGCATGATGCAGACAATAACAATAAGTTAGATGGTTGTGAACTTATTAAATCCTTGATTCATTGGCATGGTATGTATTAACTAATCTCCTGTAAGTACTTTTGAAAGGCATGTATATAACTACTTTCTTACATTCAGAACAAGGTAACAAAGAAGCAGGTGAATCTAATCCTGTAGAGAAACTATTCAAAGACGAAGAGTTGGTTACTTTAATAGATCCAATACTTTCTATGGATGATACTAATAACGATGGGTATATCGATTATCCCGAATTTATACAAGCACAGCAAAATGCAGCATCTACTGGCAGACAGTAGTTACATAAAATAAACAATATTTTTATTTCATTTTAAACAAGCATGTAGTTTCATTTATAAACATTTTGCGTTTTTCGATTTGTTATTATTACAATATCAGTAATGGTATAGGCCACTACTTTAAATTGAATTGCAATTATTTTTTTTTATTTAATTTTCAAATAAAATTTTTTTAAAACCATTGTTTAAATAATTATGTATAGTTTTTTTGTTTAATTTGCTATTTAACATCCTTAACTTTTACACTTTGTATGTAATATTAATATTTATAAATAATGTAAAAAATTTTCATATATATTTTTTTGGAAATAGATTTATTAATAGCAACATCTTTTTATATCTTAAGTACCTTGTTAATGATTACATAAAATTAATTTTTGGAAACAATGCTATATTCAGCATAAAAGTGCTTGCGCATATAATAACATACCTGTAATAATAACGAATTTTATATGTATAATTATTCTGGATAATATAGATCAGTCAGATTCATGTATATACATCATATGTATTCATCATCTAAAAACACATATTCGCATAAACTGAGCATTGTTTCTCATATAGCCATTCTTCATAAATTAGAGCATATTGGAAAATACTTCCTATTTAACTTTTGATACGATCGAAGTACAAAGACAACAATTTTAACAATTTTATAACTAGTTATTATAATTTTGGAACAATTCTATTATCAAGAATTACATAAACCTATATGTATTATATGGTTGTAAAAATGATATATAAATATAGTTTTGTTACAAATTGGTAGCTTTTTTGCCTTAAACCAATTTATAATCGTATTCATACTTTCTCACATACAATTCAAAACTTTATTCATCAAAAATGCACTTTAAATTATACTGCTTAAGAACGTATAGTTTTGTATTTCTTCCGGTATTGTCAATACTTTACAAGAATAACGCTATAAATTAAAATATAATTCCATAAACATGAATTTATTTAAAAAATTTTTTGAATATTTATAGATATATAAATATACTGATATACATAAGTTCAATACAATTATGCTTACATAAAATTTATCAATACGTTCGAAAACATACATTTTCGTTTTATGTTGAATACAAAATTATTTAAGTGGAACATTTTTTATTATTTAAAATAGTATGAAAATATTACAAGATCTTTTTGGATTAAAGGAGTTCGTACTTACTTAAAGATACATTCCGTTTACTAAATAATCGGCGTCATGAGCGTATGATCCATGCCGTCTTCTACGTCTTCGAACTACCCGTAAACGGCAAGCTATTAACGTAGCTGTAATAGCTGTTATTGTAAGTCCTAAAGCTAACGATATAACAGCTCCTCTAGGTTTCAGAACCTCGATGTCGTTGAGTTGTTTTAGAAAATCCGCTGTAATAGTATTCCTACCATGCTCTGTGCTGTGATCTTTGATAACTATTACGCTTTTATGTTCTACGTAAAAGTAATGTATAAGTAACAATTGCAGAAAACATTTAAAAGACAATATTATTCACCGATGTACCTTTTGGCTCTTTCCCTTTTGCATGATTCAATGTTGGTGTTTCATGTTTTACTGCATGTGATTTGTCATTGTTCTGCTTCATTTCTTTTTCGTGAACAGCATGCTTCTCTTCTTGCTGATGAACTTTTACAATTTCTTTATCTTTTGGTATGTACTTTTGTTCATTTGGTATCTAAAATAATACAGCGTCAGTGTTTACGAGAATAAGAGCCTATAAGGTAAAACTTACATCACAAGGAGGTGCTATTGTACTAGCAACAGTATTTTCTACTTCATCAACTTGTTTTTGTTGCAAATTCGATATTGGAGAAGGAGACGGAAAAATTTGGGTATTTTGCCATGAAGCTCTATTCGGTGATCCATAATGTGAAATATATGGATGTCTTTCTTCTAAATATGCACCACTGATATTCATGAAATTTCAAAGTAAATATAATCCCGTTACACAATTTTTTACATTCAAGAATCTTACCTATCTGTCTCTTTCTCACCCATAACGTTTGGCCCTTTATGGTTAAAACTATGTGGTTGATCTAAAAACAAGAAATTTCATAGATCATTATATGATTAAAAATACATAGTTATTTATAAACATACTACATACGTTCATAACGATTCAAGTTGCTCTGTTCATGAAAAGGGATAACAGGACCATATACATCCTTAGCTTGATCATAAACTGGTTGCAAATTCAACTGATATCTTGGAGTACCAAAGTCTTTGTGAACTGGATATACTTCCATTGGTTGCCCTGGATATGAAATAGGTCGTGGAATCATTTGATGATCTGAATTAGGTAACATCCATGAATTAACTTCTTGATGAGCGTATTGTGGAACTGGAAATTTATTTTGCTCAACCATTTGTTGATATTTTATGTTGTCAATAGGTAAAAGTGGTGGAGGTGGTTGTGCTCCTTGAATAACTGGAGGAAGAGTCGGTCTCTCTGTAGGACAATGATCTTCATCGGATTCGTCCGCGCATTGTGGAATGCCATCACATACATTATACTCTGCTATGCAATCTCCAGAAGAACGACATTCATATTGATAACGACTGCAACCTAATACAATCACATGTTAATGTTGCTTCAATGTGTTTCAGGATCTTTTATATCTATAAATAAATACCTTGCTTGACTGGTGGGGCTGTTGTTAATGGTTTTGGTGCTAAGGTTGCAACTAACTTTGTAGAAGGTTCTGTGAATGAATATTGTGCTGGTGCTGTGTCTGCCAAATTCCTATTTTATGATAAACATTTTATTAAACAATGAAAAATATTATGTAATGCATGCTTACCTAAGGGACTTCAGTTCATGCTCTTGTTGAGAAATTCTAATTCCTTCTTCATTGCTTTGAGTATTGTAATTAATGCGTATTGAACTACTATAATTCGCATGATTAGTGAATTTACATTTAAAATCGTCTAACGGCCCGCATTGGAAGAGATAACAACTTCCAGGTTTCTGAAGATAATTAAGGAATTAATAGAATACATCATCAAATGTAAATATAGTATGTAAATGAAGAAATTTCTTAATAAAGCTAATTACAAACTTATGAAAATAGGTGTACCTTTTCTTCAAAAATAAACACGTCACAATCCTTTGTATCACAACAAAATTGTAAGCACTCGTTTCTGGAATTAACATCAATTTCCTTCAAGTAGGTGGCACCCATACTCCGAGACTCCTGTGTTTGAATAATTTTATTTTCCTGGGTCTTAAAACTATTGAAACACATCTGATAGCCGTTTCTGAATGTCGTTCGTTTCTCATTTTTGTTTAATAAAATTTCACCAGTCACAAAATTCAGGATTACAAAAAGATTAACAAAAATACGCAGAACTTTGTAGGGCAACATTCTCTTACAGAGACGTCTGCGACTCTAAGCAAAACGCGCATGTTTTCCGAGTTTCCACATTTAATCAATAACTTCAAGTGTTATGTGACTAACACAACTATGTAATGTATATGTAATTACACAATGCTAAAAGAGAATTTTATTGTGCAACGAATAATTTAATATAAGTTAAACTCTGCGCAAACTTTATTTTTATACATTTTTTACATTATTGTTAATTGTGGAAATGATGTCGCTGACTCTATCTATCTAGCGGCAAACTACAGTAAAATCGTTGTTATCAAACATTATAAAATCGATAATAATTTTGTTAATTTAATTGAACTAAATACATTTAAATGTCATTGAGTCATCAATTCTAGACATAGGTCAGGACATTGCTGAAAGAAGGAATGTGTAGAAAAATGAATACATGTATAAGTGTTCATTTTCAATATTTATTGTTTCTTTAATACGTCAACTAGAATTTTGCATACACTTCTGTAGCCTAAGTACAATAACAGAAAATAATCTATTGATTCGTACAATTCTTATCTCTATCAATAAAATTTCTTATACTAATTTATGGAATGGTTCTGGTGCTTAGACTTGTAACATTTTTGTAATATTCTTAGCTATCAAATGATCTAGAAATGAATAACTCAGATATAAATTTTGATCAGATGATAAATTGAAATAATTATTGCTAATCGTAGTTTAAATTATTTGAAGTTGTATACGAGTTTCTTCTAAGAATTAATTTATAAGAAATATTAAAATTAAAAAATGCTACAGATCTAAAGCACGCTTGTATCTTATTATAACGTATGTCACACAATTGTTCTATATTAATCACACACTGTGTATAAAACTAGCAGAACTATATGTATATATAAATCGTCTATTTGATTTAGAATTGCACATCTAACAACCGTTTCAATAATTCATATTTTCCGCGGAATGATTAGTTGTAAATGTTGTAAAAATATAATTGCACTTATTTTGTTTTATATAGATCTGCACCTTTCAAATGATGCTACCATATCATTTGTATTTAATGTGCATTATAATGTTTAAATGTATATATAAAAAAAAAATAAATTAACATTTGATAGGCAGATGGGCAATACAAAATTTTATACCGCGAGCATTGACAATAAAACTTGACTAACGATGCTCTGCACATAAAATTTTGTAATTATTTATATTGCAAAGATAGCAAAATATGTCTCAGATGCACCCATCTTAATTAATTCGAATTGTAAATTGATTCTTAATTTGAATAAATCAATATGCATAAAACTGTAACTAGAAATGTTTAGATCAGTGCAATCTTATATTAGTTAATATTAATGGAAGTCAACAATTGAATTTAAAAAAAAGACAATAATTGTATAAATCAAAAATCAACTAAGTATAATTTAATTTTTCAAGAATATCCTGGTCTAATTTGTACAATAAATGGGTTCAATTTGAATGAAAGAATTCAAATATAATATTGAATGATAAAATACTATATATAATTGATTTATATGGATACTGTATACCCATAACTCACATATTTCCCGAAATGTTTTTTCTTAGACTTTTGTGAAGCACAGCACACATGTTACCAAACAGATACAATTTTTCATCACATAATTATCAGTATTTATAAAAAAGATTTCAAATTTCTGTTTCTTTACACAATGTACACGTGATGTATCCCCTCACATTATGTTACAATGTGCATAAGTGTCATTATGCATATTTGAACTTCAGATGCGTATAAATTCCTTAAAATTTAGGCACATAGAACACACAATGATATCATAAAATATGTGCATAACAAAGCTTCAATTATGAGAATACTTGTTTAATGTACACAATATCATTAGCTTGTATAAATAAGAAACTTTAAAGAATCCACTTTTTGAAGCAGTTTCTTTGCTAAAATTACAGTGAATGATACATTTTTAATTATGTATTTTCATAACTGTAGCAAGTGTTATGCATATACTATACAAGAACATTAGAAATTTCTATTCAATCTTATATGATGTATGTATGTATAACACGATACGACAAATACTGTTTAGGTGTATTTTAAGGCACTCGTGCGAATAAAATATGAAACAGTTAAAAGAAACTTATGAAACAAAACATTAAGTGGAATAACAATCGATAGACTTATATATATTATATATTTTTTCTTATTTCAACATAAAACTAACATTTTTCTGTAAAGTGACTTTCACTGTCTTTTTATTCTTTGGAATGTAAACCAGGAAAGAGGAATTATAAAGCGATTGTCAATATAGTCTGTTAACCCTGTATTAGTATAACACCTGTTTTTTAGCCTCTTAAAAAGGAATATATATGTATTCCATTTTTTTCTATAGCCAGGAACTCATTCTTTAAGGACTTTTCCCACCCCCAGTGCACATATATCAATATAATATAATAATAAGAAAACATTTATAACATTTAAAACAATTAAAAACTTTAATATTGTATGAACAATAACTCATTAGGCATATTTAAATAGATTGAATCAAACATAAACATATAACAGGGGAGTGAACAGATATCACTATACAATTTATAAATTTTTGCATGAACTGTGAGATGCTACTTCATATATGAAATATCATCGTAAAACAAATTGAAAGTGATACTAGTAAAAAAATATGTACGACGATCTTTGTAAAATTGATTACAAAACTTGTTTACAAATTGATCAAAAGTAAATGTTTGTTAAAAATAAATATAAAATTATTATTTGTTAATTAGTAACATGTTTAATACTTTTTTTATTAAATATAGAATTTTATTATATTTTGTATACTTGCATCACTTTCAAAATCTTAACATCTCATAGTTCATTTCCTTTATCTTGTAACATATAGAATAGATATTTCTTATTTTGACTACCCCTGTTTAAAATATGTAACTTTATACAAATGTAACTTCATATACTTGTAGGTCTGTTTAACATTGCAAGAGTACATATTTTTTTTAAAACAAGAATAATAAATATACATATGTATTTAGATATTTATATGTATATATGTGTATATTTATACATTGTATATATAAGTCTTTTCACGATATAAATAAAAATTTGTAACGAGCACATTAACTTACTCTATTACTTATCTTTTCATTTGTACAAATAAAAGACTGTGTAGTCCTCGAAAACTATAAATAATATAACATGTACGTTTTTTTTTTTGCTAAAATCTTTGGCTAAATATACAACTACTTAAAATATTTTTTTTCTATTTTCAAGTAACTTTTAACAATTAACATCACTCTGACGTTAATTCTTCTTTTATCATAATAATTGTACAACGGTAATATCATTACCAACATAATGAACATGTACGATTCGATTGAGATTAAAAGTGTTACTCCTTTTTATGTTTATTATTATAGTACTTGTTTAAAGGTACTCACATCATTTGTTCCAGTATAGGTGATCACAGGAAATGCATATATGCAATCAAAATAATTTGTTACAACTCGTTATTATCATTCTTTTGTTTTAAAATCTTGTTGTGTATATTCTACACACTTTGCGATATCCTAAAAAATATAATCGTTAAAATACCATTTATATTTAATGACTAAATGATCAGTATCTGGACTACGATAAACGATTTTAAAATGTTTAGATAGCGTACCTGAACAGCGATTTGTAATGGCGTTAATTCTCCAATAGAACAATCATTCCGAATGACGTTTGCTGGTAAGAGTCGTGGACAAGGTTTACCAGTGAATAGAATGAAAAGTGCGTGAATACTTTTACGTTGTGTCAGTTCCATGTAACGGTGTTGATATCCGGCTAAGTGTCTTCGGTGTCGTGATGTTGTGGGAAACCATCTCTCGCATAAGTTACAATACCTTTTATGTTTTATTGTTGCCTGCAGCATGAAAGTTTTTATTAGACAAAGAAACAAATTTTTATCAACAGAAGAAACAAGTTTCTCTACCTTTTCATGATAAGCTAGTTGCGTTATAATATCAGCAATGGTCATTTCACAATCCTTGTAAGAATCTTTACCCTCTGCTATTTTCTCAATAGGAGCTATCACTTTGTTTTCTATACTCTTTTCACCCGTTGTCGCATTATTAACCTCTTCTTGATTCGTTATTACTGGAGGGGACCTGGAACTATCTCTATCTGAACTGGAATCAAAGTTCAAGGCAAACTCTGGTATTAATAATGGCATATTGTCTTCCTTCGTCTTCGAATCGTTTGAACCCTCCTCTTTTTGACTCTGAGTGCTGTTCGCTTCCTTCTTAGATTTCTCTCCGTGAAATTCTTTTCCATCTTTGAGCTTATCAGTTAATTCCGTAATATCAGTTTCTATCGCAGATACTTCATTCGTTGAATCCTTATCCGATTTCTTAGAAGTCTTCAAAGAAATTGTAGTTGACTCAGGTACATTAGTGCGTCCACACGTAGAAGCTGTAGGACATTCTACAGTGTAAATCATTTCATTCTGTGAATCCTTTGAGATCTCTTTTCCCACAGAGAGATGCTTATTCTGCTTCAAGTATCTTTCTTCAGCTTCTTCAGCGTCTCGACGAGGAGATTTGTGTTCTTTCTTTTCCAAATTCTTAGATTTCCTATGTACCTTTGCATCATCGCCATCATTGCAACCTGCGCATTCAGGTTCACATGACTCTTCAAAACCCTTAAAATTAAAACTTGAACCTTGCTTCTTCTCTGCCATAGTTTTAGGCCTTGACGTCCAGCTTTCCAGATCTTTGTTCTCAGGTCGAGTTAGACATTTCTTCAGAGCCTCTTTGGCAGCTAGCACTTCTTTGACTAACAAATCGGTGCAGTAAAAGTAATCATTTGATGTATTCCTCGAACTCTGTCCATTCTGTTCAAACATGTACTTATTCTGACTGAAAGTATCATCCGAAGAACGTTGGAACTCGCTGAAGTAAGTTTCCCTCGACTTCTCGTTTAGATACTCATTTTTGGAATGTGAAGCATGATCGTTGTCTAACATAAACATACCGGAATGTTGCATTTTATTATCAATGAGCTCTAATTCAAGTTCCAGTTGAGTTGGTATAGCATCCTCCATGTGCAATTTATTAATCCTCTCGAATTCACAATTTTTTTCTGTTTCACCGTCACAGCTATCCGGCGATGCTGGCAAAATTTCTATGGTGGTTTGACTATCATCTGAAGACTCAACTTTGATAATGGAATTATCATTATTGTCGTAGCTGTGTAACCGTGTAATATCAGATTCTAGAAACTTGTTTTCTACGGAAGGTGAGCTTTCCTCAGTCATAAAACACGAATTGTATTCGCCTTTTGTAATCATCAGATCATTATATTCATTTATAAGAAAATTTCTAAAGTTCCTGTCCGTGCTCCTTGACATTTCATCTGACTCATTCTGATTATTTAGATCAGTATTCACTGATTTACTCTGAGAAGACAATCTCTTTCTATTTTTCTTCTTTGCAGTTTCATCGTTGACTAATGTAGAACCAGCTACCCTATCATTGGAACTTCTTGAATTGCTACTGAACTCACTAATTGATTTGGTATCCTTTAAGTAACCAGAATCTGACAATCTCCTCTGTTTACACTTTACAGGAGATAAACTGGATACTGAATTAGACCTAGATAATTTAACTTTACTATTCTGATTTAAATTCTTGTCAGCAACACTGGTACTGCTATCTGTAACAAGAGTTGGCGTGTTGAATATATTCTTTAATGTAATTTTTGATTGCTTCAAATCCTTCACGATATGATCCAAAAGTTCTAGCCTCTGTAGCTTCACCTTTGGTTGCCACTTTGAGGTTTCAGCAACCGAGGCCTTTTTACTTTTGCTAATTTCACATTTAAACTCTGTCCCTATTTGCGTTCTTTTTATAATAACTTTGGGAACTTTCTCAATAATGTATTGTGGAAACTTTTTTCTAAGCTCATCGTCAGCTGCGATGTTGTCCTGCTTCACCGAATGCTTTGCATCTTCTTCCTTCGTTTTCCTGCTTTTCTTTGGGATCACTTTGGAATCTTTTTCTCTTACTTGCTCCGCAGATTTGTCTTCGTCTTGTCTCTTCAGTCTCAGCTTTGGTATCTTTTCTGATTCTGCATCGCTAACCATTGATGCCTGGTGACTCTCGTTTTCAGAATCAGTAGCGTCCGACTCAGAGGTATCCTGTGTTTCATATTTTGAAACATGCTTGACATCTTGATTTTTAAGTTTCTTGATCTTCATTTTTGGAACACTCTTCAAAGCCTTCCGCTTCAAGTACAGCTTCAAATCTTTTGAAGATATATCTTCCAACTTTATCTTCACTTTTGGTACCTTGTTTTTATAGTTGTACTTTAAGGTGTACTGTTCCGAATCGCTGTTATCTACGTTTACATTTACATCGTTGTCCTCTGAAGAATGTTGCGGTGTTCTTTCAGATTTTGCTTTTTCTAAGAGCTCTACAGTGGGAGTTGCTGAACGAGATCTACTCTTCACAATTATCATTTTTGGAATCTTGGGTCGTGTTTCGGGAAGCAGCTTTGCATCGTACATGTCCGAACAATTATCAGTTTCAGTACAGTTTGACAAAGACTCGGGCTTTGTATTTAAAGCATCCTTCTTGATGATGAGCTTTGGTATTGCTTTTACATCCGTATTGCTTTCTGGCGAATGGCTGCAGTTACCATATGGATCAAAAGACAGAGGATCTTGCTTTTCAGTGTCATACTCCGTTCTGTCTATATCGTCAGGATGTTCAACCGGAGAATCATCGATAGTGCAATACTCGTTCAGAACAGGCATCTCTTTTTCTACCGAAGAACTTCTAGTCGAATTGTGTTCAGACATACTCTGCATTTCGTTACAGTGGTCATGCAGATGATCCATCATTTCCTGTTCTTCCACTGATGTGTCTTTTATACTTGATAAAGCCATTTCCATTTCCTCCGCATTAGATGCTTCTAAACTTTCAATGGCATTATCATTTTCATTATAAATAGTATCTTTGGAAAAATCTAATAAATTTGGTTCTTCTTCGTTCTGTCCCATCTGAACAGAAGCAATGACTATATCTTTTTGATTTTCAACAGTTTCAAGCATACCAAAATCTAGATTATTTTGTTGATCAATTGCTGTGTCCATCTGCACTAATTGAGATTCAGAGTTCTCTTGCTCTTCTGACATCTCGTTTACAGCCTCTTTTGGAGAATTACCACCGTTTTCATATACTAATGACTCAACATTCTTTTCAATTTCTTCGCTCATACATTCTTCAGGTTCTTGCTCTTTAGACAAAAGGACTATTTCTTCCGTGAGTTGAATATTCTCTTCTGCACAATCTAAAATATTTTCTTCTGATATTATTGGTGGTTCTTCGTCCACTTTATTGTTAACATTCTCAGATGATTCTTCAGCCATTTTATCAGAGGTGCTTATATATTTTTCAGATTCCAGAAATTCTTCCGAGATCTGCGCAGTTATATTACTAGAGTCCACACGAGACTCTGAACTTTCTGTTGTTGGACAATCTGCCACGTTTATTTCAAATTCTGCTGACTCAGTCTGATGACTTTGCAAATCTTCGGAAGCATCAACTTGTTTTATATTCTCTGCATTATCTACAGAAGGCTGATCATCCACCACTTTTGAACCATCACTTTCCTCTTCTTGTTTATCGAGCTGTGTTGTTTCTGAAAGACAAATTTCGCTGTTCTTGTCTTCTTCAACGTTACTCGATGCATTCTGCTCGTCCTCGTTCATTGATGAAGGAGCTTCATTGAGCAACTCCAAAGCTGAAGATCCATCTGCAGTATTTACAGTTTCTTCTTCATTAGCAGGAACAGTTGAATCTTTGGATTCATCAACAGGCGGTTCAGTACATTCATCGCTTAAATTCTTACTTTCATTTACTTCAAGCTTCTCTGGAGTTAATTCACATAATTCCTCCAATGCTGAACATTCATTTAGATTAGAGTTAGCCTCTTCTTTACCCTGATCTGTTGTTGGCAACGTAGCATCTGTTTGCATAAGAGTAAGATTATCATTTACAATATTATCATTATCTTGACAACTTTCATTACCTGTACCACCATCGAGCGACTGCACCTGAACAGACTGTGATTCTTCTAAGCACGTACTTTTATCTTTACTTAAGCATACATCAGACATATCATCCTCCTTGTTTCTACAGTCCCCATCCAACTCGTCAACGGTAACATGGTTTTTAGGTGATTTGGAGGATACAAGTTTGGTTTCGTGACTCTTTTTAGAACTACTTTCAGCAATGCGACGTTTGATCTCCTCATCCGAGTCGCTGCTACTGTCCATTTTATACTGATCTATCCAGACAGCATTATTATTTTTAATGCTATGCACATAATCCTTGTACCTCGTGTTACTTTTTCCATAAAACTCATCCGAATAATTCCTCTTCCTGTCGTACAGATACTTGGTGCTCTTGAATTCGTATTTCTTTTTCTCGCTGAAAGGATGATGCCGCTTTCTCTTATACAGTTTGCGAAATTTCGAGTTATAATAATTGTTCCAGGTGTCCGCATAATGAGACTTCTTCGCAGAAACACAAGTTTCTCGTTTACGAGCCTCCATCATCAGCTCGTGGTAGGTAAATCTTCGATTAGGGCTGTAGGATATCTTGCCGTCTTTGGTAGTGTATACAGGAACTGTGTGCAAGTCCTCCAGCTTATCTATACTCGAGAAAATAGGATTCACGTAGCCGCTACTACTTTGAAACACATCGCAGTCTTCAAAAATCTGATCGATCTTTGGCTTCTTCCATTTGCCCGGGTAATCGTCGTCCAGCTCGCGTTCGAAGTTCACGTTAGAGTACTTTTTGTAGTCGAAATTAAAATCTAAAGAGTTCAGGGAACTCAGCGATCTGGCTTCGAGACCACTATCTAGTAGTTTCTTCGTGTTTTTCGGCTGATGAGCCGCTTCCTTTTCCTCGTGTCTCTTGAACACTTCCATGGAAGTGTCCACGAAACTCGTGAAAGGTGCTTTTTGTACTTTCACTGTTTCCAAGTTCTTGCTATCCTCTCTGTCGCCTTCGCACTTACTCTTCGCCTTAATTTTATTATTTGCATCGACTATGGCAGTATTGGATATTGCACGCTTCAATTTATCGTCGACGGGATAAATACCCACTGAGTCCGCCTTCAACATTTCTTTGCAACATGCATCGCTACGTGTCGAAGTTAGAACACAAGTGTCTTCGTTAGTTCCCATCGAAGCTCTCCTACGTTTTTTGAAAAAATTCGCATTCGTGTCCACAGTAGTTACCTCAACAGCGTCCACGGGCTTGTCGGTTACTCTGTGAACTTTGTCGGCCGTTCTCGAAGCGTCAACCGTTTCCTGTTCTTTGGCGTGTATTCGACATTGACAGTCTAATGCAGGTGACTCTTCAACTTCGTACAAACCTCTATCGTCGTACAACAACCTTTTCTGCTCCTGTCCCTTTGAGTTTTGATCCGTGCACGATACGTTTATCTGGATCTGGATTCCTTCTAGGGAATCTTTTATCTGTTCTTGGCCTTTCTCCCCCAGAATCAGCTCTTTGCCCATGTCATTGTCTTTGATTTTTAAATTCACGTTCGCCACTTGAATCCCAAAATCAGTGTTCTTGCAGAAGCTTTTCGAACACGCATGTCCCATTTCCTCTCGCGTATCCAGTTTCTTCGCAGTCGACTCGACCACCGACAAATTCTGCTCTGAACATGCTCCATGAAGTTCATTGGACTGTCGTATTTGGGGACATTCGAGTTTACTGCTTCTGGAACGAGACGAGTTCTCGTCGTTCTTCTGGGGCTCTTCTGAAGTTTTAAAGGAATGCTTGGACTTGTCCTGAACTTTTCTTCGCCTATACTCCTTCAACATGCGTATCTCCTCCGCGGTGTACCTAACGTCCCCGTCGACGGGTTTCAGATCTTTCTGCAACAATTCGGATTTTCTTGAACTTTGAACGCTTTCGTGAGTCCTGCCAGAAACGCGTTTCTTAATTTCCATCTCGTCTAAAAACTCTTTGGTATTGTTGCTCGTTCTCGTTTCCGGCGACTTATCGCCGGAAGTCCTGTCTAGGCCACGGCCCGACCGTTTATCGCTTAAAGTAACTTTATCCTTTATCACAGCAACGGAATAATGTTTGTATTGAGAAGTCATATGGCACACAGGGTGCTCCTCGCTTTGGGAGGAACTCGCTTCGTCGAATCTTCTCGCGTCGGAACCTTTTGATTGTCTCAAATGGTCTGTCGTGTCTTTTCTCTGAGATAAACTTCTCTCTGAATATTTATTCGCGCCTTTGTCTTCCAAGTCCATTTTCTCCTTCGCTCTTTTTCTGATATCAACTTCGGAGTTGGTACTGGTGGACACGCTCGAAGTCTTTATTTTTCTCCTTCTGATTTGCGTTTCGTCGTCAGATTCAGCTGGGCTCAAATTTGCATTGATACCTGTGGAAACAACATTCTGAACGATGTTATCCACCGAATCCGTCGATTTCCTGGCGCTTCTGTGTTTCACACAACCAGGAGACGCACGCTCTGAACTTTTCTCATGATCCACTGGCTCTTGTTCAACACCTAGTTCGTACTCGATGGACGTCAAAGCAGCACACGTGTCTGAAATCCTCGTATCAATCTCTCTACCATCTATCAAGAACACCTTCTTTTTTACTGTATTGATCCCCAAACTTTTTACCTGCTTACCTTTAGTTTCAGCTGATTTTACTTTGCAATCACTTGCAAAGTTGAAGTTACCAAGGGTTACTTCTTGATCGTTTGTTTTGTAACTGTTTTGTTTCTGAAATTCCAGCTCCAGCGTGCCAAGAGATCTGTTTTTTGATTTTTCCTCGTTGTTGAGTTGGGTGAAACTGATCACAGGACTGTTCTGCATCACCTCTATCGGGTTTGTCGAGATAGACAGGTCCTCCATGTTCTGTGAGGACTCTTCTGTGTCAGAATGAATAGGAGTGTTCAAGGTAGTAGAGATTGGCGTGCATTCTGATGTTGGTAAATCTGGTAAACTGATATCGTCTGGATTATGGGATTCCTCGCTCGCGAAGCTACTCTGCTTCTTCAAGTCCATGTTGTTAGTAACGTCCAGATTGTTTTTTGTTCTCAACTCTTGGCTGTTTATAGACACAGTACTCGTTCGAACGGGATCAGGATCCTCCATGTTGTCGGTTTTGGTTACATCGTTAAGAGATCCATCATAATTAGTTGATAATACGTCAGTCTCGTTCTTATCTTGCTGCTCAGTGTCTTCCAGAGTCATCGGTTCCGTTTCGTTGTTACTCGTTTCCTTGAAGAAAGATATCGTCTTCTGTTTTTCCAACGTTTGTATGACTTGTTCGCTACACGTGCCTAGAATGTTGCTTATTTCTAAATTATCAACTATATGTATCGTGGGTATTTCGTCAGGACCGTTGCTTATACAGTGTATAATGCTACCAGGTTTTACCACGCCTTCTCTGATCGTTCGTTTGGATGTCTTCGCAATTTCGGTGCTCTCAGACGGCGAGTAAGATATCGTTAAACAATCTTGAGTTGCTATCGCGTTTGTTTCGCCTTCCTTACCATTGTCCAAGTCCGTTTCGTTTGAGCAATAGCTAGTTCTTTTGGATACCTCAGCATCCTGCGGTGTTTTCGGCGATAGATCCACGTTTTCGTAACTTACCACGACAACTGGAGTTGTTTCACTCAAAGCAGTGTCTTGCAAATTCGATGTCGCCCCATCTTCATCGTCGGTTTCGTCCCAGTTGGCCAAAAACTGCCGGACATCGAGCTCTGGTTTATTGGCAAATTCTTTAGAAGCTTTCTGCTGCAACATCGCTGTTTCGTTATTCTTAACAGCGTTTAATGTATCAAAACTATGACTCTCACTCGTTTGTACTTTTAATTGGTTCTGATTAAAATCCTTGCGTATAGGAAACTGATTTTGCTTCTGAAACGTTTCCACGCAAGATGAAGGAATACGCTCGCTTTGTGGAGGGATTATTAACTGTTCTGCTTGCTGCACTTGCTGACGCTTTTCATTGGCAATGGCTATGGCTTGATCCTTAGACTGTTTTTCTATGCTTTCTGATGGTTGTTCTACCGCTGGCGCATGCTGCACTTTACTAAATCCATCAGCGATGTAGCTTGAATTTATCAACATACCATTCTGGTCAAAGTGTAAATTAATCGGTGGTACCGAAGCGTTAACTGGCGTTGCAACGCGTGGGTTCTGTTGAACAGGATTTTGGTAACCAGTTGATTGTTGTAGTTTTAATATTTCCCTGTATCTCAGAACACATTCTTTATATTTTGGGTGAGACTGATAACCAGGTATGTTACTCAATTCCCTAAGGTGATTTTCCATCGCATATTTTTGCATCGCAATTTTATGTTGATACACTTGATGCTGAGAAGGAGTACTATGCATAAACGTGTTCGGTATTCTATTTACAACTGCAGTGCTGTCAGTAGTTTCTTGACATTCGTGATTCATTTCGGTTGTAATGTTTCGTGGAAATTGTGCATTCAAATAAGGATTTTGTGGGGACGACGCCATATTAGTGTTGACGTTTAATGTAGGCACTCCTTTAGGTAGCATATTTCCATTTTGATATTGAAACTGTTTATTGTTAAATTTCTGTTGAGTAATAAAGTTCTGTTCTTGGTGTTTAAGCATTCCTGAATTCGACATATTCATATTATTTGCCTTTGGATGCTCTTTCATAGGATAAGTATATTTCTGATGCTCTGTCGAATAGTTATAATTTTGTACATTATAATTATGAAACATTCCCGAAGACGCTGGATAATTCCTATGTGCTAAATGATCTTTATGATATTTGTAATCAGAATAGTTTCTTCTATGATCTATGGCAGGTGCATTAGGTAATACAGGTCCCATTACTTCTTTACCTTCTAAATTATCCTTTCTAAAATTGCAATTATTTCCAAAATGTCTGTTTTCCATTTGGCAACCAGACAAATGTACATTATCTCTAAAGGGTGCAGCATTTTGATAAGGTCCAAACTTTTCCCACTGTTGATAATTAATATTAGGATTAGAATTACAACAAACACCTTTACAAGGCATAAACGAAGAAGGTCCAGATTTTCCAGAAGATACTGAATTAATATTAGTGCTTCTTGGTCCCAAATTTCCAGACCCTGATCCTGATCCAGGTCCTGGTATAGGTCCATGCCTAGGACCGGGTCCGTACATAGAATTAGGGCCAGGACCATTCCCAGAATTGTTTCCAGAATTAGATCCTGGCCCAGAATTAGTTTGTGGTCCAAATCCTGAACCTGGTCCTGGTCCAGGTCCAGGTATAGGTCCAGATGATGCATTTAAATTACAACTTGGCCCACTTAGATGGCCAATAGGCCCATTAAAAGGCACCTGGTTAGTCCGATATCCTATTTCATCATTTATAGCTCCAACTGTAGCATTTCTAGGATCCACTGAAGTATTTATGTTATCCAACATAGGGTTCCTTGTATTCGTAGAACCATAGTGTCCAATACAGTTTTGCATTTGCACCATGGATGCAAGAGGACTATTATTTGGAATGTTAGGACCATTTGAGACATTGTTGTAAGACTGGTAGTTTCTTGGATTAAAAGTGGCATCACTTTGATGCTTGTTAAGATTCTCTGAGCCAAGACTGAGAGCATTCAAGGTAGAATGATTAACACCAGGAATGAATGCTAAGTGACCAGAATTCACATTTTGAGTAGAAGACGTAACTTCATTTGTTTGAGAAGCATTATATTGGTGCCAATCTGGCATATTTCCACCGTAGTTCATTGTACATTGTTTGACTACAAGTTTTCAATGTTTATCTGATTCCCTTTATTCACAAACGATCGTACTAAAGGCAGGAGCAGAATCTGCAAAAAAATATAAAAATTTTTATTGCAATACAATATCACTATAAAATTTATACCAATTAAAAGAAAGTATCAAACTGATAAAATTCTCGGCTAAAAAAATTTTAATTCGAGATATCAGTTTAAATTATTAATTAGCTATGGGCATTCATATGTGTTGATTCAATATCGTTCATTTATCATTACTATAATTAAAATGAATGTATACAATTATACATATTAATTGATACATAAAAATACTTGTCACACATTGTTGCAAAATGGATATCATGTTTACTTAATATCGTGTTTGAAGATCAATAATAAATAATTTAACAGAAATAATATTTATATAAATCATCATTCCTCCTTGCAATTACACTCTAATTTTTAGAACTATAAAACATTCAACCCAGACCTGCATAACAGTTGCCAACAGCAAACTTTACTGTACAGTAAATATGTTCCTCTAAAATGTTTTTCTTCTTTTGTTCCATGGAAAGTTATTATTCCTTTTTGAATTATTCGGTCGAAAATATATATTCTTCACACGACACACCTGTCATCATAAATGCACCTCACTAAACAGACCTTGAAGGTGCAAAGGTTGACAAAGTTCACATATTTTAAGGGAAAACATGTATTAATATTTAATTTCACGTTTTGCGACAGAAGTTATAGGTTGACATGAAAAGTTACGATTACAAGATGTGTGGACTTTTGTTTTTCAATTTATCTGTCCAATATGGATCGGAAAAAATCGAACAAAGGCTTACCTGCACGTTAATGCAATTCTGAATATACACGCCATATTGGACACGACTACTACACAGATATCACGCGTCTTCTGGAACCAGGTAGCTTAGCTACGTTCCAATATAATCTGTATCGATCACGCTTTTTAAGTTTCCTATGAAGAAATTTAAATATCCAAAAGCGTTTTGATGTCACAGGAATGTTAATCGATGTAAAATTGCGTTTTGCACATGCGATATATAACTCATTCATAATGTATTTAAATGTCTGTGGCAATTATTTTTCATAAATTTGGAAAATTGGAACATTGGGATTTTGTAACTTTGGAACTTTAAAAGTTTAAAACTTTGAAGCTTTGAAGTTTATACATTTAGAATTTTGGAACTTTAGAACTTTGAGATTTGAAATCCAAAAACCCTATGACTCTAAAATTTTTTAATTTTATAACTTTGTATAAAAAAATAATGCATTATAAAGAGAATGGGTCATGAAAAGTACTATTTTTAAAAATGGATCTCAACCTATGAATGTTTGGGAAGCCCTGCTGTAAAGTAATAGCAGAATCATAGTACTATATGGTCAATTACAGATAGTGCAAATGTATAAAATACTTTAAATTTGTTAATAAAATACGTTTTATTAAACAATTATTTAATAATATTCTTGATAATATCATTGATTGAATTCGAACGAAATAACAAATGAGAAATATTTTGCTCTTTTAAATTGCCTGCACTGCACCGGCTATACATGTGTATATTTTAGTACAATTCGTTCTGTATTACATACTCTTCTCCAGAGGTTTTGTTTTCTTTTGTAATACCTCGGGTGAAATTAAGAAAGAATATTGACATGCCGTTGCAAGTTCATGACGTTCAGGTAATTTTTTAAAGCAACAAGTTACGATTGTAAAAATAAATCAAATGTTTCATGTGGATAAGCAGTATAAAGAATATAAAGACTGCTCATTTTCTGTCATGTTTCTCTAAACATTATTTGTTATGTCTATATTGAAGCTCTTATATTATTTTTATACTTTGTTATTGTCTATATTATTATAGATGTTGTATAATACTTTAGAGTGTATTCAGTTCCTCATATAGGCTATAATTTATATTTAATGATATTTTGTGCGTATAGCAAAATGTGGTGGAGCCTATGCAAGTTGATGCTCCTGCAGAAGATAATGACAATGCAGAAGAAGAACCATATATTGTTGAAAACCCAACTCTGGTATGTGCAAGCTCTTATAATTAATAACTGCTACTGTACGGGACTACTTAAATGTTTCAACATAAAATAATGCCTTTATATTACTTGCTTTATTTTTTGTTTAGGATTTGGAAGTATACGCTAATAGCTATACAGGTCTGGCCAAATTATATAGGCTTATATACATAGCTGATCATTGCCCAATGTTGAGGATAGAAGCATTAAAAATGGCTATATCTTATGTGATGACAACATATAATGTCTCACTCTATGTGATACTGCATAAGAAATTAGTGCAAGCTGTAGGAACACCTGGATTACCGGATGTCGCAGCGCAATCAACATCCCAAGATATGTTAACCTTAGACCAAGCTTGGGTTGATTCTCACTCTAAAAAGGCTGCTTTAAAACTAGAAAAATTTGATACAGATCTTAAAAACTATAGAAGTAACTCAATTAAGGAAAGTATAAGAAGAGGTCACGATGACTTAGGAGATCATTATTTGGATTGTGGAGACCTTGTTCATGCCTTAAAATGTTATTCTAGAGCACGGGATTACTGTACAAGTGGTAAACATGTTGTTAATATGTGCCTGAATGTTATCAAAGTTTCTGTTTACTTACAAAATTGGACTCATGTATTAAGTTATGTAACAAAAGCTGAAAGTACACCAGATTTTTCTGATGTTCATGGTAAAGATAATAATCAGTTTATAGTTACAAAGTTAAAAGTTGCTGCTGGTCTAGCAGAATTAGCCACAAGAAAATATAAAATGGCAGCAAGACACTTTCTGCAAGCATCATTAGATCATTGTGATTGTCCTGAGTTGTTATCTCCTGGAAATGTTGCTTTGTATGGTGGACTTTGTGCTTTAGCAACGTTTGATAGACAGGAATTACAAAAACAAGTCATTTTTAATAGTTCTTTTAAATTATTCTTAGAATTAGAACCACAGTTGCGAGATATCATTTTCAAGTTTTATGAATCAAAATATGCATCTTGTTTAAAATTACTGGATGAAATCAAAGATAATATACTCTTGGACATGTATATAGCACCACATGTTAATGTACTGTACACAAAAATACGAAATCGGGCATTAATACAATATTTCAGTCCTTATTTAAGCGCTGATATGAAACGTATGGCAACTGCTTTCAATAGAACAGTTTCAGAATTAGAAGATGAACTTATGCAGTTAATTCTTGATGGCCAAATACAGGCTCGTATTGACTCTCATAATAAGGTAATTAGTTAACTACAAATTGATTCTATACTACATTTACTGTTATCTTCTATGCTACATTACATAAATTTTCAGATCTTATATGCAAAAGATGTTGATCAACGTAGTACAACTTTTGAAAAATCTATGAGTGTTGGAAAAGAATATCAAAGACGTACGCGCATGTTAATTTTAAGAGCCGCTATGTTGAAGCAACAAATTCAAATTAAGGTAGTTCTCAAATTCAAATTAAATATATTTGAATTTTTGCGTTTTACATTTTATTTTTTTTATCAATATTACAGAGTCCACAACGTGACAGTACTCAAGCGGGAGAAATGTCGGTTACCTGGAAGCAATAGTTCAGTGGTAAGAAATTGAACTGTGACTTGTACTAACTTTTTGGTTAATAAGTGAGTTTATTTAGATCACTGTTATGGTCAGTAAAATATGAAAAAGTACTTCTGTACCATGTTGGAAATTTTATTAATATATTTAAGATGCTGATACTAAATTTGATCTTAATAAACATTACGTATCATGTATATATTACAATGTATTATAAGTAAAAGGTTAGTATTTTTTAAAACCGTGTGCTAACTACGCGTATAAATAAATCTTGATAATGCATTATGTACACTAGAAACTTTATTATCAATAAATATATCAACATTTTTTTCACGTATTAACGACATCTTTCATTTTAATATTATCCATTACATTTACTTGTCTAGTATCACTATCTTGTATATTACAATATTAACAATTAATATGTACTTATTTTTTTAATATTAATTATTATATGAAAAAATAATCAGATAATTTTATAGATGAGATCAAAAGATGAGATGTTATGTTAAAAAAGGTACTTTTTCTTTAATTAAATTCTTCTCTATTATGTTCGCATTTATTGCACGTAAAATATATTTTATAAGTATATTATTCACAACATTGTACTATAAACAGTATATAACAGTGATTGTACATTGAAATATAACTATATATAGATTTAGTAATTGCGATGGAATGTTTAAGCTTTTATAAACATTTTGTACATATGTGATAGTCACACATTTTTATACATTTCGTTAAAATTTCGACACGATAAAAAATATATTATAAAAATTCGAACGTTGTAAGTCATAGAACGATATATCGATATATCGCAGAACGATTTTTTTTTATAGACAATCTGTTTTTGTTATTTTTGTACTAAAATATATATATATAATAGCACATTTCTCGCATTTCTGTGCAATATTTATAACATTTGTATTATGTAGAACAGCGATTATCTGAATTTAATACAGATATGAGAACATAACACTAATATCATTTGAATACTGAACAAAACGTACTTTCCTCTAATTATGTTTTAAAACAAATGTTCATATATGGCAACTGAATTTCAATATCTGTTGAAGTCAATTCAATTACATATTTCAATAGGAAATAAATATACATTTACAATCACAATTATTTTCTTCAATTGTTCAAGTAATCGATGTTCCATTAATAAAATACGTTATAAGATACTCATTTTCAATTAAGTATTTTGCAGTAATGTAAAAAAAATTGCGGTACGTTTTTATAAAAGTACCATGAAAGCATACAATTAGATATAAAAATTGTGCACATATTACATGCTTAACACTAATTAATAATAAATCTTTATAACAATATTGTGAAGATTCCTTTAGTAGTTTTCCTCCTGAGCCTGCAAAGATAAATTTATACATAACAAAAGTTGGTCAGTAATTATTACGTATGTAGTACGTTTTATTGCCTTTATTGACTCATCAATTCTCCCATAAAAATGGTACATGAATGTGTAATTATGTTTCTTTCAAATTATAAATTTACCACCATAGTAGCTTTCCTAGGATAACAACTTCAAAATCAAAATGTGATTTCAGCTTCGAAATATTTTAAATGAATACTAACAAATATATATAACATTATTTTTATAACATATACAACACTAAATTACTATGAATTTGGTAATAGCTTACAAAGACTCTTTATACATATTGCACATGTGACAATTCTAAGACTGGCCTGGAATCTAAGTATATCATACTTAGTCATGTTTAAATTATTCTATTCAATGTGCTATATCACCTCAAAGAAATATAAAAAATGCATAGAAAAAAAAATCCGAAAAAAATGTATACATATAATTATAAAATCTTTGTAATATGTACGAAATATGTTTTTAAGTATTACCATGATTTGAAATACATTGTGCGATGATTTGTGCGACATTAGTACTGTCTAAACTTACTGCAAATAAAATTTAGAAGGTGCATTAGAGGTGTTTCGGTTTGTATACCTTTAAAACAGTTGAAAGACCAAGAGTTACAAGAATCCCCAAACCAAATGCTAAAAGATGTGGGATATATTTAATCCCGGGGATGTCGGGTCGTTTTGCAGTCATCATTTCTAAGATGCTCAATTTTCTGTCGGAGTATGGTGGGTAACGACATCTGCAATATTCAAGTCAGCTTGCTGCATAAAACCTCAGTGGATTTGAGTATAATCAGTAAAATTTAACAAAAAATTGCTTACGACGCTATAGATTCTATTAGTCTGTTGTAATCTTTAATAAGACAACCTTTTTTGTGCACAAATGTGTCAAAAGTGTACTTTCCATGGTAAGCTCCCATTCCAGAATACCCAACTCCACCAAATGGTATGGTATCAACTAAAAAACCAATCTTCATGTGTTACCGTATAATATAATATGTACATAAAATAATACGCAAAACGTACACGGTCGAAAAGAAATAATATATTTTATCCATACCCACAAAGTACAAGCAGAATTATTACGATATTACAGAACTAGCATGGAAAACATGCAAGAAGCATATGATATTTTAAAATGTTAATGATTACGTTGAGCGATTGATAAAAGCTTATAATTTAATTTTTATCTAATGTTTCTTGTAAGTGTATTTAAGAGTGTTGAGTGTATTTACATATTTATATAGCGACTTACGTTAAATACCGACTTATATTAAGATAAAGGAAGAATAAAGAAAAATGTAAGAACGTATACCTTGTGCATGCATTATCACATCATTTACACAAACACCACCACTGCTCGTATTTTCAAGAAACAACGATATAGTTTTTTCATCATTGCTAAATAAGTACAACGCTAATGGCTTCTCCCTGTATAAAATATGTAATACCTTTTTTATTATTTAAATGATAAAATAACAAAATATTTTGAACTACTTATAACTTAATATCTGAAAGAAAATATGCTTAAAATATTTTCTTAATAAAATTCTTTTGTGTATGTAGAGAGTTGTATTTTTTGGATAATATTTTAGCATGTTATTAAACTAAACCACCACCATAATCCCAGTAAAAACCAACTATACAATCCTTTAATTAATATCAACACCAACGCAATTCGATAATGCAATAAAAAACCAATACCTTACTTCGTTTCCAGTTAAAAACTTTATTCAATGTAAAGATGTGAATAAAGTTGCATTCGCTATGTTAACTATTTAGTAAGAAAAAAATAATATTCACACAAGAGCATTTTGTTAAATGCTACACTATATGTACAAGAAAATCGATCAAACTACGATTGGAGACTATGAACTACAACACTACAGGAAAGCAATAATGCATTAATTCAAAGATATGAAAACAGGTATTTATTATTTGTATGGTTGCAAGGCATTTAGCAATCATCACTCAATTGTTCTGACTAACTCACCCACAAATTGCATTATCGTATCGTTGACTGCCACACTCCCGCTTTGAGTTTGGCTTATCATTAATTCTTGAACTCGTTTATCCTTGGTAAATATATAAAGTGTAAGTGGAGCATTGCTAAATGTAGGAAATGAAGTGCAATGTTATTTCATAGATAAATATATAGAACTGTACCATTGATACTTCAATATATAATTACAGTTGTTTTACGGTTGTTTTAGGTCACTTTACGATGTAGATAATCAACGAAATTGAATATAAATTTCATAGAAATTGGCAGAATCAAAAAGACAGTGTATACAATAGTATCCTGATTTGCACAATGTATGAATTATATGAAGGAGGTGCAAGTATTATAACAAATATATCATTCACAATTACAGATTTACAAAATTATAGTTTACAAAATTGATTTTTACGTGTAAAAAGATTGTGTTCATGTAACTAATTATAGTTACTATATTAATTACTTACCGGCTATTTATGAATTGAATAGCTTCATAAGCGTTATTTACTTTTATAAAAGGTAATATTGGACCAAATATTTCATCCTGCATTATAGGATCTGTGGGCTTAACATCAACAAGTATAGTTGGTGAGATATACTTTTCAACTGGATCACAGTTACCTCCAATCGCTATTTTACCGTTTCCACTTAAATATTTTACTAAACGTCTATAAAGAATATTATAAAATTTGAAACAATATACAATATTAAGGTATAATAAAAAATTTAGATAACTCTACTAACTGGTAATGATTATCATTAATTATACGGGCTAAGTCTGGACTCTCCTTAGGATTGTCACCATACCATTCCTTCAAAACCTTCTCTGCCTCCTGTACAAATTTTCCTTCAACTTCAGGGGTGCAAAGAACATAGTCTGGTGCAATACATGTCTGTCCAACATTAACAAATTTTCCCCAAAGTATCCTTTTTACAGCTATACTTAAATCTACCGTATTATCTAGATATACAGGGCTATAAATTGTCATGATTTATTCACAGTATATCAATTAGTACATCAAATTATAAAATTAATGAATGTGTACATTACCTTTTTCCACCAAGTTCCAATGTAACAGGTGTTAAATGTTTATTTGCTGCATCACGAATAATTTTTCCGACCGATGTTGAACCCGTATAAAAAATATAATCGAACTTTTGTTTAAGCAATTCTGTAGTTTCAGTAACATTTCCTAACACTACATGAACACATTCCTATCAAAATATAAAATAAATTATAACAAGAAATACTTTCAAACAAAATTTGTTTATGATATTTGTACATCACAAGCTTATTCACTTACAGAGTCTAAATATTTTGGAATAATTTTTGCAAGAACTTGTGACGTAGCTGAAGATATTTCTGATGGCTTAAGAATAACACAATTTCCAGCAGCAATTGCTCCCATTAAAGGAGTTACACATAATTGTAAAGGATAATTCCATGGTCCTATAACAAGAACTACACCATATGGATCCTTTCGAATTTCAACTTTATCGAATAAATTTAGCATTGCTTTTGAAGGCTGAAAAAATTAAAATGTGTAGATAACACGTGCAGATTATTATGTATGCTCTAGTGCAAGGTTAGGCTTTTTTTAAATGAGAATAAATGTAAAATAATTATAATTTTAAGTAAAGTTGGAATATACTTTTTCGTCAGCAGCCCATTCTTTAATATGCATAAGCATGTATTGGATTTCCCCTTCAGAAACTTCTATTTCCATAGCCATAGCTTCAAATTTACACTAAAATAAAAAATATGTAGTATAAATATCTTGATTAATATAAATGGTTAATAAAAGAAATATAATATTATACCCTATGCAAATCAGATGCAAGAGCAGATAGTATTTCTGATTTGCATTCCTTCAGCATCAACAGGGCCTGTTTTAACTGTTTTATTCTCCATTCTAATGGTCTTGTTTTACCAGTTAAAAAAGTGTTTCGTGTTCGTTCAACAAGCTGCAAACAAAAAAATGAATTTTAATACAAAACAATTATTTTTATTACTCTCCCTAATTATTTAGTTAGTTATTTTTTATTAAAAGTTAAAACTTACACTTGCATAGTCTGTTGCCATTTTTCCATTAGAGTGTGCTAAAATGAAAAGATATACAAATAAGAAAAAAAAAAGTATAGATTCCACCACATATAATAAAAGGATTTATCTTGTAGTTCATTGAATAAAACATATAGCTTTAAATACATTATACTTTGAATGTGCACTGTGATAATATATGGAATATATGTGAAAAGAAATTATAAATCTCCATAGGTTCAAATGATTACAGAAACACATTGAAATACAATATACCCTCCTTGAAGTTCAACAGGTTAAATATACATTTAAAATATACAACAATTTTGGATACATGATTCAATTTAAATCTTTATTCATAACATAAATTTAATTAACAATAATCTTTAATTATATACAGTTTTTATTGCTAACATAAAGTGATTATTGATGATTTATAATTATTATACACAATGAAGAGTAAAGTATTCAGCATAATTCATGTGTTTCTATGAATATTAAACGAGCAGTTTTATTGTAGATAAATCAAGCAATTAAAATTTTAATTTATTAACGTGAAATTGTTTCAATACAATTCAATTGTTTAATAAATATAAAGCTTCGGAAAAAATAATAATGTACAGCAGGTGCAAATTATCCATGTAGTAGCCTTAATTAGGTTTTAAATTGCTAACTTTAATACTTACTCAGCATCTGTGTCAAATGGTATGATGAATTGTAATTATTAAAAGATAATGTTAACGTCTATACGAGTAAGATTATTCATCGTTACCAACTTTAAATATGTGAAATGCGAAATACAAGGATTGAACCTTCAGATAATTTGCATTTTTTTTATTACGAAATTATGTAATTGAACAAATAGTGATTCAGTCAGTTGCCATTTCTGCTAAAATATTTTCTGATATTTTCACAGCAATTTATGATAAAATATGGAAATTTTCATAGAATTTCTGGGTGTAATTTTAAATTAGTTTACATTACATATATTTAATTATATTTAAAATAAGATATTGTTGTACTTTTACTTTTGAAATGCTAAATCTTATATTTTACATTTACATAAATGTGAGGAAATATAGTTATCAAGGTCATAGTACATGATAAATGGTAGTATAACAAAAATAAATAATTATTTAAGCATAATAATGAAATATAAGTACTGTGCATATTTCATATAATTAGTACTTGTCAGCCGACAAAAAGAGTAGATTAAAACATATATGTCTGAGCGTATATTTACTATTTATTGCTTTAACAACAAAATGTTAGACGAAATACATGTTAAATTTACAATAAAAGTATTTCAATAATGGAATGAAATTAAAAAAAATGCCGAAACAGTTGGTATCCCTTTCAATAAATTTTGTACGACTAGTCTTACGTACCGACACTTCTTATCTCGAAGAATGTTGGAAAAGAACTAAAAAATATGGTTATCACAAGCTGTCAGAAAGAAAGAGATTGCATACGTATATATATATATATATATATGTACACAGTCTGTCGATTGTCGTGTATAGCATAAAGAAAATGGATATGTAGTGGGAGTGGGTCTCCCACTGATTTTTTGAGCGGTAAAATTTCAAATACAAAAATTTAGAAATTTGGGACTTGGAAATACGAAGCTAAAAGAGCATAGGGGATGTTCAGATTTGAAAATCTGGGAAATTCCGATAACTATCAAAGTTTACATATTAAATTTTCCAAAATTGAAAATAAATGGTAGAAGTACTTGATTATAATAGAATAATTTTGATCGGTAAACTAGAGTAGTTCCGAGTTTCGCCACAGATGTCAGCACCGCCCTGATCTCGAGTAGATTCGACGAGTTCTACGTTAGCGAGTGACAGTAAAGGACGTGTAGTGTTAGTTGTGCGCTTTTAATTGTGATTTTGTGTATAATTTCATCACGTACGAATGCCAGGTAACTAGAATTTTATGAAATAACATATAATAAACGTAATTTGAATTGATAAAATCATATTTCTCTCGCGATATAACTTTAATTGATGTAAACTATATTACCGAGCAAACTGTCAAGGATTTGTGATGTCTGTTTTCAGATTGCTGGGAAGATACCAATCAACTGCAATTTTCAACTACAATTTTCACCGACTGGACATCAGAAAACGTGAGTAACAATGAAAAAAGTATTATTTAACTTGCAAATAATAAAATATTGAAGAATCATAGTATTACTTGCACGAGTTGTCAAGTCCGCTTTCCCGCCTTTTTTGCGCGGGAAACGTCAAATTCTCGATGATCTCAAAACATTGAATATTTTGAAAAATCTAATGAATAAATTATTTTAATCGATAATTATTTGAAAGCAATGAGCCATATACAGTGATTCTTCACATAATTTATTATTTTCATAATCTTTGCATGATTAAATAAATTTGCAAGTGCTTTTGCCACATCCAATATGGCGGAAAATTTCCCGCCAAAATATTGCGTTTAGTCGCAATAGAGTAATAATGTTTTCAAGTAAAAAATGTGCGACATACAAATAAATGTAAATATATTTCACTTTCAAGCAGTGAAATTTAATTCATAAAATTCGTACCATTGTCGTATATTACGTGTGTTGGTTCCACATTAATCTTTACGTGATTCATTTTCAATGTTGTCACTAATCTTGTATAATGTTAGTTATACCTATAAATGCAATACAACTTTACAAAGTAGTCTATATTTTTATGTCCTTTTGAAAACGATTTCACACGAAGTTAAACAGTAACATTAAAATATTATTACTCAATTAAACTTTTATCACCTTTAATAAGCACTTTGAAGCAAAGTGCCTAGTTTTTCTACCACATCCACACACAAACACAGAAACATATAAACATAAATTTAATTTAGTACCTCGTGTTGTATAATATTCAATTTTCTTTATCACTAAATAATTAAATAGCAACTTGTCAAGTTTGTCCTATCGAAGTTCGCGATTTCGCGCGCAAACGAGTTCTCCCGCGAACGCGATCGCGACCGCCGCTTTTTATAGATTCGCTTGCATTTGCTATAGCTATTTCTTACGCTTGCGAGATGTTGAAAATCGAGTCATAACAATTTCCTACTTCGATTAAGTACAACGTATTCGAACTTGTAACTAAACATTATCAAAGAGAACTTCGTTTATATTTCGAATGTTATATTTTGTGTGCAAAACTTTTGTCGAGGTTGCAGCAGGCCCCAGTTATATTCGGCTGGAGAAAGTGTCGATATCGAATGAAACAATATTAAAACCTGTTTGTATAAATAACATACAATATAACTATAATAATTTGTATAATTAATTAGGTCAAAACTCACCCGATTCAGGGGTGTTTAATCCTTCTTGAATGTCGATTCGAACTTCTTCTATGATCGGTATATTTTGTTCCGTCTCGGAAGTCCACTCCTGGTCGTTTTCTGGCATATCAATTGTTACCTCCTCCTGTCAAACATTTACCAAGAAAATTAACATTCCCGTACTGAAACCTGTTGTAACATAGCCCGATTAATTACACTCGCAGAAAAACATAATCATGAATATGGATTCTTTATATTAACTCTAAACAGCTTCTTCGTAATAAATCTGTAATGATGTGCAATGAGTATTGATTGCTTTTGAAACTCTTTCGTCTTCAAAGAAGACTACGTTTTCTTCCATCGCGTTACCTGATCAAGGAATGTAAACTGCATTTACATGCAAACGCGTTAATTTATGCTCATTTTTTGAAGGAGACTTAAGAATGCAGTCTCCGAGTTGAAGACTGTGACTAAAATAATATAACACAGAATTACCGCTGTAATTAATTTTCCATTCGTGTTCTCTGATCGTAAGTTTTTTTAGAATAATTATGAATGCATTTGGTTATAACTGCGTCATGTATTCCGATCTCTAACAACATGGATAACTGGTTGCTAACAAACTATACCTTGCAATCGAAATTTACAGTGTATTTTTCTATAAATCAAATTTTTGTAATTTTCTTGTTAGCGTCTACAACCAACGAAAGATCACTTTGTTCAAATTAAAATTATACTTCGAAAATCACACGAATAGCGTGAAATCGGTACTCGAGACTCATCTCGATCAGCATTATTATGTGATTGTAATACACTTACGTAATGATTAGTGTTTCTGGTTTCTGTTCACGTTGAAATTCGAATGGAAACACGAGGGAAGGAATTCGATAAGCGATCGATATTTCACGAGACGAGAATCGATAGAAAGGACGATGTTGCCTTTCGCTCAGCTGTATCACGACTGAATGTAAAATTGCTTTTTAGAGGAATCAGATAGTTGCAATTAGAAGGAGAAGTCATATGCTTATACTATTCAAATATAACGAGCATATTACCTTTTAATAAGTATACACATATTTACGCGTTCGATTGCGAAATTCTGTATCGGAAGATAGGGTAAATTATGTCTATTAATTTTTCCAACCGAACGTTATCTCATTTAAATGAGATAAATAACATTTTTCTTTACTACATAACATATTTTCAAATACATATTTATTTTTTAACAGAGTACTCTTATACTTCGGAGTATTTTTATAAACTGACCTCCTACACTTTTAATTAATTCCTACATAATCTTTGATGCCTGATTCTTGCTAGCTAGCAAAATCCATAAAATTGCAACGAGTCTCGTTTTTTGATATTTATACCATTAATCGGCTGTCGCCAGACAGACTAACCTTCATACTTTTACTCATAACTACTTTTTACCGAGATGCTTCATTGTAAATCACAATTATAAAATCATAGCCAGTGGTTTCATTAGGTGGGCAAACGTCATTATAATTTTATTTGCTGTTTTATGCAAATTCAGTCACCTTCTTCTTGACGCAAATTAGTACCTAGCGCAGTTGCATCGAATAAATGTCAACGGTGCGATAAAAAAATTCTATTTTGACTTGTTAAGAACCGGTATCGTTCAGTTGCATTAGTATTGACATAAGGAGATACTCTAGGGTCTCGCTATATGGCCGTCGAGGAGTAATTAAATTCGCTTTGAACGCTGAAGATGTAAGAATACTTGCTTTTAAAAATTTGAATATATGAAAACTTGAAAATTTAAACAATCCTGAATTACAAATGATCACAGTGTATCCTAAAGAATTAAGACACATTTTGCGTCACATGTTTTTTCCCCTTCAGGATGATCCTTTGCGAAAAATATCCTTCCTCCACACTCAGAGACCACAAAAAAGATCATCATTCACTTCACTAAAATTTTGTCGCGATCACACTATTTTTCCACGAGAATCAAACCACCAAAACTTTCAGTTTAACAATAGACGTAATGCCTCAAAAGGGGAACCAGTGTTACCACCAAATATTCAAATATCTATCACGAATACGAAGAACGTTATCTTTCGGATATTTGTACGCTGACTCACCATTTTATCAAAAATTCTTTCTAAGCGATCGGTATAGTGCGGTCGATCGATCGACAAGAATTAAAGATCTAGATTCGATGTCGCATCGAACAATGGGGGTTTGCTTAATTTTAGAAACGTCCAGAACGGAAGTAGCTGGCGGGGGAAGTTCATTGTAACTTATTCATGGAGTCAAAAGAGTCGAGGCCGTTGTTTATTTGCATACAAGCGTCTAACATTTCATTCTTTCCTATAAACGTGCATTGTGCACTTCGAATATTCGTCCCTGCACGTTTATTTATTACGATGTTAATATACATTAACATATTAGCTAATATGTAATATTAGCTGACGCTGATAATTGATACTATTGTCACCTAGTGCATTTATCACACCTTATTATTTTATGCAAATATCCACATTTTTTTACGTTAGAATTTTATTTTACGTTACATTGTTACAAACTTGTATTAATATTCGTGTCAGAATGATGAATAATGTATTAGTCAACGTCCACGAAACGTTTTTATTTGAAAATATTTTGCCTGTAGCCGCATAACTAAAAATAAGAAATTCGGGAGAGTAAAGATCACGTCGAATATGTGGAATGTTCCAATGGTGGAATATTTAGGTCGAACAAAGGTCCCGTTTAGAAATCGCGATCAAAATTAAACGATTGAACATTTAAATATCACTCGATGTAACAGAATAATTGTACAAGAGAAAATTTGCATTGAATTATGTGAGCGTGAGATTTTATTCAATATACCGGTGACACACGTAATCGTGAAAGTAATACACGAACAAGAGCAAGATATAATCGTTTGCACGCCTTTCCGTTTCCTTCTTCTACATGTCGTGACTTTCTAGAGTATGGAACTAGTGCTCCATTGATTTTCCTTCAACTTTCTCTTTCGGGAGCAAGATAACATTTCTAAGTCTAAACCGCTTCATTCATCGGCAAAGTGCGATGTAATCGAGAAAGTTCGCTCGTAATATTTATCGTTTATGGGTTTTAATCTCGGGTGATTGACGCTCGTTATGATGGCATGTATGAGGATGTGACGTGTGGTAGTATGGGAAGATGACTTTCTATGCAGTGCTTAGGAAATTTGGGGATTTGGGGGCGTAGGAAGTTGGGGGTTTAGGGATTTGGGAATGTAGAAATTTGGGGGTGTAGGAATTTAGGGGGTGTAGGGATTTGGGGATGTAGGGACTAGGGGATGTAGGGATTAGGAGATGTAGCGAGTTGGGGATGTAGGGATTTGGAGACGTAGGGATTTGGAAATGTAGGAATTTGGGGATGTAGGGATTTGGAGACGTAGGGATTTGGAAATGTAGAAATTTGGGGGTGTGGGGATTTGGGGATGTAAGGATTTGGAAATGTAGAAATTTGGGGGTGTGGGGATTTGGAGATGTAGGGATTTGGAAATGTAGGGATTTGGAAATGTAGAAATTTGGGGGTGTGGGGATTTGGGGATGTAGGGATTTGGAAATGTAGAAATTTGGGGGTGTGGGGATTTGGGAATGTAGAAATTTGGAGACGTAGGGATTTGGAAATGTAGAAATTTGGGGGTGTGGGAATTTGGGGATGTAGAAATTTGAACACGTAGGGATTTGGAAATGTAGAAATTTGGGAATGTAGCAATTTAGGAATGTACGTATTTGAAGATTTACGAATTCCAAATCGCACAACATTGCAAATTTTGAAATTTATAGAGTAAAACCTCAAGAACATATAATCTTGAGGACCTTAAATATTTACAAATTTAATACTTTAATGATTCGCGTACACGATTGCTCTTCAAACGCAGTTACAACGCAGTTTCTTCAGAATTTTCCACCGTTCAATTTTCCAACTTGTCCACGTCAGATTCGAAACTTTTAACTATAGGATGCAACATAGTATTACAGTAAGGATTCTTCCGCAGTCGATTGAAAATGATTGGTAGGATGTCCCCGTTACGAAAGTGTGATATATGATTTTCTTATGTCAATGTCAAGTAAAACAAGACGCAAAAAAAATTCGATTACTCGAGATTTGTTAATGGCTTTGACATTTTATGAAATAGTCCAGATGTATTTAACAAAGGTAACGTTTATTTACAACAATTCTTACAAAATCTTTTATGTAGTAACAATGATATGTTTCTTAGAAATGAAATTTTGTGGCAATTTAGTACCACTGGCGTAGTCTTTGCAAGGCTCGTTTCCATTCTGCAATTATCGGCTGATATCGTAATCTGTTCTCCTCGTTTGGTTCGAATATTGTCTCCGTTTTTCGAAGCTTCAAGATCTCTTCTTTGTTCTCCCAAATTCCTAAACAGAGATTAAAAAATAAGAGAAACTCCTAAAATAGATTGAAATCATTGTTCAATAAAATGGAAAGAAAAGTAGCATAGAATTATTCTGTTCTAGAAAGTGTAGTCAAATAAGTGTAATACTGAAACTTTCCCCATATTAAAACGGGGAAAGTCTGATAAAAACAGTTATTTGGATTATATAATAATACACTGAATATCTGAAGTTGTGTATACGTAAATTAGACATTTCATCAAAATATCACTGTTTTTATAATTGTAGAGTAGCTTCGTTCGAAACGAAAGGTGTCAATGTAACTTATTTCTCATTCTAATACAAACCAGGTCTGTATTGTATTCGTGATAAAAATGCACACGACTAATTTACATACCGCATTGTAAACCAGCTAGGAAAGCTACTCCCAATATAGACATTTCTATGTTTGTGGCGCGTTCCACCTGAAGGCCTGTTAAATCGGCCAATAATTGTAATATGAAATTATTCTTTGACACTCCACCGTCGACTCTGCAATGAAAATATTAATCACTATCCCTCAATGTTCTGTTTATTCAATAAAAACAGAGAGTGATTCTGTAATTCTCTAACCGTATTCTGCTGTATGTGAAGCTTGTTTCTTCGCACAAGGATTCATAAAGGAGCAATATCCTGTAGACGATACTTTCCAGTAACGATCGAACAATGTGTGCCCTCTGGGTCGTTGGTTTTATTCCTATGAAGCCTGTTGCAGCAGTGTAGTCGTTAATTGGCGCCTAAAAATAAATAAATTTATTAACTCAATACTCAGAATATAAAAGAAGAGTTCAATTCCAGAACTTAGATATTGAGGAACTTAAAAAATTCAAGGATTCAGAAGATGAAAAGTTTCAGAATTTAGGGAATTAAGAATTCAAGAATTTGGAGAACTACCTGCAGTCCACTAAATGCAGGAACAAAACACACTCCATCAGAATGATTTACCGAGCTCGCAATGCTGGCCGCTTCATCCGCATGATTAATAATACCTGCAGCAAACTGCATCCTTAAATTGCTAATAATGTGCCGTGACATTTAGCATTTATCGAGATAATGCACACTTTTTTTGCATATCATGGACGTTAATGGGCTAATTGAAGTCTTATTAACTCACCTATTTGTTTTGCCCATTCTATAAGAACTCCTGTATCATTCGATGCACCTTCTGCTGCGTACACTAGCTCATCCTTGATTCGCCAGCCTACTATTGGATATAATCCTGTTGCAAAAAAGAGGGATTTAGTATGAAGAAGGCATTAGTAGCTGCGTTTTTTATTGTGTATTTTATGAGAGTCTTATGGACATTAGGACTTGGTTTAGTGGGAAGGTTGAGGTATGGGGATTTGGAAATTTTAGGTTTTGAGGGGTTGGAAGTTTGAGAGGTTGGAGGTTTGGGATTTGGAAATTTGAGGGGTTGGAAATTTGGGATTTGGAAATTTGAGGGCTTGGAAATTTGAGAGGTTGGAGGTTTGGGATTTGGAAATTTGAGGGGTTGGAAATTTGGGATTTGGAAATTTGAGGGCTTGGAAATTTGAGAGGTTGGAGGTTTGGGATTTGGAAATTTGAGGGGTTGGAAATTTGGGACTTGGAAATTTGAGGACTTGGAAATTTGAGAGGTTGGAGGTTTGGGATTTGGAAATTTGAGGGGTTGGAAGTTTGGGATTTGGAAATTTGGGGTTTTGAAAGTTTGGGATTTGGAAATTGGTTAGACTCGCAAATTCTCAAGTTCCTAATATCCACTCTCTAACGACCTCTAAACCCACTTTCTCAAGTTTAATTCTTCCCCTACATTCCCTACACTACCCCACCACCTCGGTACAAAAAGTACCGCCACCTAAGAGCATTAATTTCATAATTACGTGTATTCCATCACCTGAGATAGACGCATGGGGTTTAGTACCCGTGTTAACGTTCATAAACGTGCCCGTTCCCATAGTTATTTTCAAATCACCTGGTCGAATGGCCGCCGAGCCGAACAGGGAGGCTGATTGATCTGCCATCTACTTTAAATAACAACCAATTAAATTAACGAAACTTATTTCGATATCAACATTTAACGTGTGGTACTTACTGAGCAAAGTATAGGAATTTCAACATCAAATATCTCTTTGAAAGTGACACCGAAGTTTCCTGTCGTGTCCAGCACTTCCGGAAAGATATTGTGCGGAAGTTTCAACAAGTTTATCATCAAGCCGGACCAACTCATCGTGAACGGGTCAAAAAGTCCTGTGGCCGATGCGCTGGATACGTCTGTCACGTGTTTCCCTGCAAAATACATGCATCAAAATCTGAAGTGAACGAATTATTTTTGAGTATCGTCGTTTTGGATTCTTATGAATTTAAACAGTAATTGCAGTATTTGCAGTTATTGCAATTCGTGCTCGCTCGTTTATTCTTAAAGTATAATGTTAAAGTTAATACCGGTGAGTTTATACAAAAGCCAGCAATCAACGCCTCCGAAAACAGCATTTCCGTTATTCGTTGCCTCTTGCAAACCTGGCACGTGTTGTAACACCCATAATAACCTCAGAGTCATCTAAATTTCGGTGTAACACAAACGATGAAAAATAAAGCAGAAGGAAATCAAATCCGTTCATTTACCGAATGGAAAAATACATTTTTTAAAATCCATTGGATTGTAAATCATACTTGAAACGCAAGAATACTGAATTTCTTTCTCGTTCGAAATCTATCAACCCGTTCACTCTCTCGTTCAAAAATGCAGTACGAACCTGTGTGTTCATGAATTTAAAAACACTAGCCGCCAGAAATCGCTTTCTTCTGGTGAGGGTGTACAAACATTGCGATACCAGTCGCAGCCCCTTCATGGTCATCGAGGAGTTCCATTCTTTCACCATGGAATCGGCTCGCACGTCTTTCCATGTTATAAAACTGCAATAGGTCTCATTTAAATCTCATTCCTATTACGAAAACATGGTATCTCACAGTGATAGAATGTATAATGGATTTCATTGTACTAACTTGTGATAGTGTTTTCCGTCTTTCAAATTCCATGTCGTAAAGCTGCCTCGCTGCGTCGATATCCCGAGACAAGCAATTGATTCTGGCTTCACTCCGCTATCTGTAATTAATATACATTAATGATATTGCATATTTTATTTTTGCTGTATATTTTACAAATAGAATGATAAAATACTTTTCAACGCGTTCTTGATTACGTTCACTATGGTCTTCCATAATTCGTCGGGGTCGATCTCCACGTGGCCGGGACTTGGGTACAGTAGTTGGATCTGAAATTTTTTAGGTATTTACTTTTATGCATTTGTGTACTCTTATGCAGCTGTACACATAGCTCTGTTGTATGCATTTATTATTATTTACATTTATAGTGATGTAAGGCTATGTCACGCTGTGGTATATCTTATATGCTGGCTCACTATGTTATTAATGCATTCAGTCTCAGCTTTCGTTTATGTAATTACAAAAGATCGTCGATAAAACAGACGGAAAATATTTTGCTCAGCGACTATTAAAATATTTATCATTGCATTTATTCAAAAACTTAAAAAGACCTTCAGATGAATATCTCCTGCAATCTACTATTTTTAAACAATCACATTCTTACGTCCATCAATTTATGTAAATACTTGCAGAAGAAATGAAGTGTATTAATTCGATTGCAACAGGCGTTGAGTAATCCATGATGACACTTTCTTTGCCAAATGAATTTTAAGCAAACGCGATACGAGGCCGACCATAAGTGGGTCGATTAACAACGGGTTAAGGTGTTTTATTAAATTGCTCTAAACCGTTGGTCCCCATCGTTGCTAATATTTCTCATCCCACGTATACAATAACTACAATGTGTCGGGTTTGAAACCGGTTAAACGAGGAAAGTCGAACGTCTGCTATAATAAAACCATGCAACGGGTTCTGATCCCTGTGTGGGTTAGCGATCGGATGAATCGGGATGAAGTTTTCCTTTAGAACTGCGTAATAACTGATCTTCACTTTATATTTTCTTCAGAAAGTATTTAATTCTACAGATTGTTAGATTTGTACTTGCTTTAATAGATATTTACATCGAGGTTCATCTTAATTTGCCATAATTACACGTAAACCTTTATGGGTCAAGTGGTGTTATGTAAACTGTAGGAAACGTAAATACGCAAAAGTTGGAGCTTCAAGTTTAATAAATCGTCGCTATTTAATGAAAAAAAAAATCGTCGCTGTAATGAATCACTATCGCTATTTTTTTAAAGCAGTATCTTATCAGCAGTTGCACTGTCAGTGCATGTTAAACAAAGCTGAACTTTAGTACACGAGTAGCTGAGTTACTACTTAAAATTGTATCGAGTAATTTTTCAAATTGAATACAAATGGATGTCAATTCTTCAGATTGTTAACAGTGGTATACTACGCTGTATAAATACGTTTAGTTTGACTATAGAGCTAACAAAATATTCATGGAACTTCTGTAACGTGGATATAAGAGATCTCACAATCTCACAGATATCGATTCCATAGTAAAACAATTTGCTGTTCGAAAGTTTTCACAACATGATAAACATATTCCAAGTGTTATTTTAACATAAACTAATTAGATAAAGTCACATTACGATATCGATATGATACGATCTCATTTCACAGATATTCATCTGATGACAGAAGGTCTTTAAAAAACATGGATAACAAAATTATCTCTGATACAGTGAGCCTTTAATCACTTGATAAAATTGCATCTGATTTTCAGCAGGCTTTAAACAATACCCATCACTATTAACATCACAATAAATTTCAAACTTATGAAATTACAAACCTTATCAACAAAAGAAGCGACAGTGTTAATTTGTTCGTCGATGATGTGAAATCGCACGGAGGTGGTCCCAACATCTAGAGCTCCAATATACTTCATTTTCCCCACAAAATAGATTTTTTAAGTTCCTTTCATTCGAGCACTTGTCCCAATCGAACAGACACACGTGTTTTTTAGGAACATTCGCCGCGTGTAGCGGATTGTTCGAAAACAGGCGACAGACTACACTCGTTTATCGCATGCGGTCGGTATTTTAAGTAGAACGTAGCATTACGCATGCTCTGTCAGCGAATTCTTTGAGATTAAATTCACGTAGTACGGCGATGTAGCGATGAATACGTTCTACGAGCGAGTGAGGCTCTTTCATTCTTATCGTGTGTAATCATACCGGATGTCGACATTAAATGATTCGTCGGTAACGATGTTATCCGATAACTAGATTCCATGCTTCAAACGTCTATGTCCGCAGCTTTGAGTAAACGCTTCACGGTTGACCTAGTTGTAGGGCTCTGAAGGGTTTCACATGCTACAAGGTTTTATAAGTTTTAAGTTGAAAGAATTATATGCAGATACATAGCTCTAGATCTATACAAGTTTTACAAAATGTATATGACACTTCACAGTATATTTCTGTCTTCACTTCTATGTAGTTATAGTTCCACAAAGATGTGATTCTTCACCACATAACTCCTTCTAACTTGGTTCACACATAGTTCTGCAAATTCTATCTGATCGTGCTATCACACAGATATCACCAATGTATCATACTCCATACACAAACTGTCTATGCAACTAACACTGTTCGGATGTTAAACCATGCTTCTATCTCATCACGATCGCACAGTAACTTTATAAGAATAGTTCCTATTATGTACCAAAAATGATGACTTATTCATACATGTACGTAAATGTATTTCAATTCAGTCATTCTAATATCCTCGCGTTAATGGAATTAAAACATTAACAAGATTATAGACTTGTAATGAATATTCACTCCTTATAACTTTTTTACTCTGCCTTACATATGTAATTTAAACTCCCTGCTAATATGTTCTTGCCATTCAAGACTGACCTTTGCAAAGTGCAATTTTGCTGTGCAATTTTGTAAATCATTAGCTCGAGGTCTATCGATAGAATTATTGGTCAACCTTTCAATTATTTATACACGAACAGCTAATCGGGTAGCTATCGGAAATACATGAAAAACAAATGCATTCGAGCAGCGTGGGGGCGTCTCGCGTATCTGTAGCTTCGAATTTCATGGGGCGTTCAATAATTGTTGGACCACGAACACGAAATTGGTTCAATCGACTGGTTGCTGTTGGCTCATTTCGATCAGAATGAGAATATCCACGGTGCTCGGTCTTTTCGTCATCTTCTTCCATGATGGTTCTGGTAAAGTGTCAAAGTGTCCACGTGATCTTTTCTCAGATATTTTTTACGATAAGAATCTTTGTTTTAATTGATCATTTTAATTGTGAGATCCTCGCACGGTGAGGATCGCGACTTAGATTTTTGAAACAAGACTAGATTTTGCGTGTCTCCTCTTTTATTTTAATTATTGATTCATTATTATTGAAATTACTCGGAAAAAATGTCGTTTGTTGCGATCTCTAGTCACGTTTTATATATAACGTCAATTGATATTCAGTGTTAATTGAAGAAGTCGGTAATTACCATAAGGCCAGATCGAAGTCTGTACATGTTTTTTTGAATTTCAAACGCATTGAATGCCTGTCGTTTAACAGAATGTATCAGGCCGGAGATCGATTTGTTCCACGACGCGTGCAAAAATTATTTCAATCCGCCACCTATGCTTAACCTGAAGAGGCATCTTTTTTGTCAGTACGATCGCACTATTCGACCAACTCATTCTCAGCTAATCGTCAACAATGTCACCATGAAGATGCTACCCAAAATGCTGGAATTTGTAAGCCTTTATACAAGTATACGTTAGTGATTCATTGCTCGTTCAGTCCTCAGTAATTAGTATTACAAAAGAGTCTTGACATCAATCTCAATAACAAGCAACTCATCTCAGCAACAACATATCTATTTCTAAGATGCATTTTGTTCTTATGCAACGTGTTAGAGTCGATAATACTAATTCTACGAGGAAACAAATAAATAAAAAACTTGATAGATGAAAAATATTGTGAAGCCTTTTTTTGCAGGATGAGTGGAACAGCAGATTGACATTGCACAGTTGGATTTCTCTTGTAAGTGATATCATTAAGGTTTGTCGATAGAAAGGTTCAATAATAATCTTTGCAGACGTGGACCGACTCTCATCTCAATTGGGAACCACATGATTTCGATGGGATCAATTTTATTCACGTAAAAAGCGATGAGATATGGGTGCCTGACTTGTCGGTTTACAACTCGTAAGAATTCCTTCATTTTTCGTGTGAAGTACAAGTCTTTAAACTCTTCGTTTTTAAATTCTAAGATTGTCAGACTTCTAAACTGCTTTAAAAAATTGTTGAATATCAAGGAGATCTCTTCCTGGTTGTTCTTCCTAGGAAAACTAGATATTATACGTTTGCTCCTTCGAAACAGGGGAGACTTAGCGATCGATCAGACAGGGATACCACCGACCACTTGTCTGATCTTCAGTACCGGATCAGTCAGTTGCGTTCCGTCTTTGAGACACACTGCCAAATGCGCGACGAATTTCGCTTCATGGCCCTACGACACTCATCAGTGTCGAATAAATTTCGGCTCGTGGTCTCACTCTGGCGAGGAAGTGAATTTCAATTTAGACAAGAAGCCAGTAAGTCCAATTGTAGCAATGCAGCTGATCGAACAACCTGTGATTTTACATATTTGTTTTTAACTCGTTCTATGATTATATAGTATGATATAGGAGGTTTCATGAACAATAGTCAATGGGATTTCAAAGTGTTGGACGCGTACAAACTTCTGAAGAAGTACAAGTGTTGTCCGAACGACACGTACCCCATAATCGTGTATGAGTTTTCTGTACGTCGACATCATGGGATGTTACATACTACGTATGTTACTCCTGCTATAGGTACGAATACTTCTTGGATTAACAGTCATTTTGAGATTTAGACTACGTTGCTCTTTTACTTCAGCTATGATGCTTCTAACATTGACGGTTCTTTGGTTGGATTCGAGATCGACGGAGAGAATGGCGGTCGCTGGTGTGAATTTAATTTGCCACATGCTCTGCATATTTGATTTGCATTGGCAGTTACCGCATAATGGTACCAATCCACCTAATATATGTAAGTAAATAGGTGGTTCGAAATTTAGTTCCACTCATAGGTTTTGCATTACATAGTTTTATGGGTCAACTAAAGCGACCTATGTCGCTGTATAGTCCTACGTGAACACAGTTTTACGTTAAAATTATTGTAACAAATTTCTTGCAGTACTGTATTATCGAGATTCACTAGTCCTAGCAGTATTCGCGTTACTCTTAACCGCGCTACTTCGCAAAATGCAAGAGATGAGCATCGACGTTCCAAACTGGATCTCCTCAACAACAACATTCGTGCTAAGCAACCGAGCAGGACGTTTCCTCATTCTCGCAGACGATGACTCGAAATTATCCGCGAGTATACTCGAACGAGACGCCGAAGAGAACTCTGATCTACCAAAGTCAGAGGCTAGATCCAAAGACTCCTCGTGGAGACACTTCGCAGCCATCATCGAGTGGTTATCGTTCTTCGCTGTGATTATTGCTTACATCGTCATCTTAACCACTCTTGTACCAGCCACTTGAAAGGACGACTCTTTTTAATTCTACGTTTCATCGATTGTAGATTCTCATTGTCAATAAACGATCATTTATATCGACTTTTCTACTGTAATCTCTGCGTCAAGTTAATTATAGCTGTTCCTTCTCCATAGTAATTATTTCCTTTCATTTTTATTGTAGTAACTGGAATTTAATTGAGACTTTGTAGGGTTTGAAATAAATGACTCAGTGACTAGTATTTTGTCTTCTTGCTTACATTTTTCTTTAACTTTTCTGTAATGATGGAATTGGGATAAGACTCGTAACGTTCATGGTGTTCTTTTTATACGTGACGATCTTATTTAGTTAATGAACGCGATCGTAGATTTCTATTCAATCGTCACGCGTTAATTCGCCACACGCTGTGTTCCTACGTGATTAATTGTTATCTGCGTTTATTGTTATCTGAGTCACTGTTTACCATAATTACTTTGCCTCGTACTAAATCGCCAGGCGTAGAATTACGGGTTGTATCACCCTACGCTACATCTCGTTATATCGCCTCTTAAGTCTTTCGTTCCTGACTGATCCAACGCTGATTAGAAACAAAGACAATAAAAAGGTCATACTTCCATCTTAATATCTCGTATCCCATTTCAATATCTGTATCACTCACTATTTTTAGTCCATTGTAATTATGTAATCGAATGACTTCAAATTTTAACACCGATATGACGTATTCGGAAGGGGGCGGTTTTCTGTGTAGTCGGTTTAACATTTCACTGGGCGTACAACAGATTCTATTCGATCTTTCAATGTGCAGTTATAACACGAGTGCCACATTGATTGGTGCGATTCAAAATGAGAAATATTCTTCTCGCGTTATTCGTAATCCTCCTGCAGGACCATCAGGCTAGTGGGTTCGTTGAGGATCTGCTTCTATCTATGTCCTGCAAGGAGATTATCGACAATTCTCCGTTGCAACAGTTAAAAGAGAATCTGTTCTGTTACTACGACGAACAAGTTAGACCTGTTGAAAATCATAGGAACGTTACTGTCGTTGATTTTGGAATCACCATGCAACATTTCCAAGTCGTAAGTGAAAATTCTTTCTTGCATTCTTCACGTTCATCGTATAAATTACTTGAATTTTATCGTTAGGATGAATTCTCACACACGGTTGACTTTCACGTTTGGGCCAGAATGGTGAGTACAGTTAGTACAGGACAAATGAATATAGGATTCACATGAATTTTGCTCTTTGGCAGATGTGGAAAGATCCAAGTCTTGCATGGACACCATCGCAATATAGTGGTATAGAATGGCTTCAAGTGATGAGCTACGACATTTGGGTACCAGACATAACGTTGCATAGTGTGTGAGTTTCAGCCACCGATTTTATGGCAATATTTTCCAAAATATGAGAAACATTTTTGGAACAGGTCAAACATCGACATCGATATGGAGATGCCACGGGTTATATGTTACTTGCATCATATTGGTAGTGTAATCTGTGTGCCATCGGTGGTGTACACAACGTATTGCGAGTCAGAACACACATGGTGGCCTTACGATTTAATGAAATGTAGTTTGCACATTGCCTCCTGGTCTCATTCCTCTGACGAGATCAAGTTACGTTCTCTGCAGCTCAGTAAAGAAGGTCTAGTGCGTATCATAAATTATGGGTTGTCGCTTAAAAATATTGTATACTCCGACATCCGTTATATAATGAGGATTGTTTTAATTCTCAGCTAACCCAGGATACTTACGACTTAAATTTGGAATGGCAATTAGTGAACATGTCCGAAACGAGCCATATGTATCAATCAAAATTCGACGTGGACTTCTCTAGTAATATGATAACGTATGATATTATCTTGCAAAGATATGCTTCGATGTACACTGCTTCTTTCATGACAGCGATTTTAGGTTTGTGAATGAACTAGAGTTTAACGGACGATTAAATCATGTAGTTTACACGTTTGTTTGTGCATAGTATTAACAGCGATGACGTTGATGACGTTGTGGTTGGACCCAAAATCCACTGAACGTATGGTAGTTGCGAATTGCAATTTCGTTTTGCATTTATTGTGTTTGCAAGATTTGCAATGGAAACTTCCTCACAATGGGACTAATCCTCCCAAATTACGTAAGTGTATAATTGTCATGACGCCAAGTATCAAATATCTTCAACATTGTAACGTGATGAATTCATTTTAGTTCTCTTTTACGAGAATTCGTTAGTTCTGGCTACGTTCTCGTTGATCCTCACCAGCCTTCTTCGTCATATGCAAGAGCTCAATACCGATGCACCTGTGTGGTTATCATCGACTACCGCTACGATTTTAAAAAGCAGAGTAGGCCAGATATTTTTAGTGAGTATCTTGGACCCAAAAGTATCGGCCACAATGGAAATGAACGCCGACGATAACACGAATCTCGTGTCCTATGATAAGAAAGAATCCACTTGGAAGTATACCTCCATTTTGATCGGATGGTTAGCGTTCTTCGCCGTATTGTTCACTTATGTGATCATGATCGCTGTTTTTCTGCCGACAAATAGCAGAGGCAGAAGTGTTTGGGACCATTAATGTAAAAACTATATAAAAGAGAAATTTTTTGTGTAAAACAGATGTTGCCAATTTCCAAGATTTTTCTCCAAATGTCCGATTTTCCATCTTCTCTCGTTGACTCCGAGTTTCTTTTACTCTCAAATTTTCATATCCTAAATCTCCTTCAATCGGCGGAACATTTAATGTCTCATCTAGAATACGGTACAAAAATACACAATGTATAATACTTTAAGAGTTTGGTTTTCATGTGTAAAATCAGTGGATATTTAAGAACTTTTCTATAAATACATTTATTCTGAAAAACATTTCGGATTTAACTGACTACGTCAATTCGATCCGCTTTTGCGTATGTTAACAGTGCGACCCAATTTTACATTACTTCCGGTAAATACAATTAAGTCGTATCGATTAAGAACGAATGTTACACGAATAATTTGCGATCAGATGTTTACATGAACAGTGTGAAATTCAAGTGAATCGTAGAATCGTGTACTATATATAATAGTGTAGTTGCTAATAAACGCTAATGAGAAATGACCGGTGTTCCTCGAGTAATCAGAACTTATTTGGTGCTCTGTCAACAACATCTTACATTATGTACAATTTAAAATTTGGCATTCACGCGAATGACGTTATACTACATATACAGTAAATTATACAAATAAAGGGACTGCTAAGTAGAAAGTTTAATACAATTTCGCGTTCGTTTGAACTATCATTCTACTTCCGTGAGAATATATTGATGAGTAAATGAAAGCACAAATCAAGCAATAAATGTATGATAAGTTGTAGAAAAGTTAAACCGTAAAAATATTATATTAGCATTGAAATTCCTATTCGAGCATGATTTGAGACAGATTAGGTAAAATGGAATGATACAGACTTTACTGTGACTGATACAGTAAATAATCTTTTAGAACCCGTGGAAGTGGAAGCGAATCAACTGCATTCCTTTTGGTATACTGTAGTATAGCATCACGGCAGGCACTTTGTAGGGTAGATACTGCTAAAACATTTTATTGCTATTCAGCATAAAACTTCATCCAAGGTATTTTGAAGAAAGTTAAACAGAGATTACATACCACCATATAACTGCACTATTCTGACTTGTTTTGTAGTACCATATACATCAACTACTGCGTATAAAGGTCCTGCCTTGTAAGGTATGTCTTTCCCACACACACCTTGATCTTCCCCATTTATTATGAAGTGTATCTCAGCCTTGTCCGAGCCAGCCTGTGGCACATACATGATCCCAATACGACTACCAGCATCAGTAGGTAAAATGTACTGGGAAGGATCAATTATATTTGGTCTAAGAGCACTGAATGGTATAACTCCACGAGAAGTTTGCACATTGACCCCATCTGTGATTAGTTTCTTTTCTCCTGACGGTATTCCTTCACCTTGAAACACATGGAAAATACTTGTAAATCATTTAAAGTTTGAATATATTTGCAAGATCATTCCCATAGGGTTGCAATTCTTACCATAGCCTTCAAAGCTATCCCATATAGTGTGACTCCTGGTAATAGCAAATATCCATGTGTTCCCCAATCTGACAAGATCAGGTATAGTAAATTCTGGCAGACTATTGCTCATGGAAGCAGGATCTATAAGAGTAAGTCCCAGTCGCATGTGTCCGCTCCATCCTCCTTCAGTCTTTTCAATCTCCACCAGGAATATCTCACCTGGCTGCAATGGTTTTTCGCTGAAAGCCACTGAGTTTGCGTAGCTTGCAGTACGATATGCCACTGTACTGTCTTCACGAAGCACAATGTTCTCCCCGTGAGTCGGGTGGAATCTAGTAACTATCTTCCTGAATTTCTCGGTCATCGTAGCGTGTAATACGTGGAAGATTTGATTCCGTGTATCGGTATTATGAGTCTTGAGATGTGCCGTTGCAAAGACTCCCTTTCGCGAGAACTTTCATCGAAGAAAACTCGGAGAAGGAAGTTTGAAAAGCTCCCACACTCGGCAGAAAAGAATGTGGATGTACTTTCCGCGCGATCACCTCGATTTGAATGATACATTGGAATGTTTTCGATGATTTACATGGTTGCTTGAGATGCCCGATGGCCGAGAAAACGAGGTTAGGTATTCATCCTGATGATGCTTTCATCGAAATTGATGCCCAACGATCGTATTTTTGCACTATGTTAATATACGCTCTTTAAAAATTCTTATACTATCGAGAGGATGCGTCAATTTTGATTTTTACTCAACAATAAAAGCAGATACGAAAGCAATAATGCTTCACGAATGCTACAACTAGGAGAAACAGCTGATTGGTTGTGTACGACAGTATTGACTATTTGATTTGGAGGACCCCGGTGTTGACTTTAATTATTTATAAAAATGCATGGACGTAACTAGGACTTTAGAACAGGTTCCTCAATCTTAGTAAATATTAAATATGTTTTGGAAATCAGAAAGTAATAAATAATAAAAATCCTCGTTTCAGTGGATCAAATTTTTATTTTATTCAAAAATTCCTTTTAAATAATATATCCAATTAATATGAGAAACTGTAGGATCAGTGCAATACACCATCAATTTTCCCGTAACTGGATATTTTTCTTCCGTCAAAGTATCTCCATTCTCCTTTGGATCTTCTTCTTGAAGGTGTATTTTAACGATGATACTCTTTAAAAGAATTAATATATTAATTCTCATAACATATATAATAATTACGAAACATTACCTCTTTGGATTCTAACGTTGTCGAAGGGGGTTCTATTTTAAAAACGTCAGGCAAATCGACGAGAAACTCGAAAGTTTTTTCTTCTTTGAAAACATTTTTGAATAGTATTGTTGCAGGGAGGTTTCGTTTAATTATATAGGGTCCCATAGGTTTCGGTAAGGAGCAGGTACCAATCAGAGGAAACCTTTAAAATAAATTAATTTATATTTTCCATATGTTATTGTCCTTTATGTTTCTGCTTACACATATTCTCCAGCAGTTTTCGACGACGCCGTCAACGTGGCGACCTCATTTTCCAAGTCACTCGGTTCAAAAATCACTTCAAGTGTTTTATTAAATAATAGTGGAACAATAATACTTCTCTGAGAGGTGAAGCAGTCGTTATCCACCTATAACAAAGCTGTTTGCAAACTTTCTTTTTCCATATTGTACTTTTAACCAGTTCGAAATTGTGCTGTACTTTAATTAAGAACTCGGCGGATTCTGTAGTATAATTGTTGATACGAAGCAGGAATACACAGGAGCTTCCCAAAGTTGCATTCACGCGTGTAACTTTTTCCGGGGGCGGTGACAATGCTTTTAATCGTAATTCGTATGGAAATTGTCCTAACTCTGGGCAATGAATATAAACCATCACGACAGTCTCCTCGGATGGTAGCATCGGATTGTATTGTACGTAAATAAACTCCTGCAAATTTTTAACTTCCTTTGAACCGTATCTTTAATTAGAACTTTTGTGTAAAAATTGGCGTCAAAAATTTGTTGAATAAATGGCTCACGCGTGATAATGGAGCAACAACTTTCGGCAAATCGCGAATAGTGACGAAAGGATGATCCCAATTTGCCGTGTATTCGATCATTTTATTTTTCAAAGGATTTTCCACCTCCAATTCGTGACACACCTGAGTTCTCGTCGAGGTAACTAATTTGATCGATTTGATCACTTCCGGCTCTGTGATCTCGTAGTTTACGTTATAAAATTGATACTCGTTATCGTCGTTGACGAATGACACCTAAATTAAACAGAATCAATGTTATCAAAAGTTCCAACAAAAATACGCAGCAATTACTTTGAAATTAAATGTCGATTTCTCGTAGCAGTAAAAAACAGCACGATAATCTCGTTGGCCATTCGGTGGTACATCGATTTTGCTATTACCCTGGAACTCGTACAGGGTTGTCTGTCGACAAGGAACAAATTTAAAGATCTCTAACTGTGAGATATAATACGTGATCGAACCTCCTCTTGCTCCTCTGCATTCAATAATTCAATTCTGCATAAGAATCGTTGCTGTCTGTCGAGCCAGTTGTGGACAGTGAACGACTCCGTGTATTTCGTCTTCGCAGGGAACTGACGATTAATTTCAGCCACAGCTTCCGGTGGAAGACTTCTTCCCCGAAGAGAATACAACAGTGGCGCATTTTCTTCTGGCAGTCTCAATAATAACGTACCCTATGCAACAGATAAAGCTATCAAGATTTAAATTTGATAAAAATCAACACAATTGTTTACTGTGTGCGGGTTGTCCTCAGAGTTCATAACAAGGGGTGCATATGTAACGACACAGGAACCGAATCCTTTAGCAGCGACGTGCAGGACATCTTCAGCGGAGAAGTAATCCCCAGTTACTTCAGGTTTCACCGTCCAAGGCAAGTGGCTATCGTTCATGACAACAAACGACTGCGTGTGCTTTTTGCGTACCATAGACTCGAAGAACATAGTTTCTGTTGGTTCGGGAAGCTTACAACACCCTCCAGTGAGTTTCATCTTTAAGGAATCATATTTTTCTAGCTCGATTTCTGCCTGAAACATTTGTATTGGTACTAGGGATGGTTTCTGCGAAGGATATAGATTCTGGGAGTATAGGAAGACAGGTTCTAGAGCTACAAGGTTCTACAAGTCCTAACTTGAGAAATCAGTCCTAACTTGAGATGCAGGGATGAATTTAGAATCTCCATTAAAATTTTTTTAAGTAACTCACTTCACCCTCGATTATACTGCTCTGTTCTCGAGGTTGGAAATAGATGACGAACGTAATATCCATACCAGGAGAGCAATAACCGGTCAAAGGAGTGATTGTAAACGCCGTCGGTAACTTCGACATGTTCCACTTGAACCTACATCAATTTCTCTGTCTTAACTAATTCCTTAATCATGAAGCACTTCAATCATCTGAATTATCAGATCCCAAGTAATCACTCGAACCAACCTAGCACCCACATCTCCAGTGTTCATTAAAATCACCCTAGCCTCGCTGGTATAGCCCTGAACAATCGTGCCAAAAGAGACCCGAGCCCTGTTCAGTTGAAACTCCGCTCCAACGCAACTTCCCTGAACAACAAACAACGGCAGGATCGTCGAGGAGGTCTGAAGAGCCACTTTACACAGAAATGGTTTCATTCTGCGCGTAGATTTGAAAGTGACCAACACGTTGGTCCTCTTGTTGGGTCTTAACACCATGTTCATCGACGGTTCCACCCGCAATACCTCCGAAAGTCTAGGTTCTTTAGTCTGGAGTACCACGTCTTGGGTCCAGGATCGTTTCGTTTCCATGATGGACGCTCGTTCTAAGTCGCTTTGTGGCGTATCCAAGTTTCGCGATTTTAAACATCGGAATCGTTCGAGGTGCTCTTCGTAGTTGCTGAGATTCTTCATCAAGTCGAACTTTAAGTCCACGGGCGCCAGTCCTTCGTTTATCACTGGAATTCGCCGGGTGACGGCTTTGGAGATGGGGATGCTGCCCAGATCGACGCATTTGTCGCGGGGATTCACTAGGTGGATCTGAAAACGGGTTAATTTGTGTCAGAAATCTTTGACATTTATTGTCTTAAAATGTCAGGGTTTGAAAATTGTCTTTTAAGATCCTAAAGATCCAACATGTCAAAGTGTCTCAAATTGTCAAAATGTCAAATATGTCAAAGTGTCACAAAGATTAGCAATTTCTAAAATAGCAAGTCTCCAAAAGTCTGAAACCTCAACTGATCGTATTAATCAACCGAGAGCAACAAAATTCCCAGTACCATAAATATCGTTTCCGAAACTCTGCAAAATATGCAAGCAAACAAATATTCCACATTTCGGACCAGCGGTCACTGTCAGTTTTGATTGATATATTGCAAGTATATATCGGAACTAGGTTGAGCACACATAAATCGATACACTTTTGTGGATAGCAATTGCGATTCGGTTGCGAATGACGCATGGAAAATTTATTTTGTCCAAGTTTGTTTCAGCTGGAAGTTTCGATTCGAGAACAGCTTCTCGAAAGTTTTAACGAGTCGATGCTCTTTTATCTGGAAGATAACTCACTTTGTAAGTGATTCCCTCGCCCGAAATCGTTATTTTCTTCTCGTTCGTCGAGTTGATCGTGAACACCAAGCACTCCCTGTATTTGGTTTCCTTCAAAGGTTTAAAAGTGATCGGTATACTAATCGTCGAGTTCGCTGCCAGGGCTTCGGAAATGGAACTCAGATCCACGTGCAGGTGCGGTTGTTCCTCGAATTTACATTCGATTCTGTAAAATTACGAAGCTGGAAAAATTGTTAAGAATTTTGAAGGAACTTACATGAACGCCACGTTCTCAGAATTCTTCACAAGCAGCTCCTTGTTATAAGACATCGCGTTCTTCTCCTGAACGTAACAAGGCCCGAAATCGTAGGAATTGAAGCTGAATTCGATGGCAGGCTTCTTCGAGCAAGCTCTCACCAAGAATCGATAAGTCGGGCCATTTGAAATCTAAAGGAAATTAAAAGGCTCTCTAAGTACCACGAAAGTTACTTTCTTCGTTAAACAGAACGATCAGAATAAAGTTTCCGCAAGTCAAACTACTTTGGGCAGAAGTTAAATTATTTTTCGATGATAGGGTAAATATTTGTGCAACTTTTTTCATTTCTTGTTGATTAAAATATTGTGAAGATGTTTCGTACAAAATTTTTCAACGTACTTTTAAAACGATGCAATGATCTTTAATAGTGGTCTTCCGGAATGTCGTTAACGTCAGACAACAGGTCGATTGAGATTCACTGACCACGTGTCCCTGTTTTTGTGGCATCGTGATGCTGTAAGCGTTTCTGGATGCAATTTCTGGCGTAATACCAAGGTTCCAAGTATAATAAAACGCCACCTTGCCAGAATTTTTCACTTCGAAGTTGATGGTGGTCGGAAACTGGAGCATCAGCTTCAAATCAAAATAAGCGGTTGAAATCAATCATTTTCTATTAAAAATGTCAATCAAAAACTAATTATAGTCATTTTTAAACTCTACACTTTATTCAGAGTTTTCTCATTCGTATTGGATTTAAAACTGCTATAATTGCCAATCATTCTGCGTTAAAAGTATCGAAGCGTTTACGTAGTCGTTTTTAGCCATAAATTGCCATATTGCGACTTATATTTTATCATGCTTTTATGTCATGAATTTCTATTGTACTCCGACACGATCATTGTTTGGTATAATTGGCCCCAGTTATTTTGTATCCAGAATATCGATGAATCACCTACGTGGGCTCCAAGCTTTAAATTGGTATATCGCAAGTGCAGTTTAACGATACTTTCGTGTCACGAATTTCTATCTGCACGTTCCGAAATTGATCATTATTCTGTATAATTACTGTCCAGCCATTTTGGCTGGGAAACGTTTACGTAGCCATTTTCTACGAGTCCGGCGCTATAAACGTTACTTTACTCTTTTGTTCGAAACGGTGTCAGCGGAATGAAAAAGATAATTCCGTTTAATTTCGAACGAGAACGAAATGTAAGCAATAAGGTAATTCGTCTAGAGCGTTTAAGCAATGAAAGGGATTCGTTCACCCTGCCTAGGTCGATGACATTATCTCTGTCTCCAAAAGCCTGCACGGTTTCGCGTCTGTCCGTGGTGTACGAAACCGAAGACACGATGTCGTAAACGATGGCGGTGACGAAAACTGCGAGGGGTCTTTTCATCAGTTTCACGGCGCACTGAATGGAAAAGTAGAATTCACCGACCCGAGTTGGATGGTACTCGACCCTGTGGACGAATTAAAATGTTCACTGAACCGTTCCTTGAACGTGGTTTCTTCAACGAATTTCAGACTGGAAGAATTATTTTACCATAGCTCACACGAATGTTTAATTTGCTTAATTAAGGAAAAATGAAGCATACGGGGTGGAACTGCAATTTCGATAATTACCACAATAACTGTTCATTCTTTGGAATTAGAGATCCAGTCATTGGAGTCACGCTGAGCTTCTGAAATTTCCCCTCGGAGTACAAAGATTCTTCCAGGATCGCAAATGGTAGTTCGAAATCTTCGTTGTTTAACAATCTGATGGGGTCCCGAACGTTGTAGCCTAGATAAAGCAGCACAATGAGAATCTGATCTTCAGCTTTTAGTTTTCTGGTTTTCAAATATCTAAATATTCAACTTATTAAGTTTCCAATTCTTAAATTGTCAAATTCTCACATCGCTAAATTCTGAATTCCCCAAATCACCAAGTCGTAAAATTTTCATTTACCCTTTTCAAAGAAAAGGAAGACAGTAAAGATAGTGGAGACTGAACCTAGGATTGTTGGCTTCAGTTTCACGTGAACCGTGAGGCAGTGCACCGACGGTTCGGTTACGACCCCGACGACCAGAAAAAGGCACTCCAGATTGTATCTCTCGATGGAGAAGAGCCAGAAGGATTCGAAGACGCCGACGTCCTCTGCCAGAAACGTGAAAGCCAGGTCGGTTCGTTTACCGCGTTCGGCGACTCCTTCGATTACTGTGCAATGAAAATTCGATATCTCGTCTACGCTATTTCGTGTTCGATCCTTCCAACAAAAATGATAGTCGTCCGTCGTTGGATTGATCAGATGGAACTTTCTGAAATTATACCTTTAGTGAACTTCAATCAACCTCATTCTCATTCAAACATTACTCTGTTATTTAGAAACCTTTTCTGTCGGTAATAGTCAAGATTTTTGCTTCGGATTATTTGACACATTCAGGCGATATACGTTTCAATCGAGAGTAATTAAGAAGTCGATTAGAATGAACGTTTAGATTGCAACCAGTTACGCTTACTTGACGTGAGTCCCACCGATGCCGACCACTTTAAATTCGATTACCCTGACACTCTGCCACAAAGTCGGATCCTCTATCTCGTATCCCACAGGACCTGGTCGCTTTGGATCCCGTCTACCACTGGTTATATAGTCACTCTCTTGCACGTCGAAATGACAATAGGGTAACAAACTTCTTCCCACAACTGGAATAGTTAGGCTCGGTACATTTGGATTCAGATTTTCTATCCTGTCAAATACAATTTTTATTTTTATATTTTCTCCTCTTCATAATTCAGTTTAGCTAGAATTTCATTATAGTCTATTTACCTCATAAGATTTTTACTTACTACTTTAGTAGATAATTACTTTAGTATAAGTAGAAAATATGAAATGTATTTTACCTGCATATGAGATATGCTTTATAATAAAACACATCCATTGGCGAGAACGAGATGGTGCATTTTACGGACTCTTGAGGCGGTATATTTCCGGTTTCAGGGTTAATAGAAAATGGAAGGTCATCTTCCAACCAACTATCCGCGGTTCTTCCGGACAGACCGGCTGTGCTGCTGAAAAGATCCGATTTTCTTCCGCTGCTTTTAATCGAGAATGATTTTACATCCATATTAGCTGCAATTACAGTGTCATTTTTGTATTCAAGTTACTTTAATAATATCCAAAAGACTTTCTGAAATAAGGAGTCTTAGATTTACCAGATTGCACCGGCGTGCATGGCATAGAAAACAATTTCAGGCCTCCTGTACCGTTCGTCTTGTATTTAGCGAATTTCCCGCTAGGAAACTCATGGATCATGGAATAAATTTTTTTGGAGGACTGTTTCGATTGGGTATCGGCTGTAGCGGTACTTGGTCTGGGATTTATATTGCCTCCTTGCTCCCTCTTCGGGTATTGCTCGTCCATGCTTATTTTCCAAGCGTACGCCGTATTTACAGTTCCCGGATTCGTTAATGTAAACGTGTATTCCCTGGTCTGCAATCAAACTCGTTTTATTCATCGCGTAATTAACTGCAAATACCTCATTTACTCCGTAATAACTTAAATTCACAAGTGTGTTTGTATCAAAGGTCAATCGATATTCCGCCTACACTTTCATCTTTATTAATTTAATTAACCTGGAACATGAGTGTATCCTTGAAACGAATATCTTGGACAGGACATTCATATTCGGAGAACGCAACAGTGACATTCAGCAACAGATGAATGTTGCTGCTGGTTCCAGGTATGATTTCGTGTTGTGGCTCTTCGGTTGGTTGCACGATCTTTTTGGCTATTAGTTCTATTTCGTACTGGTGAGGATCCACGTCTGGGTGCATCCTCTCCCATTTGACTTCGGTCTGTCTATCGTCCCAGGTTTGGTCGTTCTTTTCTTCTACGAGCACTATTTGCACCAAGCTGCATTCTATACGAGTCTGCGATCACGGTTCATTATTTTAAATTAGTTTACGTATTTTATTTATGTGACCCAGCTAAGAAAAGTCTTTCCAATTAACTTGAAATATAATTGATATTAAACGAACAAAACTTCACCATAGGAGCAATAATTTGATGTAGCACCTCGGCGAAAGGATACACGAATATAAATTACATAAATTGCGGTTCGTGAAGCTTACGGTATTACACGAAACGGGAGAATGGAAAATTGATTTTTCTTTTTAAGCCACGGCCCTTTATTGCAGGAACGTACGTTCGTGTGATTTGTAGGTTCCGGTGCCAGGAAAGTAGCAACGATTTCCTTGCACGTTTGATACTTGATGTGTCCAATTGATGGCATGAACACCACGTGAGGATGCACGCTCCATTGGAAACGGAACCATCGATCCGTGGATTTATTGACAATCTTGAAAGTTTTCTTGTACATTTTGCTGACGAAACAGAGACCGTAGTCGAGGTTGTAGGTCAGTGACACTGCTACGGTCGAGCTGGTCGATGCTGCAACAAATAATTTTCACTATAACGAAGTTAATTAATCTTCAAATAACGGAGTTAATTAATTTACCTGAAAGCAAGGTATTTTGTTTCGACGACAGTCTTCGTAATTTGCTGGACTCTCGACTTCTCCTTTTACGCATATTGTCATCGAGCTCCAGACCGTCCAGAACTATCGGTTCCAAGTACGATTCACCCTCCAAATTTATCACCATGTTCTCATAAGGATTATTGACTATGTGCAAACGGAGTTTCGCATTGTATTTTTCAATTTGGGTCGGAGAAAATGTTACTGTGAAACGAGCCACGTTTCCGGGCATCAAAAGAATCACGGTGCATCGGTCATGGGGTTCTACAAGCAAATTTTTCCGGAAAATTCATAACATCCACAAAATTTAAGAATATCGTTATCAATCAATGTTATAAATTTACCGTCGCAATCTTTGTCCCAAATTTGCAAGAAGTTCCTAGTATCGGAGCACGGAGAGAAGGCGAACACGTTGTTCGAATCTTCATCGATCTCCAAAATAACTTTCGCCTTAATTAACCCAATATTTTCCAGGCTAAAGTGTCTGCAATTAGCTTCATTAATCAGAGTACGAGGAAAGTTTAAAGCGGCTGTTTCCCGTTTCCCGTGGGCCGGTTCCACGATTGCCACTTCCGGTACGCAGGATTCTCCTACGAGCTTGATGAACAGCTTCTCTTCCCCCAGATGAATAGGCACCGCTACGATCACTTGTAAACTTCCTTGAAACGTCTGCAAACATTTCCCCACGGAGTTTAATTAATCGTTACTAACACTTCTAAACATCCACCATTTTTTATCATATCGTACATTATTGCTTTTCATTAAATTAATCCTTTGCCGTATATCCTCCTGACTCACATTTCTTAATCTTCACATTTTTAGTACACTTCTCTTAAAATATTGATTGCAGCAAGTATTGATGTATCAAATATAATTATACGAAGTGTAACTGTCGTTAACATAGTCGTATAATTATCTTAACATAGTCTGACTAATTCAGATGATGATGCACTGTCTGTCTAATGCTAACATCTGACTGATGCAGAATCATACGACAAAGGGTTAATAAAATTAACTAGTATTTGAAATTAAAGTTATCTAATATTTGAAAGGATTAAAGAAGTGCTATTACGTCAATGGTAGCAGGTGTGAACGAAACAGTAAAGGTTTTGTGACTCATAGGAGCAATCCTCTCGTTTCGTGGATCCACCAGGAAAGTGTCAGTCTTAGCTGTTTCCGGAATTAAGGACTGTGGTAGGAAAAGCACATCCACGTTAGCGGATACTGTGCCTAGATTGTAGAGTCTGAAACACGTGCTGTGTGTGCTCAGCACCCTGACGTGCCGGAAGTAGAGGGTCGTTTCTTGTCGCGCGAACACCGTATGTGGCCCAATCTACACAGATCGATCTTAATGACCTTTGGAAACTTTTTGGAAAGTGTCATTCGTTTATCCCCACATTTTTATCATTTTCTTTTCAAACCCTTATGCTTCCTTCTAACTTTGTCTTTACGATTGATACATCAAAATCGAATATTAGTTTAAATATTTGTGAAGACCTCTTTGGGACACTCAAAGTCCTGAATCCGATCCACCACGTGATTCTCCTGGAACATGGAGTCAAAGTCGTGGAAGTCGATGTGTGGAATAGCAGACCTCACAGACAAGGCAATCGTTTTTCCATTCCTGTCTTCAGGAACGCTATCGCTGACCAGAACGCAAATATGTTCCTCTTGAGAGCCTACGAACTCAGGGTAGCAACTGATGGCAATGGTGTCCGTTTCACCAGGATTAACGTAGCCATCGGTTTTCGTGACAATCATTGGTCCCACTATTAGTTGTTCCGGTTCCAAATTTGATGATCTATCGATAGGGTAAGATACTTTCACGTTTTTCTATGGCAAAGAGTTCCTTCGGATAATATCCAGTATTACTTGACATCTGTATTATCGCTTCTGGGAGATCTTTTCTTCCTCTTCGACAATTTTCCACTTATGGTGCGCTCGATTTTATCTTTTACCGACTGACTCATGTAGAATACGGACGGATGCTTCAATGGATTGAATATTGTATAGTGAAGCTGATATTTTCCGGTGTTCTCGATGTCGAGGTACATGGTCTTCTCCGTGCATATGGCTAGCGTGCCAAAATCGACCGTGGGGTAGGGAGATACTCGAAATCTGTGAAATAAATGATAAAGTAAGGACAGTAATACATAGTCATTGTCTCTAATTTATGTGAAACGAGCCATTATAAAATTTTGATCATTGTAAGTGACTTTTAAGCGTCATAATAGTCCTCCAATTATAATAGAAAGTGAAAACCGCACGAGATGAAAGATGTAGTACCTCGTGTAATATGCAATAAGCGAAACCGTGAGAGGTATTTCAGCGATTATGGCGGTCTCTTTCTGCATATCCACCAAATGGCACTTTAATATCGGAGCATTTTTCAGAGTCATCTCGCTCTTTGGAACAAAAGTTACCTGTAAAAGCACTTTTATTTTTACCATGCTTCAGTTTCAACGACCCTAAAATTTTAAACCTCTACGACTTCCTCCTTTCTCGGTGGTACAGAGCCACTGACAGGTTCAACCTCGAGATCCTTCTTCAAATTTTTCGATAAATTTAATTCCTCTAGTTTATCCTTATCCTCCAGCATGATCCTATAATAATAAATTACTTAATTCTTTGAAACCACAGAAAAAGTTCATTGGTTCTTACACGTATTTCACCTCGTAATTCCCGCGATTTTTTATGCTGAACGATTTTCTCGCGGGGTAACCCACTTTCACACTTTTTAAATCGATAGGATTCGCGTAATTGATGTCGACCTCGACATCGTAAGTTTCACCGGTCACCAAAATGGTGTCCGTGAAAATTGGTTCCTCTTCGTCTTTCAATAAAAAGGCTTCGAACATCATCGCCTTCTTTTCTATCACACCAACCTATAAGTTATTTGGTGATAAAAGTTTATTTTGCAGTTGGATTCGATGAATTTACCTGTATACCGCGGTGACAGAATTCGATTTTCTGTTCAGCGTGGGGTTCGACCGTTCCTAATGATGGCGCGAAAGTTATCTGGGGTTCAAGAGATTCTTCTGCTTTTAAAGTCCAGAAAATCGGAACTGGCGATTTATTTCGAATCTCTATGGTTTTGTATTCCATTCGGTAGAGCAGCGTGCGATCGAAAGATAATTGCCTCTCCGATAATTCGATGTCCAACTTTGCTCCTTCGTACTGCATCTATAATTTTTCAGACGAAATAGGGTTTCTAATCATTTAGTGGCTGTCACATAAAATATATGGTCATTAAATTATTAGCATACAGTGAATTCACTATTTAATAAAATTAAATTACTTCGATAACTTCGACCTTAGGATTATTCTTCAAGCACAAAAACAATTTTTCCGAAACGATTCCAAGCTTCGTAGCAATCGCGGATAAAAGCACAGTTCCGCAGTTGCCAGGCTGCATAAATTTCGTGTCTCGTTAGAAGGTAGAACGGATAATTAAACGCAAGTTACTGATAACATACAGCGATAAGAAGCTCCTCTGGTTGAACGGAGAAACATTCAGGATTGTTCTTAGCCAGGAAGAAATGAACTTCTACATCCACCTTGGAGATGTTACAGAACTTTAGCTCAACTTCCCGATGGTGAGGTCTGTTCGCAAATAAGGTGTAATTGGATGTGGATTATCTTAGAGTTCAACTTGGACAGTGTTAGTCCTGGAAAATAGCTTTCCAGTTTCGGAACGATTCTTTTAGAGAACTTTCGAAGCAGACTAAAAAATTGATTTTCGATATTCGTAAAAATTGCTGAGATTTCTTTGTAGAAGTTTAATAATAGAATATACAGTCGTTTGGTTTTTTAGTGGAAGATTCTTTGATATTTTACATCACATATAGAGAATGGCTTCTTTAATTTTTCATGTACGAATGATCAAAGACACTTTTAGTTTAAAATGGAAATTTTTTAAATTGTAGACTAACTTTGAGTTACAGTGAAATGGAAATGTCTGTAGTTGACGTAAAAGTTATTAGGAACCTTTTATCTTTTCGGAGAACCAGCATCGTTCCAAAATCAAAAATTCCAGTATCCAAGAAATAAGTGGGGCTGTATATTGCATTCACCTTGCTATTTGCAGTCTGTAATATATTCAAATTATTGGCTACATTATTAATATCGAACATGGATATTTATTCATAACTTCTGAATCCCTCGTTTCAAAAGCAATCTCCATAACAAAAATGTTCTTCTATCTACATGAAATTTTACCCAAACTTCACAAAAAAGTTAGACCTCTTTTTAACCCACACGTTTAATTTTTATCATGAAGAGCTATGATTAAAATTTTGTAATACCGTGTTGAAAATAGTCTCGGGACTCATATCCAGATTCGGCATGTCAGCAACACCGGTGACATTCACTTGGTAAGTGATATTATTCCCGTCGAGGATAGTGAACACGTAAGTTTGCTCATGGAGTCCTATTACCTCTGGTTGGAAGCGAATCTTGAACCTGTGGCTCTCTTTTGGGAACAAGATCCAACGTGGCTTCAAGGGTTCTTCTAAAAACGTCTCCGAAATGGAGACATTATTGGTGTCCTTGCTGTCGATCGAGGACGCGATCAAAGAACGCTCCTCGGCTTTGCTCGATCTTTGCTCTTCCGCTTTCTTCCTCTTTTGTTCACGGCTTGCACGATTTCCTCGATTTTCCGACCGATTTTCTTGCACGCTTAGCTCGCTCTGCATCGATTCGATGAACGCTTGAGTTTCTACTAACTTCATGGCTACCAATTGATAGCTACCTAAATATTAATTCATTCAAAAGAAATCTCTCGTATTTGTATCAGTTTTCGAGCTTCAAATTTTGTAACATATGCAGAATTAACACGTACTATCATGTGTGAAACCATTTCGTATGTCAACATCTCTAGTCTTCAAAATGGAGTAAAGTTTAGGTTCCAGGTCAGGCTTGGGCACAACTTCAATAGCTGCACAAGAAAAGTTAATCAATAAGTAATAAATCAAAACACTCTTTACTTACGGAGAGCAGACTTCGCCAAATTATTTTCACTCATCTGTACAACCACCATGTCGTATATACTCTCTTGCCAAGGGTCACTGGACCTTACGTACCATATATGAAAATTATTCACCGGTACCTGCTCAAAATGTATCATTTTATTTGCTGCGATTGAAAAATTTATTTGAGATAATTGCCTCTTTAGCAGGGTCTCCTATGTCTCTGGATTTTGCGCTTCGTGGCACTCTACTTTTTGCTGTGGAAGGTGCTTCTTGCAACTGAAATAAATTAGCACAATAACTGATATAATGATACAATAATAGTAAGCGATATAATGTACAAATAAGATCGATGATATAATTGATGTTCCTATAACAAATATATAGAATGTATAAGTTTACCACGATCTGCTTAATGGGATCCCAGTTAGAAATAATATTTCTGATGACCAACAGATCTGAATAGTATTCGTCCATGGCTAGCATGATCTCTCTAACTTCCTTTGGAATAACTTCTTTCCCTAGAGTTAACAAATTAAGATATCGAAAATTTCATTAGTAAACACTCTGGAAAAGAACAATCTGCAGCTATAAGAGAAGAGTCTGTCAGATAAAAGAAATTGTTGAAAAGTGAAGATTTCAGTAAGAAATTACTAGCATCAATTTCATCTGCACCGAGTTTAACACTATTCCTACCGACACTTCACGTATACCTATTCCTACCGCGACCGGTCAAATGACCGGTCTTTAGCACAACTTATATGTATTTTTTAGTATAGGATGAAAATAATAGGCAATTTAATAATATAAAAATATAGTTTCTTTTATTTAGAAGTATATACTATGTACTTTATTCGTTTTCACCACATTTTTTGCAAATAGGCCTCTCGATTGTACATTTTCCATATACATACTTTTTACATTGCAGACCAATTTTATTGGTTTTATTATCTTTGCAATATCTAATTTGACATGTTTTACGTTTTTCTGCACTGTCATTTTCAATATAAAAAATTTCCTGATCATTTTCGGTACAGTCTTCATCAATATCATTTATTTTTTCTAATAATGAATTTACACTCTTCAAACTTGACATTTGGGACATGAATATTCAACTGAAAATAAATTTTATTCAAAATAAAAACTAAAATGTATAAATGTAAATCCAAATACATAAAGAAATGAATAAAAGATAAAATGTGAAACTTACGGCGAAATACTGATGATTTTGTCTAGTTTTTTGGAAATGACACTTATAACACATAAAACAACACTTATAACAACATAAAATACAGGTAGAATAATAATAGAATAGAAATACAAAATAATAAAAAACTGCTGAATATACTTCTTGTGACTTTGACGTACTGATGTTCTATGTTCGCGTCGCAAGAGTTTATTGATTTCAATTCATCAAAAAACGTTTGGGCGTCCCCTTCGGCTAAAATTTTATTTATTTTATAATCATAGTAAATGAGACAGTGTTAGAAAATCCCAAGTTCTTGACTGCGTCGAATACCAATCAGGCAAATAAATACCGCGAGACCGATAGGCGAGCGAAAACTATATGTATACGCTTGGAAGGGCCGTAAAGCAGTACCTGGAAGGCATTTTTTGGATAATATCATGCTAAAACTGCATTACCTTTCGTTTGTAACGTATTTATAAGTTCGGAATTGGGCCTCTGAGAGAATACTATTACAAAAAGGTATAAATCGTTCTACCGGTCAAATGACCGGTCGTGGTAGGTAAGACAGACTACTAATTTTTCTCAAAAAATAAACAATAAAAAACGAAATTAATATTGAAAAAAGTATTATATGCATGTTTCAGGAAAAGTCATGAAGTTTAAAGGCGTTTCAATTACGCTTTATACAGGAAATTCTAATCGAAATTTTGAAAACGGTCATTTGACCGGTCGCGGTAGGAATAGTGTTAATCGCGAATAAAATCGCCACCTCAGTTTCATCGCGTCAATTCTTCGCGAATCTCACCTCGTCTCGAGGTATCTCTGCTTCTCGTTGCTTTGCTGCCGCCTGTCTCTCGTTTGCTCGAACCTTTCGAACTCGTGAACTTTTTACTGCCCGTCATCTTGCTTTTTCTCGACCTCGTGCTTCCTTTTACTTTCGGTGTCGAGCTTGCACGAACCTCCTGTTAAACGATAATTTTCCACAACATCAAAGACAATGGCTAATCAAAAAATTTGTGCACTTCTCAACGAATTTGCTGCTGTGGATTTAACGCGATGTTACCATGACAGTTTCATGACAATTTCATTGGTAATTTCATAGACAATTTATGTGATAGTTTGTATGACAATTTGTATGATAATTTATATGACAGTTTATATGATAATTTATATGACACTTTATATGACAATTTGTATGACAATTTATATGACAAAATATCTTTATAAGATTCGTGTTAGAATTTCAAAAATTGTAACATATCTGTCTTTGACTTTGTTCCTTCTTTGTAATAAAAGTTGAATAGTTTTGGGAATATAAGGAGAATTTAATTGTCCCTATGAGAGACATAACAGTAATGTTAAGGGGTCATAAAGAGAGTCAGACCTTCTTCCTTTTACGTTCCGCCATTCGCTCAAGGTATCGAGCTCGCCTCCTCAATGCTTCTTCCCTTCTGACAGGCAAAATTGCATCCACGTACAGCTTCTTATCTTCTTCCGGAAGCAAATCGTATTCGGACAACGACATTTTGTCTATGTCCTGAATTTTCTTGCCGATATCGACCGTCTCCTTCTCTATAAATATTATTTGTATTCTGACAGTGTTTTCCTGAATTCCAAGAGGAGTACCTCGTTCCCGTCGAATTTCCTCCACCTTGCGATTGTAATTATCCATCGAATTAAGGAAAGTAACGAACAGGAGGTACTCCACGTGGCCAACGATTCGTAATAAGTGGAGCAGGAGGTCTACGATGTTATTGCGTAGAAAATTGCTCTGCAAACTCTGTAGAACGAACCCTCCTTTGAAATCCTCCATGGATAATCTACATAGATTAATTCAATGAAGATTAAATCAAAGAAACTCCGATAATTTTCATAGAATCTTCAGCATCTAAATTTTCTTCTTCATCTACACAAAATTTTGTAGAATTTAATATACCGTTCTTGAAGAGCTTCTACGATCAGTTCGACTGGAATTCCAAGAAACGCATCCAGTTTTCCGACCGGACTCGTAATGGCATCGGGATCAAGCATCTTTTCCAGCAGCAAGATCACCTGAATCTTGTATTCGTATCGACTCAAAGGGTCCAGCAGTTCCAGCCCCTCGATTCCAGCTATTTTATTGAATTCTTTCGAAGCATCAGGCTCTGGATGCAGTTTCAGGTAGACTTCTTGCACGTTTGAAGCTTCGGTTGTGATGGATCTACCCGATTTTGCTTTCTTCGCACTTTTTGCGGAATCACTCACTGGACTTCTCGGTGATTTCTTCCGGGGTGTTCCTTCTTTCGGTGATTTTGATTCGACGGTGCCTTCCAAATCATCTTTGTTCTCTTCAGGATTTCTGGTGATATGAAGGTGTAAATAAAAAAATTCGAAAGGAATGATAAATGTCTTTCCAAGAATACACATTCTAATTTTTACTCAAATGAAATTTGTAACTAATCGTAAAGCGTACTGTTGCTTTTCGAAAGCCTCCAAATAATTTTCATACGCCTCATCAATGATTTGTCGCAGTCGAATCGAACATGAGCTCCTTCCAAGTGCCACAACTTCTACGATCGCTTTGTCGACATTAAGCACAGGTATTTGCAACGCCCTCGCACTCTTGCAAGCGGCTTCTTGGTACTCTGAATCAAGCATAAACTTCAGTGTTGTGTAAATTTATCGAGAAAGAAAGAGATACCAGTGAAGGGAGCTCCGTGAAAAATTATGCAAGCCTTTTTCACCGGTTCCAGAGGATCGAGATCGCCCGATGGACATTTCTGTTCCACATCCTTGAATAGATCTTTCACTGGATCTTTTAACTTGCTGAAAATGTCTGGAGTTTCACGTAGAGTGTCTATGTAGCCTTAAAATGAACATTTTATTCGATAATAAAAAAAGCTTCATGCTTTAATATTTTAGCTTTGAGTCGATAGAAATGATTGCAAAGAAAAAATTATTTTTAATTAGAAAATTACAGAAAAGTAATCGTTGAATTTCTTCAGGATCGCTCGTTGGCAAAGTAACAGATTCCAATACAGTTTCATCCAGAACCGAAAACGTCGGACAATCATTTCTGTCGAAATCTATGCTGGAAGCCTCGCTGGTTTCCGTTTTCCTTCCACGACGACTGGATCCGCGAATGCTCGATTTTCTCGTCGTAGATCGTCGAGAAGATACACCGCTTCGTTTTCTTCTCTTCTTCGAAATGTTTAATTTCCTCACCCTTTCTTCTCTATTCTCCTGCTTCCCTACACCTGTCGATAGTTTAAACAATTCACGTTTACAGTTAGATTCTATCAAGGCGAGCTTACTTTCTTTTACATCGTATTCTTCGTCCTGTAAGGTTTCTTCAAATTCCTCCTCCATTATCGAACGAGCCATTTCGTTCACCAGCTCGTTGTAGAATTTGCTAAAAGTCGACGATATCGATTCGCCGGGTCTTCTTGGAGGTAAAAATATTTCCTTCGTTCGGTAATAATACAGCAATACCTTTATGATTCGATTCTCTGTCTCGAACGAACTGTAACACATTAATTATTTTAAATTAGTAGAAACTTTTAAATTAGTTGCATAAATGATTGCGCCTGTATCTAATAAATCTGTTAATTTATAAAAGTTTCATTCACTCGTCTAAATGTTGCCAGAAAACTTCGACCGGATAATCGCAAGGATTTTCAATCGTGAAAATAGCTTCTTGAATTTCAGTAAAAGGCACAGTCGGTAGAAACCGAACATCGGGTTCTATCACATTCAAATATTTCTCAATTCCTCGACCGACCAACGTTATGATCTCAGTTTCGAGACTGTACTGGACAATTATCTTCAACTTAGCCACCGCATAAAACTGTAGACATTAGAACAATTTTTATCGGTTCAGCGATGTTTGTAATGGTCGCAGATTCTTACCGTTTTCACGGGTTTAAAGCTGATACGAATGACTTGTTCGTGACCGGGTGGACTATAGTTAAGTTCGTTCTGCACGTAAAACGGGCATACTTCTTGTTTCTTGCGAGATCCTGATAATCTCGTCTCCCAAGCGCAGTCGATTAATCCCCTGGGAAATTATTTTAGGGATACAATGTTACTGTAGGAATTCTTTATTTTATATAAGGTGTTTTGGATGGGTCAGTTTGACACGATTCAATTCGGGGCGATTATATTTGGGGACAGTTCAATTCAGGACGATTCAATTCGACCAATTTTAATTTAGATGCAGTGAGAGTAAAAAATGGGTGTGTACGCTTATGGCAGAGGGTAAGAAATCTAGAATAAAAGGGGAATACGCCAATGGTTCTCACGACGGGGTAAGCATTTTTTTGCTGCCAGTAGAAAAACTACTCACGTCTACACCCCGTCGAGTCAGCGAATTTTTTTGTCGGCCTAGTACACACGCATTTATAGGAATCTATAGAGGTCACTCGGTCGATCTTCATTCAGTTTCTCTAGTTTTCAATAGGGAGATCGGTTTTGAACGTCGAATTGAATCGCGCGATTTTACACAGGACTTCTCATCAATCTTGGTATTTTTATGGTATCAAATTTTACTCGTTTTTAACTAGGATGCAGAGCACTAGACATTCTCCGACGACGACGTCTTGGAAGTCCAGAAGTTTGGTGTTCACCGTGAGGTATGGGTAGGTTACTATTCCTTGTATCAATATGGGAATCTTGCATCCGTGAACCACCTACAAGTGAGACTTCAAGTATCACAAAATGTTATAAATTGTAGACAATATTATTTAATATGTAACGCATTGTCAAAGTTATATTTGAGATTTAATATGTGTCGTGATATTAATTTTTGAGTAGTGTGATATGTGATATGGAATAGTGTATCACATACTTAGTAGTCTGCATGTGTAACATTATCACATATGTGGTATATTAATGTGATATTAATTTTTGAGCAGTGTATCACATACTCAGTAGTCTGCACATATCATATTATCACATATGTGATATATTAATGTCGTATTAATTTTTGAGCAGTGTATCACATACTCAGTAGTCTGCACATGTAACATTATCACATATGTGATATATTAATGTCGTATTAATTTTTGAGCAGTGTATCACATACTCAGTAGTCTACACATGTAACATTATCACACATGTCATATATTAATGTCGTATTAATTTTTGAGCAGTGTATCACATACTCAGTAGTCTGCACATGTAACATTATCACTCATGTGATATATTAATGTCATATTAATTTTTGAGCAGTGTATCACATACTCAGTAGTCTGCACATGTAACATTATCACATATGTGATATATTAATGTCGTATTAATTTTTGAGTAGTGTATCACATACTCAGTAGTCTACACATGTCACATTATCACACATGTGACATATTAATGTGATATTAATTTTTGAGCAGTGTATCACATACTCAGTAGTCTACACATGTAACATTATCACACATGTGACTTATGAATATGATATTAATTTTTGAGTAGTTATGAATTATCATAGCAACAATGGTAATCACAGTAACAGTACCTCGATGTAAATAGTATGTTGCACTTGCGTGTTTTTTTCGGAGAATCTTTCTCGAGTCGGATGCCAAGTTACATGGAGAACAGCACAATCGTCTACCACTAATTTCGAGTGGTTCTTAAATTGCACTACAATGCCAGATTTCGCGAGCACCTCCTTTCTTCTTGTCTCCTTCATTCTCATCTCCACGACCCACGGGCCGTAATTAATTATCTTCGCGGAATAATGAGCGGCACAGTCGACGATCACGTACTCCATATCTGACAGAAATCATTCAAAAATTACACCCACAACTATCTTCAACCGAATTCAAGCTTCATATGTACACATGTGAGCATTAAATAAAAATACTGGGTGTCTTCGTAAATTTATATTCTTTCGGTATTAAACAATGACATAAAAGTTATTTTATCGAAACACCCAGTGTACACGAAGGATAAGACTCACCAATAATATATTCGCAGGAGAAAAGTTGAGGTATTGGCTCGCGTTTACCAGTGTTGCTATGCTGCATTAAAATGTATGAATTTGCATCGATGAACTTTTTTGCCAAGTGTCTTTCCACCGCCATATCGATATCCATAACGCCAGGAAACGTTTCTTCGTAAGAAATAATGCACCAATCCTCCACTGACATAATACAATAACCAGTAGATACAATGTCTTATTATTAATATTTATGCAAAATCATATATGCATTCAGCGAAACTACTTTATTGAATTTATTACTTCCTTTCGTAATTTTAATAATTCTACGCTGAACATGGTATAAAATATTTGAAATTCCGATATTCAAAATCTTCGAGGTATTTCAATTCGTAGTTCAGTTTTAACTCACCGGTCAGAGCGTCGATATCCTCTTTGGTTAAATCGTCCTTCTTCTCCGAACTTGTGCAATTCAGCTTCTGCGATAGGAGCTTTATGAAAATGGTGTTCAAATGTTTGAATACGCGATTACTTACGCGAATAAAGAATTTATCGGGTAGAGATTGAATGGCGGAATATTCCAATTCGATGGAATGATAGTGGGGTAATTTCCCTTGTGGTATACACGGATAAACTTGGGGAAATCCCCCACAGGCGATCACTTTTATGGTCATTGGCATCAAATGATTAATCTGGAAATTGCAAAAATTTTCAAATCATATTGCGTTTATAAAATTTTTATCCTCTCTGCCATTCAATAAATTAAAATGTTAATTCTTTCTAACAAGTCTTTGTCAACCCACCGATTTATCGAATTGATATCTGATATTTCACCGAGTAAAAATAAATAAACGATCGATTTGTACCTCCAATTGAAATCGATGATGAATCGGGCCAAGAATGTTAGCGCGATGCTCCACACGAAGTTCCACGAATAATTCAGGATCCACGTTACCCGTGTATGGTTCGACTTTTAGCGAATTTATATCGGGACTATCGATTTCTTCGTTGGAACACGGTATCGTGCTATTTATTTTGTACTGGAACGCTGTCGTGCCGAGATTCCGTAAGGTGAAGCGCTTACTAGTGCTATCCAGGAACAGCTGCAGTATGTTTCATGATCAATTCTATCATACTTCAACATTTTTCTCTCATTACAGACATTCAATCGCCTTGTCGAATGGAAACGAATCAGTGATTCCAAACGAAAATAATTTCTTTCGTTCGATCACATTAAAATGTATCGATTAATGTCTTTACGTTTCTTGTATGTTGAAGTCATTATGTGAGTGTCTTTTCATATGTGAATGTGTCAATCAATCAATCAATCAATCAATCAGTCAATCAATCAGTCAATCAATCAGTCAATCAATCAGTCAATCAATCAGTCAATCAATCAGTCAATCAATCAGTCAATCAATCAGTCAATCAATCAGTCAATCAATCAGTCAATCGATCAGTCAATCGATCAGCTAATGAATCAGTCAATCAATCAGTCAATCAATCAATCAGTCAATCAATCAGTCAATCAGTCAATCAATCAGTCAATCAATCAGTCAATCAATCAGTCAATCAATCAATCAATCAATCAGTCAATGCCTAATCTATAAGTAAATAAATTTGTAAATTCGTCAAGAAATAAATGAATGAATAAATAAAAAAGGTACTTGTTGACCAAAATCAATGACGTCAGCGTCAATGGAGAATCGAGTGAGGTCCGCTCGGGCAGTTAGGCGAATTTCCTCGGTAGGTCCTCGAAGAATTTCGAAAACAGCTTTAGCGCGTACTCGAAGACGTTGGAAACCGTGAAATCCCAGGTAAAGATGGTGCACGGAATACGGAGGCACGACTCCCTCCCTAGGTACGATTTTCACCACCTACAGAGCGGCCATTTTATGAGTAGCACGTGAGCAACACATAAACGAGAATATCCTCTCGTTGGAGCAAAACTTTCAAAGTAATATCTAAAAAGCGAGATGCAATATCGCGGAAGAGAAAGGAATAAAAAAACGAACCGCTTCGAATCTTCATTCTGAATGTTGAAGAGAAATCCTGCAGATGTTTCTTCCGGCGGGGATGAAACTTTCGGAGTAATATGTATAAAGCGGTGTGAAATATTTCAGGCAAAAAGGAGAGATGAAGGATGTATTTTGATTGGGTGAAGATGTGGGAATTTTTTTGAGAATGTGGGAATTCGAGAGATTGCAGATTTCGGAAATTTTTGAATTTGGAGATTTGAGAATTAGATTCAGAGTTAGAGCGAATGAGTGAAACTTGAAAGTTTGGAGATTTAAAAATTACTAACTTCGTCGATATAATGGCACTTCCGAGGCTTACTACTCAAATTCTTCAGAACAACGAGATCCTCATCCTCCTCGAAATATTTCCCAACAATGGGTACCAAAAATTTTCTCATCTCCTCCACATCCACCATACAATCACTTGTTTCAGAAAGACTCGTATCCGGACCTTCTGACTTCAATTTGTGTACCTCTGAAATGGGTGCTGTAACAAGTTGACCTTTTAAATAATTTCCAAGTTATTATTATTATATAGAAGTACAATTAGCTGGTGGTTGTATAGACTTCAATGGCCCGTCTCCGCTTCCGTCTTGTCTATCACTTATACAAATTTCAGGTTTCGTAGTTTCAATCGAGTTCTCATTTTCTGTGTGAAAACTCTGTTCTGTCTGCTGCGGCGAGCACCCTGAACATTCCTAAAAAATCAATCTTTCTGTAAACAATTTAGAAGCAAAAATTTCTGAATCAATTTACTTGATCACTGTCCGTGTCTTTATCGATCTCGACAGAATCCATAACCCATAAAAATTTGTACACGACCTTAACCGGGCCGTTATTGGTCAACGTCACCACTTTCTCCGCGCTGCACCCTAATTCGCAATCGATAACAATGTCCCTAGGTTCGACGATCAAATTCGGATAATTCACGTAAGCCGTGCACGAGATTTTATCCTGCAAAAGGAGAAAAAGAGTTTGGTTTCGAGTCCCGAGCAGAGAGATTCAATTTACTTGATTAGGATGTTCCATGTATTCCAGCAGAAGCTGCCCAGTGTACGTTCGCGAGTACAAATCTTTGGGTGAATCATCCATTGCGAAAAATACGCAGATCTCCGTGGTGGCTGTATCGATTAAAACGATTCCCATGCTTTGCACGCGTTCCTTCATGGCGGTCAACAAATAAAACGGACCTTTCACCGACAGCTGGACGTTCAGGTCCAGTCTTGATTGATTGGTTACCAATAACTCATCTATTTCGATAAAACCATCAAAACTATTCAACGACTCTATTTCAAGAATTCAAATTTTGTGCAAGCACAGAAGAGACATTTAGCATAATTCAGTAATGTAGAATCGAATGATTAAAATTACTGTTTGAGAGTTTCAAGATTACGTTCAGATGTTTTCGAATAGTACGAAAGGAGGAAACGTGGAAAAACTGGAGGAAGAAAACTCATCGAACCTCTCTGCTGTAATTTATCACCGTCAGGACAGATGTCGACTCGAAACGTTAGACCTCTTTTACTGAACCAGATCTGCGGTTCGGTTAGAGTCACTTTGAAGGTAGATTTTCCGATCAATTCACGCTTCCCAATTCCTTGTACCATTCCAAAAATATACCAGTCTTCGAGCAGGCACTCGTTTCTGTTACGAGAATTGACTTAAGCTTTTCATTGTTCGAAAAGGACTTCATTTTGTAATAATACTCACACTTTCCAGAACAATTTACACTGCACAACCCTCGTTTGCTCAGGAGGAATATCCACGATGGTAGGGTCCAATTGAAACTTGGTGCTAAATTCAGAAAAGAGTGAACATTCTTTCATTTAAACTTGGCAAAGATTTTACCTATTCGTCTGCAGCATTTTACCACGATAGAACTGCACCTCGGGCTCCGTTGTCCACACTATTTGAATAGTGCGAGTAGCGTAATTTGTCATAGTTATCGATCGATTTATTACATGGTGGCTATAAAGGAATGATGTCTCAGTATGCGACAAAAACGATAAAAAGATCATTTAAAACCTGAAGAGAAGGCCTAGGTCGTAGACGGGAAATATGTTCGGATCGAAAACAACGCTGCATCCGACTCCAATCGCAGTGACTTCGACTGGAATTGTTCTACTGTTCAGAACAGACAACAAAACGGCGTTCTTGACTTTTCCCGTGTCGCGGAGGAATAATTTCACTTTGATTGTCATTCGCTTGTCCGGCTCGAGGTCTCCTGATTCTGGGTCTACGATCCACGATGAGTTCACGTGGTCCTTCAACATCAAAAATTATATAAAATTCAAATTTGTGGTAGGTTCATTAAGCACGATTTTCTGATATATTCAGATGCATTCGGGTGATGAATTATTTATTATAAAAATTGTAATACCAAAGTTATGTTGAAATGAGCAGGTATCGGTGAATCGTTGATCGCCACAAGTTCTGTCGTTTTCTCCTCGAGAACATGAACTTCTCCGAAGTCGAAAGACATTGGTTCCACGGAGATCACCGGTCCTTGTCCGGTACAGGTGATGGCGCAGACGGTACTCGATGATTTCTCGCCCATCGTTAACATACTGCACAATTAATTTTCCATTAATTGCTTATATCATTTATTAGTGGTATTACTTCAGAGTATTATTGGTGGCATTACTTCAGGGTGACTTTCTGTGTTCCCAACACCTTCGTGATAATTGTCACGTTAATTGTTCTCGACTGATTCGCCTTAATGTAGCCTTGGTACGTCGACAGAGAGTAGATCACAGGTGTGTCTTCTGTCACCTATGTAAATTTCAAAATAACATCTGTACGAAGAAATTATGAATAACATTTTTATGTAGACATGAAGAATAACATCTGTATGAAGACATGATAACATCTGTATGATAAACAACACTGAACATTATTAAAAAATGCATTGTTTAAATAATTAAACATGAACCATACTTGTTGCGGTATAATATAGAAGTACCCATCCAGATCGGAGGTATTCTGCACCGTAAAAGACCTCGAATAGGGAAAATTGATAAAGCAAAATCGAATTGTTATTTCCGATGGAATTATCAATAAGGTAGCCACGTGACCAAAGAACTTGACGGGTAGGGTTAATGGATCTAGGTCCGAGTCCTTCATAATGACTTGAATCGTCGTTTGACCAGAACGAGCAAGGTTAGCGATGTAGGTAACCTGTGGAAATTATTTATTTCTAATTGAACTGTGGTTAACGGTAGTCGTGATGCTGACTTTAATTCTGAGGAGGTCTTGAGCTGCAACGACACCTTCTTCGGGTACGACGTAAAACTCTCGAGGATTCGAAGGGAAACTGCTTTTTGTGGGAGCCCTGATGAATTCTTCGTGAGTCAGTGGTGGTTGGTTACCGTCGTTCAGCACGGTTATGGTGAATGCCACTGGCATTAGGGATAAATTATTCAAGTAGACTTCTTGTCGGGCGCTGAACCCTGAAATTCGATTCTTGAATTCGACTATTTGAGGTAATTGGATTCGGAATTTTAAAGGGTAAGTTTGGAATTTTGGGACTTAGGAACTTGAAGACATAGATTTAGATCTACACTTAGATCTAGGGACTTAGAGAAATTCGGTACTTTGAGACTTCAGAATTTTGGAAATTTGGTATTTAGGAATATCGGGATCTCAGCGTCTCTTAGAGCCCCGAAAGCAGGAAATTATCAAGCTACCATTGCAAGGTACACCCCGTTTCGAGAGAAGTACCGAATATTTAAAAAATTGCAATTTACCTAGAGCAGTAGTTCCAAAATCGAGGCTCTCCTTATCAAAGTGCAAAGTCGGGCATACGATACATCCTCTGCAAGAAGCATAAGTTGACATCAAAGAAGAAGCGGTTCGTAAGATGGATCAGACTACGTACTTGATGTGCAAGCTGAGCACTTCAAGGCTCTCTTTCACGACGAAATCGACCCTTTCCACGAAATCTCCCTTGCGATTCGAGGAAAATGACAAATTGAAAGATTTGTGCTCGCTGGGTTGCAACTTGAGACAAACGGGTGTTATTTCAATTGTACCGCCAAAATCGCTCTGTTTCGGTCTGTGAACCAACGTTCCAGGAATGTGGCCTTTGTTCACGGCTACTATCTGAAACAATCTCATTCGATATATTTCGATGGCTGGAGGTAAATTGCAGTTTCAAATACTTTAAAGTTATCAGGATAATTGTAAATTAAAATGATGGTTATCTACAAGTACGCAAAATAATACAAATTCACCTCATAATTATGCACGGAGCACAAATAAATATTTTCTACATTGATTGTGAGCACGTTCAGACGAAGAACAGGTCCCTTTCCAGTTCCATAAAGGCTGTAAAATCAAGCTATATAATTTTCTTTAAATTATTTAACACGTTAGAATTGTTTTTTTACCTCAATGGTACTCTATTCTCTAAGCCTGTTATTTCTAAATAAGCTGTGCTTGTTACTTCCCCTATTTCCATGGCGTAATAAAAGACTGTGACATTGATGGACGATTGTGGCCAAATTTCACCCTCCTAAATTTACAAACAATTTACGTACTCTGCTTCTTATTATTTTTTAATTTAAATTTACCTGTGGTACGATCGTAAAGAATAGGTGTTTGTACGGAAAAGTTTCTTTGGTCAACGATTCCAATTCGTCCGCGTAAATTCGCTGGTAAATCAGTTTGTGAATATCGGGGGTGCACACGTGATAATATTCGAGGTCCGCGTAACGATCCAGGTCCCATTCGTAGACTAAGTGACATAACTTTTTATATCTATAGTAAAAACTTTCTTTTAATATCCTGCGATGTCGACAAATTTTAATGCAAGATTTAATTTTATGACTATAACGATAGTTAAAGTTTAAGAAAGTTTTATTATTTATAAAGATTCTGCTTACTCCTCTTTTTGTTGATTATCCTCTTCCTCGCTCTTAAGCATCATCCACTGATATTTAACTATATAATTACTCCTGTTATGAATCGTGATAATCTTGCTTCTGGACAACCCTAAATCAGTGTCCTCCATTCTGACGCTACCCCTGTCAATTCGAATGGGACAATTTTCTGCAGAACACTGTACATGTATCTCCAGTTTTACTCCTGCAAACATGTCACTCATCAATCGGTTCTAATAATTATTTAGTTGATTCCTCAGTCACCTGCATCGTATTCCAGGAACAATTTCCCTTCAAAGTCCCCAGCTTTCTTAGACATAAAATGTACATTAAATTGCACAGATTCTTCTTCCTCTATTCTGCCCTTCGAGGGCTCGATCCAGAAACGTGGACTGAAATTTTCCACAAATATCATAACTTGTCTTTCAAATTAGCTATTTTTTTATGATTACTGCTGTAAAATAATTTAAGTCGTTTACTCGTCAGAACAAATAGTGAAAACCGCCTCAGCATCCCCAATATTCCTCACAAAAATGGTCTTCGTAGAAACGATCTTCACTGCAGTCGCCGGTATCTCGATTCTATCAGGGAAGTCTAAAATCCCTCTCGATCCAATGGCTAAATCAATTATTTCATATTATGAAAATTCTATTGGAATAGTTCACTAAAATTTTACCTATAACAGGTACGATTAATTCTCCGGTGTCGGTAGCAAATTTTAACTGATATTGGTAGTTTTGTTTCCTCTCGGGTATAAATGTCACGGTGTAAGAATTCGCGAGTCCTGGTGCCAACATCATCGAGTAATAACTTCCGCGGTGCTCGACGGTGAAGAAGGGATGCAATTCACACGACGTTCTTACGTATTTCGGTATCTTTGTTCCCAAAACAAATTACCCTTTATCTTCCTTTTTGATTCTTATTCATTTTTATTTTATATTGAAAAGATATCTATGTAGAATGTTTCAAGTGTTATGTAGGTGTTATTGTGTACGCTTTAATTTTTTAATAAAATACGTTGATATATTGAGATGAGAGAAGGTAAAAATGAAATACAACTCTAAAGAATTGTAACACGAAATGAATTCCCGAGAATAATGTAACTCTAGTTTGTCGATATCTAATAAGGTTTTAATTAGTTGGCTGTTCACCCCGGTCTTGTTTCGAACAGTCACCGTCACGCTGCAAGCATTTCCGGCAGTGAATTGTTGAAAAATAACGACACTAGGAGTGATCTCGAAGTTGCAATCCTCTAGACCCGAAAAAAAGCAATTTAACTTGTGCTTCAACTTGAAGAGATGCCTGGTTCTCTCCTCTGTTGTCATCGACATTTGCCTCATATATTCTGACGGAGATGCACCCTGCTGAATAATTAAAAAATTTTCATCCCTTCATTTTTGTTCGAACTTCTAACTATCAAAATTGCCGTTCTACGCTTTGAATTTCTTCATACGGAAAAAATTCAATATTAACCTCTGCTTCGTCCTCGGTTTTGTATTCCGATTTTTGTAGCAGATGCTGTATAATTTCTGTTACGTTAAACCTTTCTGGTGTTTTACGCAGCTTCTTTTCCTCTTCGTTCATTTTGATCAAATTAGATTCGCTCTTAAATTATATTTTATAGTAATATTTTTTTCGCTCATTGACAGGAAGTATTACAAGTGAATAGCTTCGATACTTCGATAACACATATCGAAGTAATTTACGCACATGTAGACTTTCGTAGAAATAAAGTGACTCAGAATACTGATCTTAGATTCTTTTATTGAACCACTTATACAATTTATTTTCTATTAACACGAATTCGAGTAATTTTGTAATTTTACAACGCTGGAATAAAATATTGAGAAGAGACGTTTGTGAACAATCCTCGATTTTTCAATAAGGGCAACAGGGCATACAACTTGGAAGGCAGGGACTACACGGTGGAGGAGGGCAAGTTGATACTTGCACGTTCCTTCGCGCAGGAACACTGAGTAATAAACGAAGTCGTGCATTCGGTGGTGAAAAACAGGAATCGGGAGGGTAGCCAACTTCTTTGGCGAACGATTGCAAGAAGCATAATGGCGGTACTCGGCAGGGAAGGGGTGGAGGGGGTGCACAACAGGGCATTTTTGATGTGCAGCAAGCATCAGGTATTCCTTCATAGGAACATGCTCCTGGACAGGGACCTCGGGGACATCCTAAGGGTGGACATCTTATGTTGCATATTTCTGGTTCTGGTTGTCTGCGATTAACATTGTTCTATCATCATCTTATCTTTTTATTTGAAACCTTTCTTAAACTTGAGAGAAGGGTAATTCAATTCAATGTTAAGGTCAATAATCTTCGTTTAATTAAATTGAAGTATTTAGAGTTCACAAAGAATTTGTTTAAATCTTAGTTTTTATGGCTAGAGTTAGGTTACTTTAATTTGATTAAAATGTGTATTGAAAACTTACCGACAAACAATTTCGTTAATAATGTCGACTAGTTCATTCATGTAATTACGGTCATTTGTACAGGAACCCATCGTTAAGCTTTAAATTCTTTATAATTTCACGGAGAATTTTGTAATTATCAAGACAAAAATTTTGTGCTACCTTTCAAATAAAAAATAAAATACAATCACCGTCATTGATATATATAGATATGGACAATTCATAAAAAAAATAACGTCGCTTAAGAACGAGTCATTTCGTCGGCGAATGGTATTCTATCGGTAGACAGCAATTTGCTGATGAGGACGAAACGCCGTTGAAATAACGTGGACAATAGAGGAGAAGGAAGAAAAGCAGCAATTCTAGCAATGAGGATGTGCTTGACGTTGACAGGGAACAACCATTGGCGTAGCTAGGATTTTCCCGTTGATCACCATAGATTCTATAGCTACAGATATCACATATATCAGGACAACATATCACCATTTGTGAAATCAACACAGAACATCGAATCATTCTTTCATAAAAATCCAAATATACTTTATTAAAAACACAAAAACTCCAGCCACATTCTTTGAATCCTCAAGATCCACGATCCTCTCGCTTCAAAGAACCCGGCCGGCTACAAATTACATTTTATCAAACCTTCACAATTATACCAAAATATCAAAACGTAAAATCTGAAGTACAAAAAGTCTGGGAGATAAAATCAATAAAGAACAGCGGGTTGTAAATGTCTGCTGGCAATCAGAGTTTCGGGTGACACCATCTGTTGATTGGGCAAGTAGTCCTGTTTCCTGGCGAGATACCTAATCCCTCCGATAGTCTTGGCCTCGTGAATCTGAGGTTGTCCATACTGTGTCCCTTGGAAATGAACTTTGCTCTCCCCCATTTGTCCGTTCATGCTTTCGTAAGCGTCGCCACCGGCTCGTTCGAAGTTGACTTTGCTGGCTTCGATCCTCTGGAGCGTCCCCACGTCGCCTTCCCCGTTGTTTTTGGACAGGTTCCTGGTATTCTGGTAGTACTGTTGCATCTGCTGATAGTGTTGCGGATAGTTCGCGTCAAATTTGAACGGCATAACGTTTCCTCGAGGCATCACGGGGGTCATATTAGCCAAATTTTGGGCTGGAGGTTGAGGATACGCAGATTCGTTAGCCATGGTGCCATTTTCTCTCTCGGCTGGGACGCTGTAGTAGTTCTGCGGTGTCGTGGTTCTCTGTCTCGGATATTCCTTCACGAACTCCTGCTCCAGCTTCTTCACGGTCGCTATGCGCTGAAGAGGAGGGTTGTCAGGGTTTCTAGTGTTCTCCAGACCATTTGCCGATATGGTTTTAGCGGTTGGCTCCGAGTTGAGAACCAGGAGACGCTTCCGGATCTCGGTTTCCGTCTCGCTGCGATCCTGGATGCCGTTCAGTTTCAGCTGAGGCTTCTTAGAGGCGAAACTCGCCAGGTACTCCAGTCCCTTCTTCATCTCAGCGCTGATTCTGAGCTCTTCCAGTTGTTTGCGAGCCACGTCAGGGTCTTGTAGTCCATTGTTGCGTTTTTGAGGCCGTATTTCGTTCAGGTACTGGCGTATTTTGAGCAAACTGGATGGTTCTGCTGGTTGTCTATTCTGTTGGTACCTGGAGGACTCAATCGATTGAGTTTGCTCCTGCTGAGGAACGTACTGGTACTGTTGTTGCTGTTGCTGATGAACATGGTACTGTGGAACACCTTGTTGCTGTTGATGCTGGATGGCAGACGGATTTTGACCTGTATTTATGGGCATTGGAGTTACATACGGATGCTGATACACATTGTTCTGAGCTTGAGCCCCTGTCTGCTGCCAGTTAGCCTGCCATGATTGATAAGCCTGTTGATTCTGCATTTGAAGTGGATTCTGCATCTGAAGCGGATTCGGTTGATTAGCCATTTCGTTCACATTCTGTTGCTGCAATCGTTGAGCTTCCTCTTCCTTCCTCTGTTGATCTCGCAGCCTCTCCATCTCCAGGTACGACATTCTCGACGGAGTCAAATGTGCCATCCACTCAGGTTTCTCGTCGATGTTTCTCTTTCTTCGAGGATTAACCTGCACGCTTTTCACTTCTTCGTTCTCGTCCTGCCGTTGAAGGTGCTCCAGGTATTGCAGGTGCTTCTTCTGTTCGTTCAGCAACATGTCAAACTGTCTCCTCATGACGTCCACGGGTACCCTTTGCTGCTTCATGGTGTTCAGCAACTTCTCCTGGTCCCGTAGCATACCAGCAGTGAACTGCAGGGGCTTCCTGTTACTCTGAGGGTTTTTGTTTTCGGGTGGTTGCGGGTTGAGTGGTTGACTAACAGCCATTTGCTGATCGGCTGGCTGGTGGTACGCCACAGGGGCACCCTGCGCAGTGTTTTTGGGCACTGCTCGATGCTGCAGCATGGGATGATGGTAGGGGTGCACACCATGGCGTGCTTGATTGTTCATTACTTCCACGTTATAAGGCTTCAGCTGAGCCTTGACGCTCGAGTACTCCGCCACCTGGTTGTTCCTAGGCCACCCGTTCTGTTGGTTCATCGAGTACTCCAGGTCCCGTTGGTGCATCTGATTACCCGGTCCAACTGCACGCTGCATGTTCTTCATCTGATCCTGAGGAGATGTCATACCCTGCGGGACATATTTTCCATACTGCTGAGCACCGTAAGCTCCCTGTCCTTGGACCTGCGCCTGGTTACCCGCCATCTGCATCTGGTAGTTCGCAGCCCGCTGCTGCATCTGCATCTGCTGCATGTTCTGCTGCATTTGCTGACAGACATTCTGGGGACTCTGAGCTACATGTTTCGAGTAATGCTGGTCGTGATTGCTGGGCGTCACATTAGACATGTTAGGGTTCATCGATGCCTGTGATTGCGGTTGTAGTTGCTGTCCGGCCATCATTTGCCTGTAATTAGCTGCGTTTCGACCTCCTATCGGCTGCTTCTCGTAGTCAGTCTGTGGCGCTGCAATGGTGGGCTCCTCAGGTTTTCTAGCTTGGTCCATCGTGGGATTTGAAGCCTGATGGACAGGTTGAACTTTCATCGCGCAGGCTGCATCGTGGTAACCCTGATTTTGAACTTTCTGGGGCGAGTGGTCGCGTGGAACAAAAGGACGATGAGTCTGTCCAGCAAGGATCTGTTGCGGTAATATGGACTCTGACTGAGGATTCGTCTGATGAATTGGCTGATGAGGAGCTACCTGTTGCTGGCCCACGCTGTGCACGTGCTGCGGACGATTAATTTATACTTTAACGTGTCGTCGAAGTAGGATCACTTAGGCCATTAAATTGACCCCGAGGATGATCGAACTTATGTCTAACGGATTAACTAGAGAATGTTTAAAGAGGTTCGTGCGCGAAACTTGTCAGAGTTGCAGCTGACCTTGTGCCAGATATCCAACTACTGATCGAAGCTAATATTTCATTCTCAATTGAGATGTTCAAGTTCGATCAGAAACGAAAGATAATTACTTGAGGTGGTCGATGTTGATGCAAAGATTGAGAGGCTGTCGCAGCATCCCCTTGTCCATTGTTCACTTCAGGATTGCCAGCGACGTAATAAACACCAGCTTCATGGGGATTTTGTTGCGCGATCAGTGCACCGATGGGAGTAACCGGAGGACTCTCGAACTTCTTGATTTTCTCTGCCGGGAAATACTTCAGCCTAGGCGAGGAATACGACCTCAACTCTCTGCATCTGTCCTGAGAGTTGAATCTCGTCTTCGGAAGACACGCCTCGACCGCTTTGGTATCTTGCACGGACTGCTGCAAATTTTGTGGTTCCCCGCTTTGGAGAATCTGCGTGGACGGGGATTTTTCGGGCTTCAGCTTTCGATGATTCGCGTTGGACCTCGTGTACAAACTAGACACGCTTGGATGTCGAGAAGAAGCCCTCTGTTTTGCGTTCCGGTCGCCTGAAGTTTTCCTGTAGAAGTTCTTTAATGAGTTTTGTGCCTAGTGGCAGAAATGTGGATTTGTTACTTTTTGTTCATCATCGTTCAGAATTTTGTCCAGAGTCCTGACGATAATTATTGGGTCATAAGGATCCAGGTAATTTTCTAGCTCAAATTCTGCATCACTATCGGAGAAGAAAGATTCCGAAGGACTAAGATATTTTGCACGAAAGTTTTTAAAACCGAGACGAAAAATTAGACAGGCAGGACCGAGTTGCCATGGACACTTGTAGACACTTCTGGCTGGTTTACAATTTCAGGTTGTGTTCTCAATTAATGGACGCTCCATTTTGATTCGTGGATCGAAACGCTATCGTTGCAAATTAATAAATTGGAGATTAAGTAAAAAATGATAGCATAATATACATACAGAATTTACTATGTTTATTCATTTAATTTTGCAGTTAAATTAAATTTGGTAATAATCAAAATTTTAGTGTTTTCTAAAATAAAATTTTTTATGCATCTTATAAGAAATTAATGTTTGAATAAAGAAGCAGGTAACTGGAGTTTGTTATACTATTTTTATTTTCATTCGTTTACATAAAAACACCAATAAGTGTGTTCCGATGATCCTAAATTTTCGCAATGTCAGTTTGTCACTGCCAACAGAATTATGTGCGTCGAATGAAACTCATCCGGAACGTGGTACGACGAAATCAATCATTTCATTGTCGCAATCGTACCAAAATCTTGAAAACGTGACTTGATTCATAAAAAAAATCACTAAAAAAAATTGAATGGTACATGCTTTCTATTGCGAACAACATATTGAAATATTGAAATCCATCGTAATCACGTTCGATCGAACTGATCAATATTCAATTTGTTCGTATACAATCTATATTTTTAATTTCAACAAAAATTTATCTTTCGCACTTTACTTTGCAGTCGTACATATTTTCAGGGGGAAAAAATATGTACCATCGCAACACAAAGCCGCGAAAAATCTTCCAAATTAAAATTTGAAACGAAAAGAAGATTTGGCAGTGGCAAATAAACACTGTCGATTAAATTTTGGAAACGCATCGTCGATTGTCGCAATCGTGCTCCATCGAAATCGATGGTCTTTCAAAATTCAGAAATAAATTTGTCGTTCCGGTAATTCGTCGTTTTAGGAGAGTCTAATCAAAGTCATTCTCGAAATAATCACAGTTCAGTTCCGTCGCAAATAGAGTACTCGAATTAGAATATGTCGAAATTTGTGCTAAGACGCGTTCGTGTTAAATCAAATCTGGGATCGTCTAATAAAGATTATGTCACTGATTCATTAAATTATCGATAATTGGCAATTTGATTCGAATCGTTGCAGTCCTCAATCAGGATTTCGTTGACGCTAATTGGTTCTTCTTCTAAGCAATCTGCAGATTTCTTCGTTGGTGAATTTCCACGTTCGGTTCTTCAATTTGTTCCTGAAAAATATTATTATACATTTTTTTATTCGAATCTTTGTTCCAAATTGCTGATAGGAAAAATGATATATTGCTAAAAATCAAACATGTAGACATCTAAGTGTCCAGATCATCGCATCAGATATAATGAAAAATAAGATGATAAAATTCTCACCAAATAGTTCTAAAATCCTTTGAATAAACACGTTCCCTGAAGAATGATCCGTCACTAGCAAGGCGAGCAATAAGGCACTGTTCAAAAGACAGCGATATAGTACTATAAGATTGATGGGGAATTCAGTTAATTATGGTGTAACTAACTGCAAACTGGTCGACACGGCGAGCAAGGTGGTGGCGTGGGTGGCGGACAAGGCATACAGGGTACCAGTTTCTTGGTGCAAACGTAGGTAATGACTGGCGGCGGTGGTGGACAGGGTGGCGGGGGTGGTGTACACGCGACTATCATCTTTGGCGGGCAAGGAAGCGGGCAACAGGGTGGACAGGGTGGACACGGCCGTAGGTAAACCTAATTTCGAGCGGAGTTATCGAGTTAACTGTGATAACAGCCTCTTGGGATGCTTTATAGATTTGCTCTGTTCTTATGAGTTTACGTGTTTTATTTCCACGTTTCAATTGCTTTTTATTTCAATATATGTTTGGATGGATAAATATTTGGTTACATGATGCTATTACATTGCATATATTTTTCTTGATTATTCTACTCTTTTACTGTAAAGCAAATTAGATTACTTTAGGACAGGTATGCTAATACTTTTCGATGAGTCTCACCGTTGTTCTAGTTGGTTTCGGAGGACATCGAGGAGGGCATGATGGTCTGCATATGATAGTAGGTGAACACGACGAACAGCATGACGATGCACAACAAGACGAGCAATCAGAGATACTTCCGTTGCACCCTCTGTTCAACAAACAAATTCAATCATTTCAATTTTTATCAAAATTTGTAAACTAGCTGGATCGATTTTCGCACAAATTCGATCATGCTTCTCGTTTATCAAGAACAAATTGTCGAGAAAGTTGAAATTAAAGCTGTCAATATGTCGACCACGAAGGGAACTGATGGGCAGCTCATTTATTACAAGCTTCTTTCGGAGATACTTTAAGATCGGATCTTCTGCTCTAATTTAAACTTAATTAAAGAACGTTCGTTTCGTCAAGAATTTTAATATCAATCGTTAATTATCATCCGCGTAATTAAATTCGTGCGAATTTTTATTTATCAGGTTTTATGATAATTTTGTTTTGAAGTTGATAATAAGATTTTACTTTGGTATTTAGATAATTTAGTTTGTTTCGCTAATGAAGTACCCGATAACAAACTGATACGAGTATCATAACAGTTTTATTTTGATGCTGATATGTACAAATTACTTTTATTTTACCGATACCGATAATTGTATTCAAAAACAATTTAATCTGATCAGCGCACTGATAACAGTTTTATCTGATACTTGAATTAATTAATAGTATTTTTATTCGGAAGATCGGTGATTTTTATTTAACAATATAAATAATTTTATAATGGATTTACTTGAGCATCGTTGAGTTAGCTGAATAATGGTAGGCGAGAGGTATTATGCAGACATTTTCGGGAGATTTCAATCACTGTCATTGATCCCCCGATGATGGATGAGCCTCGATCCAACCAGAGACAACGGTGTCGGTGTGCTTCAGGATCATTCAGGGTCACTTGAAATTTTGGCGATGAACGAACGAGAAATGAACCGTCGTGATGGATTCGTTGGTTGTTTCGTTCGTTGCCTAAACGACGCGATTCTCTCCTGTTTACGGCAATCGATTTGTTTTTTCGCGGACAATTCGATTACAAGTTAAATTAGAACGTAATTAAATTAGAGGATAGAATATTAATTAATTATGACCATTAATATATTTCGTAGGCCTTCAAGATTTGTAAGTATTGTACATATTTTAATATTTCATTTCAAGATTTAATATTGTTGTTGAAAAAATTGTTGAATTTTTATATTTTTATATTTGATTTGAATATCACATTCGACTCAGCGTTCAAGGATGAATAAAAAGACACATCGAGGGTGATAAAAATTTATTAAATTCCCTGATACAATGATTCTGTCGTCGCACCCGAGAGTGTCGCGTTGTATAAATGGAAAATGTTTGAAGCGGCACTACGTGAGGCAGAAACCAGGTCCGTTTGGTGGTTGTGACGGAATTCCGCGTCTGTTCATGCGACACGAATGTTCCTCGAGCCTTTGTGCAGCTATGTTCTCGTCTGATTTTACGGTGCTCCAGAGACGTTCAGCTGCTGCACTAGCTCGCGGCCATATCCTCGAGTGTACATTGTTCCTGAAAATGACAGCAACCATAATAAACCAAGAAATTCGATTATATTACTCTTAAGCCTCTTAATTTTCTTATCGTCTTATGCAAATATTAAAAGGGTTCTCTAATAGGACAAAGAGATTTTATGAGAAGGTTTTATAGACAGATTTTCTTACAGGTCTCATAGGTAGATTTTCTGATAGGTGTTCAGAGTTTAATTTGCAATCTTAATTCAAGTACAGGTCAAAGTTCAGAAGGCTATTTAAAGTAAATTTTTTCGCTTACTTGTCAACATATTCTCCCCACATGCAGGCCTCTCCACCGAGCATCAAATGAGTTGCATTCGAAGCGCCAGCGAATGCCATGGGATCACATCTGTAAAACTTCTTCCAGTCTCCTCCTCCAGCAACGTGGTCCAGGTACCAGCAGGCTGAGAGCAACACCGAGTGTCCTGCCTTCGTTGCACCTTCCAGCTCCTTCGCCCAGTTACCGGTCCACACGTGCACCACTGTGTTGTTCGGCATTTTTACTCCATTGTCGAACACCTGTAGCACACCGTAATCAAACTCACAAGCTCAAAGTCCCAAATTTATTTCCTCATTTCTAAATCCTCAAATCATCAGACATTCCAAACGTCCAACAAAATATCTAACGAACCGGCACTAAAATATTCAGCCTCCCAAGGCCCTAGAATTAATGGCGAATGCAATCAGCCCGAAACGAGTTTTCTCGAGACAGATACGGATACGCATTTTTCAGGATCGCCTCATTTGCAACTTTACGTTCGGTGTCGCGATAGCGTTCCTCGAATCCCTCGTTTTATTGCTCGGTCATTTACAGCGATTTATTGGACGGAGACTCACCTCTTGCCATACTATGGTGTTCGCTTCCAACGAATCGGTGATCTGAAGGAGCTTCGCTATGTACTCTCCCTCGAGGAGCGCGTAGTTTTTCGACATGTTTCGATGTTTCATGTAATCGTTGATCTCTGGATTGCTCATCCAGCAACTGAACGGCACCTCGTCGCCTCCTAGATGAACGTATTGATCCGGAAATACCTGCACGATCTCCGCGAACAGGTGACGTAAGAACTCGTACACGTTTGGATTTATCGGATTCATTGGTCCCAGTTTGCCGGTCGTCTTTCCTTCTGCATCTGATGTACAAGGGTACATAAATCTTTCTTTGTATCAAGATTCAGTTCTCAGACTTTTATGGTCTTTGTAATAATTTTGAGATCTGGTCAAATTTTTATGGTACATTTTAGCTTCATTTGGGTCGAAATGGATGTGATAAAAAATCTTTTAATATGGTGAAAAGGTTATCAATATTCTAACAACGTATTTCAAAAGAAATTAAGCTTCATAGATTTTTTTTCTGAAAATTGGGAGTGAGATTTACCGTAGCAAGTGGTCAATAGCTCAGGATAAGCCAAACCCCATGACCTGGTATGTCCAGGGGTATCGAATTCCGGCATGACTCGAATACCCCTTAGCCTAGCGTAGTCTACGATCTTCTGGATATCGTTCAACGTGTAGACCATCGAAGGATGGTACGCTCCTTTGGCGGATAAGTTGGGATATTTCGAGCTCTGGTACGGGAAACTGTTGTCGTCCACGATATGCCAGTGGAGGACGTTCAATTTGTTATAGGACATCGCGTCCAGAGTCAGCAATATGTCGGAGATGGGCAGGTAATGGCGGGACGTGTCCAGCAGGAGACCACGGTGGCGCAGTTTTGGACTATCGTGGATCGTCTGACATTTTATCTTCAGCTACGAAATACATCGCAACAAATACATCCTCAGGAGAAGCAGGCATCAATGGTGAGTTAGTTTTTTAATTTTAGCATGAAGTACATTTTAAGTGAATTTTAACAAAACATATTAAGATGAAATTGTTATTGAATAATAAGTTGACATAGATGTATAGAATTATCTCTAGCAGATGACGTGAATAATTGATCTAGTCTTAAAGAGTCTAATGTCAAGAGTATAGTATACTCACGTTAGAACCATCTCCAGCTGGCGATATCAGCTGTGAGAAGGTCTCGAGACCCCTAAGAATTCCCCACACAGAGTCAGCCACGAGTTTCGCAGCGGTAGACATCTCGTTTATGCTAAGAACATCTGGAAATGTTCAGTTACTTCTAGTTAGAGTCAGCCTACAATTTAATCTAGAACATCTATGCTAGATCCGTGAGGATGCGTGACCCCCGGACGTGTAGTGACACCTGTAGACCCCTATCCAAGTATCAGTTTCGCGAACAAGAGGAAAAGAATTCCGTATCACGTCTGAATGTGCGTATGAATAATTTCTGGAGCTTATTTCTCTTGGTAATCGCTCGGATTGACCTCGAAGTTAAACGCGATAAGAAATGAAGGAAAATCTGGCTTTGTTCAATCGCCTGACTCAAATCTATCTTTACTCTTCGCGTGTTTTGTGCTACTTTCTGCCACCGCATTTTTCATACTTCCAACAGTGCATTAGGATTATGATGTCATTCGACCAATGTCAAACGTCTTTAATGTAAATGACAACTGTTCACAATTAAAGCGATTAAACATCGGTGTAATAAAAAATATTGGCCTTGAATGACTATAATATTGATCTTCATGACTGTTTCACGGAAAGTAGTTTTTTGGGAATGAATATTACTTACACGATTCACTCATCTGCAAGTGAGGCCAGTGGTTGCCATCTTTCTCGCATGGCTCCCCTAAATGGATGTTCAGAGCAGTTAGAGTACCTTTGGAGGTATCGTTTCCCGATGACGATTTTCCATTTCCTTGCGAATGGATCTTCGCTATCTTTGCTTCCTTCAGGATGATTGCTTGATACCTTTCTACTGCATCGGTCACTATATCGCATGTTTCACCAACTACCTACAAAATTCATTTATTTGCATGTTTCAGTAGTAACTTTATCCTTATCGCATCGTATTTATACAATTCCCGGTTGTAATAAATTATATGGTGTATTTAGCTATAATTGCGTGGAAAGATTTAAGTTCATTTCAAAATGGAGCTAATCAAAACGATGAACAATCGAGCAGAGGTTGAGATCATCGTGACACAGGAATCCCAGATTTTACGTTTGTTCTTGCTCGTAAATAAAGCGTCATCGAAAATGACGTACAGATAACGATGGCCATTAACTGTAATTACTATAGCAAATATGAGCCAGATAAAACCGTATAGGAAGTTCAAACAAGATAAAGTAATTAATACTGACAAACGTATCGTGCCAATTTATTTAACGATCAATCGGTCATTCGTTGATGTTTTCAATGGTTTCTCGCGTGCTAACCTTCACGTGAAAACGGAAACCATACAATCTAATTACCAGTTTAAATGCACGGTATCATTGGTCAAGAAAGGAAACATTATAAGCGATAAATATTCCTGTTAAGTATACACAAGTAAGAACCGAAAATACCTTGTTTGAAGTGAAAAGTTAAGTATTCAATTTTTGCTGGCAGCTGAAGATGAAGTTCAAAATTATGCAGAGGTTATTGAAAACTAAACATTGAAGCGAAGAAATTGTCTCTTCTTCTATAAATTATGTACATAAAATTGACACAACTTTTTCAATCTTTGTCTACAGAGATAAGTTTTGGGGTTCTCGCCAGACTTTGAATTAGAGAGTTGGGAGTTGAGGAGATTGGAAATTTGGGAAATTGGGGAAGGAGGGAAGTGGGGAACTGGGAAGGAGAGAGCTAGGTAATTCCGATATTTAGAGAATGAAGATATTGGGAGATTGGCAAATCTTCGAAACTGTACCTTCTCTCTACTTATCCTTAAACCCACAAAAAATCCAAATCAATTCTACAAAACAGGGTTCCCTGGTTCCCAAAGACCTCGAACCCCCATCAACACTTGAATCTCCAATCACCCAAATACTTGAATTACTCAGGTACTCATGCACACGAATCACTCACGTTAAATTGAAAAGTCGAAGCACGCAGCAGGTAGTACGCCTTGTTGACCCGTCTATGTTCAGGATAAGGCCAAGGTTCCCCATGAGTGGGCCGTACCCATGGCCCAAAATCCGGGTTCAGAGCCTGCGTCTGTATTATCAGCGCCAGCAAGAACCAAGATCCCAAAAGCATCGTCCTCATGTTTGGTTGTCAGGTGTTCGAACGTGGAACGATGCGACGCGACGCCAGCGACTGGTCATCGTCTACTGACCGCTGAGAACGATGCGTACGGTAACGAGAGTGGTAACGACCTTAGTCTGCGCCACTTAACTTTCATCACTTTGCCTAAGCGGAGTCTCACGGTCAAGTGGGAACAACCAGTCCACTATTCGACCGTGTCCTTAAACATTCCTCTTTCCGTGAATCTATCTATGGATCTTGAACGTTCTTATATGGCGATGGTGCAATTTATTTGGAGTTGTGTGGGACTTTATTTGTTGAACTTGTGGGATCTGGTAGATGTTTGAAGTTGTTGGAAAGTGTCGATGGTTTTTAATTTTTTTATAATTTTATTGTACTGTTGCCTTTTTGCTGCCTCACTGTTCTGCTGTTTCATTACTTCACTATTATTCTTACATGGCGATGGTGCATTTTACGGAGTTGTGTGGGACTTTATTTGTTGAACTTGTGGGTTCTGGTAGATGTTTGAAGTAGTTGGAAAGTGTCGATGGTTTTTAATTTTTTTATAATTTTATCGTACTGTTGCCTTTTTGCTGCCTCACTGTTCTGCTGTTTCATTACTTCACTATTATTCTTATATGGCGATGGTGCATTTTACGGAGTTGTGTGGGACTTTATTTGTTGAACTTGTGAATTCTGGTAGATGTTTGAAGTTGTTGGAAAGTATCGTATCGATAATTTTTTTATAATTTTATTGTACTGTTGCCATTTTGCTGCCTCACTGCTGTTTCATTACTTCGCTATTCTACCATTCTACCGTTATGCTGGCTCATTTCACCGTATCATACTGCAATTTTCTGTACGTAGAAATGATATGGAATAACAGACCGAGATGTGGAGTGGTTAGGGAGAGAAAGGTGTAAGACGAAGTGGGTTGAAGAAGATAAGAAGATATCCTTGAGAAGCATAAGCACGCGAATATTTGCGTGGAATTAGGAACACGACACCCTGAATGAGACAAGTCGTGTCTAAATTAATTAGAGAATGAAGTTCAGCCGAGCGTGATCCGCTTCGCGATATCGTCGGCCAATATCGAGGCGGAGAGCCAGCGAAGTGCAAAGGTCGACGATCGCTCGAAATTATCGGAGCTGAATGCCGGCTGTAAACTCGATGTTAACTGACGGCACACGAGTTTTTCTCGATTACTCAACCCTTATCAAACTGAAGATTTATGGACGGTTGCTAAATCAGCTCCAATAACGACAGTTTGGTGTAACAAATTGATGTATTCGTTAAACAATGATAAACACCGGCATGAATGGTCAGACGCGAATAAATGAACATTCATAAGGGTTCTTGAAAATGTTCATTTCCATAGTTTGTAGATAAAGAAAGCGATAAATTTCAGATGAAGGTTTGATATTTGCAATCGTTCACCGTGAAAAATATGCTCCACAAAATGTTGCAATGATGCATCGTGAAAGGTTATAAATTCCGGGTAAAATATTGTTACAAATGGATGTTCATTTTTATCGACTGCAATATATTCGAGTGGACACTGTAGAAGGTATTATCCGATGAGCTCGTGCATTGTTTATACGCTGCGCATTACAACACTCATTTTATCGCGGATCAAACAATGTAGAAGCACGCATTTGCATCGAATACGAAATTTCCTACTACCTCTATGCTCGCGTGCACATCGCTAGCATTTCCGTGGAAACAATTACGATCACGAACTTGCAATGACTTTGATTCACTATTTTTAACTATACTATCGTTTCTACCTTCGTACAGTCTATTTCCAGATATGGTTACCCAGTGCAACGCTTTCCATACACTCGATAAGGTATTCGAATTTCTATCAGGATTAATATACGATCGTATGTGTACAGCTTACGTAAAAATTCCATCTTTGGCGATATTAAAGATCCGAAGAATGTTAATCTCCATCAGGGCCGTTTGAATTTATCGGTAGAAACGCAAACTTCTAAGAAACTAATTTTCCATCTAATCCTTGATATAAAACGGACCGCAACAATGTTTCATAAAGGAATGTATGTTAAGAAGCCTGTGTGTATTCGATGGGTTCCTTCGGAGCCCGAAAGCCTTTGGGTCAACACAACTTCGTCAAACGATAAATTCGTAGCCGGTGGTTGCCGGTCCACCCTTCGAAGATTAGAGCGAACGGTGGCGGAATGAAAAACGGGGAACACTTTTCCCCAACGTCTGTGTTATCAAAGAAGCCAGTGGCCGATCGTAAAATACGAGCTTGCGCATTTCCCTTCGTCTTCCGTAAACGCGACAACGATTTCCAGCTTTTCCAACCGCCTCCGACAACGAACGCGGATTTTTCACTCTCCTTTCAAACATCTGGCGATCCAATTAAATTACGATTCATAAATTATTATTGCTGATAGAATTCTTAATTAACTATTCAATCCGAGGAAAGGTAGATCTTACAAATCTGATAAAATTTCTCGAATCTAATACGTTAATTACCTTTTCGTTTAATTGTAAGTTCAGTGGTTTCAGGAGAGATTCTAAATATTTCATCAAGTAGATGTTGAAAGGTGTTTATTCAGAAGTGATTAATTAGCAGTGAATATACATCATTATAGTATTTATATTTAATATATAATATTTACATACGAAACGAATGTTTGCAAAGTTGTGTAAAGACCGACTAATTGGGCTCCGTTTAAAGCTATGTTAAAGGTATTTACAAATTTGAACTTTTATAAAAACAAGGAATTAAAGAACGCAAACTGAGAGCAGACGCAATTGATTTAATCAATTCATTAATTAATTCATTAATGAGCAAGTTCAGTGATGTAATTTGGGTCAAGCACCCCAGGCTTTTCATAATGGTCCGTGCAGAGGAATTAATTTACAGCTTAAAGTTGAAGACATATAATATTAATTTTGCGCTACAACATTAATTATAAACATTCGCTATAAAATATGAAACGATCGAATAATACAGGGAACAAAATAAAAATTTTGTAATAAACTGACTGCGTTCCTAACCGATATATTTTACGAATGTTCATTATTTCTTCATAATGGAAAATTTTTTGGAAATCGGGGGCTGGAAGGACCAGTGATTTTTACGGCACTGCTCGGTGAATCGTAGCTTCATTGATTGCGATGTCGTACGCCGGGTCGACGGACGCCAGAGGGGTGGGACGAGGGGTCCAAAGTGGAACGTGCGTTCAGTAGCGTATCTCCAAACCTAGACTCCACTGTACCAGTCTCCATTGAAAATTTCTCCCCACAAATTTCCCAAAAATTCTGCACACAACCCTTCAACCCTTACCTTCACCCCCCATCTTCTCACTTTAGCAACCCTATACCAAATAAATTACCCAAATCTTCAAACCAGCTATTTCATACCAACTTATACAATCTTCGGAACATGTACTTTTGAGCGTACATTCAATTCAGGTTTATCGATACGGTTTATGAAACGAGGGACTCGTCGAGGAAAATTGGATCTTGATATCGGTATTGCTGTTCGTTTCGAGAAACAGGGCTTTGGATTACTCGAGGCACGTCACTGCGTCTGTCAGCCTTTGACTCTTCATTCACGAACCATTGACAATCGCAACGAAACAAATTCGTGGGGGGTTCGTTTTTCCGGCAGCAAGGGTTGCGTCGATTAACTTGGTAACCCCATTACCGTAACCACGCACAATGCTGTATAATCGCGTTGTTCCTAGCATTGATTTTCATCGTTGTTGCGTGCTCGTTGATGGAAGGTGGGCAGAGATCGTGCGGGTCGTTACAAGCATACGTTCCTTCAACTTCGTGCAACGCGAGACTCCTTTCATCTCGGAATCCTTTATTCGATATGCATGCTATTTCTCGTGTAATTGAAAATCGGAGCATTTCTTTGGTTATTCTGCTTTTTAAATTATGGAATGATTGAATTACTCCAAGTTTGAATTTTTCTGAGCTCTGACTTCTTCGGCTTTCAATTTTGTGCCATCGAATTGAAAGCAAATTTCAAACCATGTAATTAGTTCTCGAATTGCGATACAGATTACCCAAACTTCGAACCACGAAATCCCCAAATATCCCAACTTCCCTAACGCCAGCTTCAGGTATCTAAAATATCCCCAAGTTTGAAAATTGTCCAAAGCGAAAATCCAAATCCCTAGAAGCCCGAAATACCATCGGAATCAACCCCATTCCGAAAAGCGCGAGAGTAGAAGAAAAGCCAGTCGAAAAATCTGCGTTCTCTCTTCTCTCCGTTCCAGCATGGATCCATGCGCGCGCACGTGCGCGAGAAGGAGAGTACCGGTGGCGGTAGGGATGGACTGCCGGCGAGGGGAAACCGGGAAAGAAAATTGTGGGAAAGGGGGGTTGTGCAGGGGAGGGTTGGTGCGCGAGAATCGAGCGAACGGACACGACGCGTCGCGTCGCGTCGCCGGTGTCGTGCTCGCGATAGTAGTAGTCGTCGTAACGACGCCGATGACGTCGACGGAGGGCGCTGGCGACGCGGTCGACTTAATCGCTGGTAGTAGTAGCCGGTGGTGGTGGTGAGGGCGGTGGTGGTGGTCGTAGTGGCGTGCGTACAGGAGGCGGACGCGCTCGTGTTACCGGTTGTAGGGGAGGTTCGTCAGCGTGTACCGTCGAGTGGAGAGAGGAGAGGAGAGCCGGAGCGGGCCGAGAGAGAGAAAGAGTAACCGGCTACGACGAAACGAAAGGGTGTTTCTGCCGGTTACACGGTTAGTCCGTGAGCGAGCGTTGCCCGGTGTGGTGTCGTGGTTGGTCGTTGACGCGGGCTCGGTCGAAGAGGATTTCCCGGCACGTTTCCGGATCTCGCTGGTGTGTGTGCTCGCGCGCGTCCACCAGGGGCAGGGAGGAGGGCGGCTCGGGACCGAGAGAGGCGGCAGCAAGAGGGAGAGACGGGGAACGTAGGTGTCGGTGGCGAAGGTTGGTGGCGGTAGCGGTAGAGTGGTGCACGGAAGTGGCGGTGGCGAGTCGTGGTGGACGGTGGATAGTGGCGGTCCGGGTGGATCGGTCGGTTGATCGTGTTCGAGACGGTGACACGGGGGTCGGTAAACGCGTGGTGAAAGATCGGAGCCAGCCAAAGGAGAGGAGAGGAGCAGAGAGGACGACGACGGATCGGGACCGGAGCGGAGACGCCGAGGATGAGATCGATAAGGAGACGCGGGTTTCACGGAACGGGAACGACGCCGCGCGTGTAGGCACACACGACCGGGTAAACATAGGCGCGTGAAACGCACGCACGCAAGCACGCACGCACGCGCCATCGAGGAGAGGCTTCCTGTCAGAAGTCGGTGATCCCTGGCTGGACACGATCCGGAACGATCGGGGACACTCTCGGTCTCGAGGAGGGCGAGAGAGAGAGGAGAGACCGGAAGAGAGACACGGAGAAGAGAAGGACAGAAGATCCATCGGATCGGAGGAGCCACGGACTCGTCGAGGAAACGGGATCCTCCTCCTCCTCTCTTTCTCTCTCCCCCTCGATCTCTATCCATCTCCACTCGATGGGCTTTGCCGGTGAAAGAAGGTCAAAGATCGATCGTCGAGTACGAGGGTCGTGACCTCACGCACACACGGAGAAAAGCCACGCGTGCAGCACGGCTCTCGACACCGACGAGGTGGATCCTTGCGACGGGAACGGAGGTGGCTCCAGGTGGATCCGAACGATGAAGCCGATCGATCGCCGGGACTCTGGTCGATCGTCGCGTTAGGCGTTGTCGTCGATGCCCGCCGCTCGCCGACGAACGTTCGCGCGTAGAGTAGAAGGATTGGCAGGCCGATTCGTGGCCAAGTGGGAGGATCGGGACTCGTTTCGTCTAAATAAATGGACGATTAGAAGGAGGATCGAGAGGTATCCGGAACGAGGCTGTCCAGGAACGATGAATCCGAAAGGAAATCGAAGAATCGGCCACGGTAGTACACTAGGGAATCGTTAGAGGCGACCAATTTTTCACCGACGCGACACTAGATAATCGTACGAAAGTAGAGACCGAGAAGACTGACCGATCGGACAGGCGTGCCCGTAACTGGTTACCCGTGGAGCAGCGAGCCGGAGACTCGCGAGATCCTCCACGAGAAGGCGGAACAAGCTCGTAGCGACGAAAAGTAAACGCGAACCGGACCCACATAGGGAACATCCCGAGGAAGAATGTCTAGGGACCCGTATTCTAGCGGAAGCGGAGTGGTCGGACCAGGAGGCGGTACCCGTTCGCCCCGAAGCGGTCGTCGCGTGGGCGAGCTACCCACGGTCGACCGTAGCCCCTCGAGGAGCTACGCGAGCGGTCGCGGTAGTCCTTTGGGTCGCAAACGAGGCACCCGTAGCGGGAACAACTCGCCGGAACACCTCGGATACGGCAGCTACCATCACCATCAGCTGGGCAGCCCGTACTACTCCCGCGACGAGGACCTCGCCAGTCCCGTGATGCTCGAGGAGAGGGGCAGGAGTATGTCAACCGGGGGCGGTGGGGGCGGACATCACAGATCCAGAAGCGCCTCGAGACCCGCCATGTCCAGCTCGGCGGGCATGTCGGCGAGGTACACGAGCCTCGATCGGGCATCCGCGGGTATCCTCGATCACGATCGCGAGTTCGTGCCGATACGGGATCCGCGTGAACGTAGCCGCGATCGTGGACTCTACCTGGAGGATGAGCTGTACGGATCCAGATCGGCCAGGCAAAGTCCGAATCCGCACATGCTGCGTGACAGCGGCGGATACATCGGAGAGCTCCAACACCAGAACAACGATCTCCAACGAGAGCTCGGGAACCTCAAGAAGGAGCTCGAGCTGACGAACCAAAAGCTCGGCAGCTCGATGCACAGCATCAAGACCTTCTGGAGTCCCGAGCTTAAGAAGGAGAGAGCGTTGAGGAAAGAGGAGAGCACCAAGTACAGCCTCATCAACGAACAGCTGAAGCTGCTCAACTCGGAGAACCAGGTCAGTCGACTGCGGACCTTTCTTTCTTTAACTTTCAACCTCTCGCGCTGGAATTGCCACCCTTTTACCTTCCATTTCGCCTACGAATAACTCGTCGTACTACCAGATATCTCTTTGTGACCACGAAATTTCGCGAAACGCGGAGATAACGAGTGTACCGTGTCGATCGACCTCGTCGTTTAGACTCGTTTATATTCCTTTTTCATGGAAACGAAATTCGCTGAAAGTGCAGTGGGAATACACGAGAATTTGTACACGTAACCGGAGGTAACTCTCGTGGATCAATTTGCAGCGCCAGAGGTTAATATCGAATTGTCCCAGTTGCATCACGTTCCAATTCCATTTTCTGCAAAAGTTAAGTGTCGAGATCGATGCAATTTGGCAGTCGTTAAAAATAGAAAACCCCGACGAAGGTTACCCCGAGAAGTGTCGAATCTTTTCAATGTTGCATAAAGCGGCGAAAGAAAATTTTTGCTAAAATAACTGGAAGACCTTTCGTCTAACCCATTTACCCAGCTCGGTAATAAATCGTGAGCCCACGACTCCATAATAAACGCTGAAAGTTTGCACGCCAGAACACCCTCGGTGCGTTGGTTACTCGTGACCCGTTTCGATGACGTTCGCGCTTGGAATTTAGGTCGAAGCGATTAGGCTGCTGTCTCCGTACCGTATCGAACTAGAGTTTTTCGCAAAAACCTCCTGCGTCTCGACATCGTCTTTTCATAAATCATTGCAGTGCACGATGCTGAAAAGGCGAAATGTCAGTGGGTTAACCGAAGTAACTGCAGTTGCGTGGGACGAGATACTCGATTGTCTCTGGAGGAACACGTCTATCGATCAACCGAGAATCGCGTAACGCATTCTTCGGCATCTGATCGCTTCTTCTTGCTGCGATAAGACTCGCTATTGATTGGCCAAAAATGCGGCTCGAAGGTGGAGCCACCGATGAAACCGCGTTTTCGAACGGTGCCACTGAACGGCTGTCAAGTTTTTTTCGAATCGATAGAGGATCGATCGTCGCCGGAACCGGGTCTGGGTTAAGGAGGATCTTCTGGCCATTCACAATTGGCATCGCAACAAGTCCGACTTGAAGTTTCGTACGATGCGTTTTCTTCGGACGGGTCATGCACGCATCGTCTTCCTCGAGGACGACGGGTCGGATCAATATGTTCGCTGTTCGCGAAGCCCGTCACGTATTTATATAATGAAGCGTCGTGTCGAGTCGTTAACGAGCTGTACGCCTTTCAAGGGTAGCTTCTTTTTTAGGAATCAGGCTAACTCTGATTGACACGGACTCTGTAATTGTTACGTTGACAGGTTGGACTTCGATCATGATTATGTCACGTGATCGTCTGTAGGTTTATGATTCTTGATTGGCTAATTTAATTCTATCATCGTGAACGACTCACGTTTAGGTGATGAGCAGTGGAAGTTTTATAAATTGTCTCTAGGTCAAGTTTCAGAGCTCTACTAGAGAGATCAAAATTTTGGGATTAAAAAATCATACACTCCATGGTAAATTTAACTCGGTTGTTGTTCATCAATGCTGCCAGTTCGTCAGCATTGGTTGGCCTAGCATATTTTTGGCCGCGGCAAAGACATCGTGGCACATGAGTCATTGCCACCGAGACCAGAAGAATCTCGGGAAGTCAGATTCCCTGGCTGTCTGCCCACATTTATTTATTTCCTTTTTATCCGTGTCTAGGGAGCGATTCTCTCATATGGCGTAGACGCTCAGCCAATGTTTGTAACAGTTTAATCAGCAGTTCCTTCAACAGATCAATCTTTACTTCTATCGTGTATCTTTACGAAGATTGCCAAGTTTCTGAAGTGTAAGTTTCTGAATTCCCAAAATTTCACTGCAGTACTAAAAATTCCTACGTTGCGAAATTCTCGAGTTTCCAAATATCCAAGTTACCAAACTTCACCCCCGAACTCTCAATTTCCCAAATACCCTCGTCCTCCACACAAAACTGAGAACCACCCATCAGACGTGTAAATTACATTATCCGAGAATTACTCAGCGATATCGCGCCATAATAATCAATCTCCTTAACGAACAACGACGCGAATGTAGGAATGGTTGATGTATGACGTTGGATTCGGTGTATTAAAAATTCCGTTTAAAATGCTGTTTGTTTCCGCGGCGAATTGCATGGAATAGCAGTAGCTCGGATCTAATTGCTCACTTGACATGGTTCCTGGTGAATGAAAAATTAGTTGTTGATGGCCACTCTTCTACGTACGGACGACGACGTTTGTCAACGATCGTTAAGCCGCGTTTCCACGCGTACCACATAAGGCTGCTGCAATGATTTCCGAAGGCAGTCTGTTTTCATTTGAAAAAACGAATTCCCGTTATCGAGCTTCTTGCACGAGTGCTTTATTAAACGACGAACAACTCTGACATTTCTATTGTAACGAGTTACAGAAAGAAAAGCTTTTTCATTTACTAATGCTGAGCTACGTTCTTTCGTTAATTTATGGACAAATTTTGATGTTGTGGTTAAATGATATTTTTACACATGACAATGATTAGTAATTTACGAGGATAGTGTTTAAAATATATTTAGGTATAAGACAGAGGCGAAGGTATGTTTAATAAATTATATTAGGGGTGTTGGCTGAGAGAAAATGCGAGGAGAAGACTTTTGAGCAGAAATCGTTTATCTTGCAATTGAGTGTAGTTTCTCAATTCGAGAATCGTTGATCTATCGTCAGCGATCTGCACGAGCACTCTAGAACTCAATTTGTGGTCGCACTCGGTCCGTATCGCATCGCCTGTTCACCTATCGACGGAAAGGGCAGTGCTCGAATCAAATGGACATTGAATGAAAACTAGGTCTTGTGTCATTTGCACTCAAGAACCTGATTGCTTCGGAGATTCGATTGTTATCAAACTTCAATGTATTTCGGGACTGAACCTGCCCTCCACTCTTTCGTTAATATTTTAATCCATAAATATCACATTATATTTAATTGCTATTTTCAGATTATAAACTTGAGTTTAGTTCGTAGTTGCAAACTGTTGAAAATCGTATTCATCTCAAGGAAAGTAGAACGATTTTTAACTATATATGACAGTAGAGTAGCTGAAAATATTTTTATTTTATTATTTACGAACTTTAGAATTACTAGGTGATAATCAATTATGAAGATTATAGTTTAAATGTACAAATGATTTTTATATTGATTTTAACTAAAATATAGCATGGAAGTGAGGTAGGTTATAAAGCATGACGTTAACTCCTGTTCATAACTTAACATAGTTTAAGTGGGCTTTTTAAAGTGGTGCTCTCGTACCATTGCCTCGATTCATCTCAAATGCAGCTGCCGTTCAGTGCCGTATTCACTTAACAAGAAACCTCGACATTCCTCCCGGCATAATCAAATAATTCCTCAGAATTAAACTCGCGTTCCTTCCTATTTTCTCTTCAATTAATTCAACTATCTCCATTTACATCATTCTTTTCGTATTCTACAAAATAACGACCGATACTTAAATAAAACAGCTGAATAATGTTGCACATCTGAGTATGCCCTTTGAAATGTATTTTGTAATAAGTCAGATATTGTAGAAATGCAGATCATGACCTTCGTTTTTAAAAAGAAGCTACAGATATTGTTTCAATTCTTCCACCAAGCTTGATGTATTATTAGGATAATATATTAAAATGTATAACACCATATGTTACATTGTAACTAATTTGAATTTCAATTCACACACATGTCTAGGTCAAACAGTTTTCAGTAAAATATTTTATCGAAAACTGGTTCCCAGGAATAAATGCAGAAGGTGTTCCCAAGACCGTCACCATTCGACCCCTCTATTCAAACTCCCCGAAAGAAGTCTGCGTTCTTTCAAAATCTTCGTGCTTCCACCGAATCTGCTCGTTAGCCACCATTTTACCGACTGTCACCCCATCCAGACGCTTTCGAATTGAATACCGTTGCATTCTGTCCCCTTTGCAAGCCACTGTGCGAAACAATACGGTGTCTAGAAACGAAGATCCACCCTGGGAATATTATCGTTGCATCGTTGTTCGCTTTACCATGGTAATTCCGCTCGAAGCTTTGAGATTTTTCTCCTTTATCACGGTCGTACATCCTTCTAAAAGGATTAAAAGGGAAGTGCAGCCAGTGGTTGTGTTTTACAGAATCGATAACCCAGAAACCTGAATTATTTTTGTGTCGATGTCTGAATTAGGTGGCCCGGCTGTCGCTCACCCGTGTCTTTTTATGTCCTGCTCTCCTGCTTTCGCGATCGTTTCACCCTCCGTTGAGAATCAACAATGCAGCTCTTAGTTTCCATTTTTAAGATCGATACAAATTTTTCGGGGAGGAAATTTACAACTATACTTCGTAGAAGAACAAGTCGGATGGACGAGGAATATTAGGACGAAGGAATTATTAACATTCTTTCAAAAAGTATATAAATTATTTTCCTTAGTGCAAACAATTTTGTGTTACACTTCATCGGAAGTAACTTAACCTTTAATTGTATAATAATCTTACAAAGAACATAAAGGGGTAATAAATACCAGACCAGAGATCTAAAAAGCAGATAACAATGGAAGCTACGTTTAATTAAGAGAAATCTTCATCAAAGGATGTTTCAATGTTTGACTAACTTCTGTGTTCCTCTTTTATCTTCCACTGGCCACATTTCCGCAGGGTAGTGCCGGTGAATGTAACGTGAAGGACTCGAAAGATCTTGATATCCTTTTGTCGACGAAACAGTCTCGAGATTCTGAGACGAAGGAGACTTAAGAACTAATGATTGCAAGATTCCAAAATGTGAGGATTCGAGGATTTATAATTTTGTAAATTTGCAAATTTAAAAATCTAGAATTTAAAAATACAAGAAATCCCAAAAATCAAAAATAAAGAAATTTCAAAGCAGAAGTTCCAATGTCCACGTTTTGCCTTTCGGAAAGTGATCTGAAGAATTAATGGAGCAGAATGGAAATAACATCGAGTAAAGATGGGAGTTTAAACGTGAGGGGTCGAGGGAGTATATTTGAAAGGGTAAAATCGTATACGTAACGCTTATTCCGAGTAGCGAAACAATCATCCCCTAGAGCAGCGAAGGGTTGGTTGCTTGTGAGAGTGGCATACGCGTCGTGTTAAGTATGTACAGCGCACACGTCCCCGTCTATATCGATCGGCCTAAATATATCGAGGCGGATTATTAGCGAGAACCTGTGCCACGCGGTCTAACTATGGCACGACCGCATTGTTCCACGGGGTTACAGAGTAAACGTGTCTCTGGTGGACTTCGAAAATAAATCGATCGAACCTCTGGTGGGAGGTAAACGCGCCCTCGACTCTGACTCTGACTCCGCGTGTTTACCAAAAAATTAATAAAATTTTCAAACATACTCTTGTTTAAAAATGCAGTTCTCGAATTTCATTCGGGTAGGTAATTACACTTAGGATGATAGAATTACCGTGGCTTATTCAATTATCATTTATTAGTATTATAACAGCTATGTGTTGTCTCTCTGAAAATTACTTCAATTGCTCTAATTACGATCCTCGAATATGAGAATGCAGACTAATGTATTTATAATGGGTGTTAACGTTGATATCTTATTAATTATTGCCACCTCTGATGTCAGAGCGCTACAATTTTGAACTTTGAAATTCAGGCGATGTTTCACCACCTGACGCCACCAGTTTCGAGTCAGAATACAACGTAATATCCGTGAATGTGTACGGAGAAACTTTAATATTTCCGAGGACAGGCAACCTGGGCTTTTTCAAACTTTTGTTGCCGAATTCTCTTGGCAAGAATACTCGTTTCCCTTTCGTTCGTGTACTTGAGCTATTTCGTGTACGTTAATGATACTGTGGATACGTTCATGGTCGGAGGGTTAATTAATCGCTAACTGGTGCGCCATTTTGTCACTCTGAAAATACAGACATAATTAAGAATTCAGAAGGAAGTCATATTTATCTGAAAACTAGTTATATTGCATTCGAAGTAAGATTGTCAGGGATTACAGATATTCTTCAATCTGTTAGTATTTTATAAATCAGTAATATTATTAATTATACATACTACACATATTTTACAATACTAGATTTTGAACTATTACCAGAAATGTTTAAGTATGTATTTTAATTTTCCAACGCAACATAAGAGATTGATAACTTCTCGTGCAAAATGAAAATCATGAGTATCCTTCCGTTCTCTTAATGCGCCCCAGCCACGGTGTAATACTCTCCCATAAATCATGCTTTCGTTGCATGTGCGAGTCCACACACACACGAAGCAGCGTCTGGTTAATGAGGAAGTGACTTCCAGCGTGTCACTCGGTGTTATTTGTACACCAGCTTGGCGTCGCGATGCTGGCAGACGCTGGTCTCCTAAAAACACATTCTTAACGCTCGTTGGAATTAATATATCTTTAATTTTATTTCACTCGTATGAATTGGGTTAATACGAGTAGAAGATCAGCAGACAGTGAAGTGATTGATAAATTATTTAAATGATAAATCTATGAATTATTCAGGATTTTAAACGATCGATTAAGGAAATGTTTAACTACGTTCCATTGTACAAGGGAACAAATTAATGTTTGATATGGGACGTTCCCTGGGGATATTCACGGACATAAGTATACAAGTGTAAAATCGATGAATTGTCGCGATCTGTCGGCAGGACATACATTGTTTTTTTAAATGTACTTCCATAATGGCTGCCAGTAGATTTACGACCGATAAAGTGCTCGTAACGACGCAAATGCATTGAATTTAACATTTTATGACGCGTCAGGTTTATCGCCGATCAATTTTAACGATCCGTCGTTCACATTACTTTTATACAACCGTACAAATTGTTTTATGGAGAACGTACCAAAATTTAATCACACGAAATATAGGTTGTACAAAATATGAAAAATACCGAAGGTGTTTTTTCCCTAGCGAGATCAGTGCTTGTTTTTGCTTAGGTACTTCCGTCCTAGTAAAAAGAGTAATACAAGAAAGGAATGAAGAACTTCCGTGGCCCCAGACACGAGAAACACGTCGGAAAATGAGAGTAGCGCGTTACGAACAAAGGGATGTTGTCGAGACGTCTTCATTTGGTTCGCGACGCGACAGTCGTGGCATTCCAGCGAATCTCGAATAAGAGTTCCGAGGCTGTTGCCTCAGTTTGTCATGGTTAATACTATTTCTCGAATGTGCGGAAGAAAAATATTCGCAACTTTTACTCATATCCCCGAAAGAAAAACTGGTGAATTCCACGGGTTGTAATTTCTCGCGTGGTAATTCAGTGGGCTGTGATTCGACGTGTGGGAAACCAATATGTGATAATTCCACGCGTGATAATTCAACGGTTTGTAATTCCATGCGTGGTAATTCAACGGTTGGTAATTCCACGCATGGTAATTCAATGTTTGGTAATTCCTCGCGTGGTAATTCAATGCTTGGTAATTCCACACGTGATACTTCCACGCGTGGTAATTCAGTGCTTGGTAATTCCACGCGTGGTAATTCAATGCTTGGTAATTCCACGCGTGGTAATTCGGTGCTTGGTAATTCCACGCGGGGTAATTCAATGCTTGGTAATTCCATGCGTGGTACTTCTACGCGTGGTAATTCAGTGCTTGGTAATTCTACGCGTGGTAATTCAATGCTTGGTAATTCCACGCGTGGTACTTCCACGCGTGGTAATTCCACACGTGGTACTTCCACGCGTAGTAATTCAATGCTTGGTAATTCCATACGTGGTACTTCCACGCGTGGTAATTCAGTGCTTGGTAACTCCACGCGTGGTAATTCAACGCTTGGTGTATTTTATTCTCATTATATTACCAGAAATGAGAGACAGAAATAATTGAGAGTAACGGGTAGTATAACGAGATTAAACTAGTTGTTAAACGCTCTGCGTGATAGTTCGATGCTAATCTAGCTGCAATTGACAACCTGGTAATTGAACGCGTAATAACTGGTCGTTGGATAACTGCATACGTGAGAATTGGATGCTCGATAATTAAACGCGAGGTAACACCTGCTAATCTAGATAGCCTAAGAATTATCCATCTCGTCTTTTTCCTAAAAAATAATTTTCCTTCCACTTATCGCACAACATATCCCATGTGATTCCACAACAAAGTTCATCGGTTCGTTATTGGAAACGAGTTGCACAGCAAGTGTCTCGCAAAAGGTCAGGCACAAATCGATTCGGCGATTTTATAAATAAATAAATAACGTTATGTTGGAGAATGCGGCGAAAGAAGGACAGTAAGGGACGTGATATCGACGCTGACCGGAGTACACGCGATAAGATCGATCGTGAGATGGACGATCTGCACGAACAATTTTTGCTCGGTTGGACTGGTCGATCGAACGGCTAGATACACCTCTGGCTAGACCATTTTCCAGCAGGCAACATAATTACCGTTGCCACGGTTGATGCATAGCAGCAATTTCTCGGCCGTTGCTGTTGGACGACGCTTTAGGGCTCACAAATTGCTGGTTACCCTCGTGAAATTCGCGATTAAACGAATCATCGAATAGCCTTCCATCTTTATCTGCTTATCAATATTAAATCCTTGTCCACGTTTCCTTATCTGATTAGAGGCCGTATCATTCATTGTTCGGTGATACGGAATTTCATTTCTAATGGTACCTATGACCTTTATAGGATTTGAACAGGTTTTCAAATATTTAATAAAAGTATTATACGATAACCGTCATTGTACCCTTACCAGGAATTAAAGTTTTATACCAAATAATGTTTAAACAAATGGGGTACCACTCTCAATTTCAAAAGCTCAGGGCTGTTGAAGCTTGGTAAAGACAATTGCAGCAAGAGCCAGAAAATTACATGTTATCGATATCCCCCAAATTTTATCCCCTTGTTCGTTTTTCCGATTAACAAGAAACTTTTTTCCCCTCAAGCGAGTCGAACGATATTCTCGGCTGCCAAATTAAAGCTCGACAGGAAACAGGAGGCCAGCCAGCATGAGGTACGATTTTCGTTTCACCACCGTGTGCCACCCCTACTGACTTGTCCCGAGGAAGAATAGGACGTCACCGATAACGTTGGCCGGAAGCATCGATCGTGAAACGCCGAATAAAAGTGGAGTTTATCGTGTGACCCCGACGTAACCCAGATGTTTCACAGGCCGACCCAAATATAGCCACCGAAACGATTCTTCCGTCGTCTTTTCGATTTGCGTCCCGTGTAATCGACTTGATTAATGTTACAGACCTTCCGAATGATATCTGCTGGTGTCTCACCAGGGATACATATCGAGGCATTATACTAATACCGTTGGAATATTGGAACGTGTTACATCCACACGCTATATTGCCAGTTGTTCAAATAATACCGAAGTATACCTTGTCGGAAGAGGTATTAGGTTCATAGGGTGTTGAATTATGCTGGGACCACGTGGTGAGTTACGCATTATTTCCATGCGTTGGACTACCACATATTCCACCTCCACACGTTGAATTACCATATGATGGTGTACCACGTATTTTATTTACACGCGTTAAAGTATCTCGCGCTGAACTACTAATCGTGGATATATCACGCATTCCACCACCATGTGTGGATATTACCATGCGTGGAAGTACCACGTGTGGAATTACCAAGCATTGAATTACCACGCGTGGAATTACCAAGCATTGAATTACCACGCGTGGAAGTACCACGTGTGGAATTACGAAGCATTGAATTACCATGCGTGAAATTACCAAGCAATGAATTACCACGCGTGGAATTACCAAGCACTGAATTACCACGCGTGGAAATACCACGTGTGGAATTACCAAGCACTGAATTACCACGCGTGGAATTACCAAGCATTGAATTACCATGCGTGGAATCACCAAGCACTGAATTACCACGCCTGGAAGTACCACTCGTGGAATTACCAAGCATTGAATTACCACGCGTGGAAGTACCACGCGTGGAATTACCAAGCACTGAATTACCACGCGTGGAATTCCAAACCGTTGAATTATCACGCGTGGATTTATCTCATATTAGTTTCCCACGCGTCGAATTACGCAGCGTCGAACCACAGCCCACTGAATTACCACGCGTGGAATTATGAAATATAGTATAACAACACGTTGAATTGCACCGCGTGGAATTAGCAAGAGCTGAATCAGCCCGCATTGAAATTGTCAAGTTTCCTAGTTAATGGTCCAAGGAGCGTTCAATTACTCGTTACGTCGGAGTGTCAAACAGCTTCGATCGTGGCAGCCCGCAGGGAAGCAGGGGTTAACGAGGCAGTTGAAAGAGGGTGGCTCGTCTCGAATTTTTTAGCAGGGAAATGGGACAACCTCGTCACGACCTCGAAAACCGGCATAACCATGCACGATTTCACACCTGCTCAGAGGGAACCTCGATGGCACACAATTAGGGGATGATTCACGAAGACTCGAACGTAACCCTTCAGTGGTCTTGAACATCGTACTATGAGCGTTCGACCAGTCAGACGAGACGAGGAAAACGCGATAAGAGAGAGGAGAAGTCGGAGGGGTTGAAAAACGACGAAACAAGGGGTTGAAGAGGTTCACTCGACGTAGAAGGAAAGAGGGTGCGTTGCAACCCGTTGGAAAGAAAGAAACGAAAACAGGGTCACGTAGAAACAAGGGAGAATGTGGACAGTGCGAAAGAGAGGAAAAATAGAAGAGGCTGTAGGGGGTGTAACGAGGGGAAAAAAGAGAATGTACAGAAGAGAGAATAGGAGGAACGGGGTAGAATGAAGATAGTAAAAGTTGAACGGAAGAGAAAGAGGGCAAGAGAAGCCGAGTGACACTGGAGAATTTAAGAGAGCAAGAGAGAGAACAGGCAAAGGTGAACGCGGAAGAAACAGAGAGGGAAAATTAGGGAAAGAGTGAGAAATCTGGGAGGGGTGAGTTTCTGCCGCTCGATAACGCTTCTGCTCCGTCATCATTCTCTCTCTTTCTCTTCTTTGTATGCCTTGTGTTTCCTCTTTCCCTTTTTCAAAAATTTTTAACCCCGGTACATTGTGGATCCTTCTTTCCTGAGGTTTTTTGGTATTCGAGGTTTATTATTTCCAGTTAGGATATTTCTGACCTGCGTTGTTTAACGAGTTGAGATTCAATTTGATAATTCGGTGTCATTCAATGCTCAGTAATTCAACACTTGTCCAGACTGATGTAATTCAACGCGTGGTAATTTAATGTGTTGTAACTCCACGCGTGGTAACTCAACGCTAAGTAATGCAACGCTTGGTAATTGAACGATTTGTGAATTAATTCTTGACTCAATCATAATTTTCGATTTCTCCATCGTTCTACAAGAAACTTATTCCAATAAATTCTGTCAAGTAAAGAGCGAAGATTCTAATTTATTCTCATAATAAAATTTGGTGTCAAATGAGAGCCCACATATCAAAGTTTGCTCCAAGTATCTAACATCTATAGACACGACATGAATCGTCCTCGATTATTACATTAATCGGTGATTAGTACCGTGGATTATTATTAGCAGGAGGTTGTAACGAGTTTGCGAAGTAGAGGCAGAAGGACGTAGCATTACTCGAAAGTTGCTGAAACACTGCTTTGAATCATTAAACCGTTTCCACCGCCTTCAAGGCAGAATTAATCCCTGCCTCGATCTAATCTAACTAAACTAAATGGAATTAAATGAAGGGGAGCTTCGTTAAATACTCGTATTGCTGCTTGGAGTAATTGTCTTTTGAGATTACGGTCGAAGCCATTCGTTTGTTATCGGTTCGTGAGGATATGTAACAACTTAACATTCGCTAATTCTAGTATTTAACTTGCACGAAGAGTATAATACTGGATTAGGTTAATGTTATTCACTAGTCATCGATAATTGTCTATTATTTTGATTTATCGTTGTAATTTGTCACATGGTAATTTATTAGTCAGCGTGTCACTCATTACATTACGTTTAGGTGGTTGATCACATGGTTGTCATGTGGTACTCGATCATGTGGTGATTCCACGCGTGGTGATTCATCACGCAGGGATTCAACGCGTGGTAATTCAACGCGCGGCGGTGCGACGTATGGTAACTCAACGCGTGGTGATTCGGCACTTAGGGATACAACGCGTGGTAATTCCACGCGTAGTAATTCCACGCGTGGTGGTGGGATGCGTGGTAACTCAACGCATGGTGATGGGACGCGTGGTAACTCAACGCGTGATAGTTCAGCGCGTGGAAGTGGAATGCGTGGTAATTCAACGCATGGCGGTGGGACGCGTGGAAACTCAACGCGTGGTGGTGGGACGCGTGGTAACTCAACGCGTGATAGTTCAGCGCGTGGAAGTGGAATGCGTGGTAATTCAACGCATGGCGGTGGGACGCGTGGAAACTCAACGCGTGGTGGTGGGACGCGTGGTAACTCAACGCGTGATAGTTCAGCGCGTGGAAGTGGAATGCGTGGTAATTCAACGCATGGCGGTGGGACGCGTGGTAACTCAACGCGTGGTGGTGGGACGCGTGGTAACTCAACGCGTGATAGTTCAGCGCGTGGAAGTGGAATGCGTGGTAATTCAATGCATGGCGGTGGAACGCGTGGTAACTCAACGCGTGATAGTTCAGCGCGTGGAAGTGGAATGCGTAGTAATTCAACGCGTGGTAACTCAACACATGGTAGTTCAACGCATAGTAATTCATCGCATAGTGACACATCATCTAGGAATCCCACACTTGGTAATTTGTCACGTGTGAGAAATCCACGTGTTGAATTCCTCCGTGACAAATTACCACGCGTCGAATTACCCGCTGAATTTCCACATGACGAATCACCACGAATTCTAGTAACATTCCACAAGAAGTTCCTAGAAAAACAGACGTCACCTAAATCGAAACGGATTTCAGGATACGACAAAGGCGTTCCTTATCGATCGATAGCAGTCTCGTTGGCTCGGATAAAAAAGAGGCGGTGCAGGGGGTGAAAAAAGGAGGGGTGTTACGGAGCGAAGGCACTTTGACGAAAGACTTTTCCACGGTGGAACGAGCCACGATAGTCCAAGACTTGCCTACGTAGATGGTTAAAAGCCCAGTTAGGAAAGTTTCGAAAAAGTTTGTAACTCGAGCCACTTCTCGCCTTCGCGTCTTTCTTGTTCCTGTTCCTTTTTTTAAGAATAAATATCAGTTTTCACCGACGTCCTTCATTCTCTTCGGTAAATTTGTCGCGAGATTTCTCTTTCGCTGATGGAGAGATTGTAATGGGGTTACTTTGGCTGAAATTTCATAGTCGAGGTTTCTAGACACTTGAACGATGTTAGAGCTTTTTGTTTTGACAGACACTCTTTCCCTCTGGCTATGTCAAAGAGGTTCCTGGTAATTTGACTCCCTTGGGGATCAATTACCATTAGATACCTTAATTATCTTGCGTTATTAATTCAGAAATTTTTGAAGTCTTTCATGTTTTCTCATTTACTAGTTTACGAGAGTACAAGGTTTTAACATCAGACATTTACCAATTATTAAATACCCAAAATTCTTGATATCAAGTTTACATATTTTTAAGATGAATATAAAATTTCCCTCAAATCTTCACAACCCAGAAATCAGATAATAATATCTAAGAAATATTAACTCCATCAGTTTTACGATACCCAATAAAAATCCTGCTTACGTCAATACCAATTAGCCCCTCGTTTCTTCTCGTTTTTATTCACCGAATAAAACCAGCCCAGCTTTTGTCGCCAATTTATCGAAGACCGAAGCAGTCGATATCTTCACGAGGTCGTTGTACCTGAATCGATCCTTCGACGAAAACTGAGCTTTGCCAGACTGATTCCTCGTAAAGGCAAACTGTTCTGGCACGGAACGTTGGCCGTTTCTTTCGTGACACGGTTGTCTTGTCTTATGGCTGGCTTTTGATAGCTCGCAATCCTACGTTGTCTCAGAAGATCGAATAAATTGACGTTTCCATTCGTCGATGATGAATGAAAGATCAAACGAACTTTTTGTTGTTCCTACATTTTGTAATACATTTAAGGCTACTGGCAGACAAGACAAATATACAGATAAAAATGTAAGAACAAATGTAAGGACATGATTTATGAAAGAACAAGAAGTATGATAAAATTTGATATACAACAAAAATAGTCTTTATTAAATTTATGTACCCTAAAGGTATTTTCTTTGAAACTGCAGCAAATGTGAGATCATGCTCTTGGCAAAAAAATATTCGAATTGTTACAAAATTATCGTGAATCACTATTGCATTTATCTACGCAAACGCATGCTTTCATCCCTTCTCTGTATCTCCGCCAACCCCATAAAATCTTATGCCTCGAGGAAAGGCCATTATTGGTCATTCTTAGAGCAACCATGCAGCCATCAAGGCCGCCATTCTCCGCCAACCCAAGTCACACGGTAAGTTTCATGTACCAGAAACAAAATTATCCTCTTGCTTTCTTTAATATGTATTTAAAATTGATCTGCTTCTTTATAAATCTAATTGTACTTTTACATACTTAATACTATTTAATATTTATCTTTATTTATTCTGTTAAATGTGCCCAACGCATAATAATTTTTATATTTATTATAATTTTAATAGAAAATATTTATGCATTCTCACATACTTGTGGACAAAGTTGAATAATGTTTGTAAAATGGAAAGAGGGTTCAACGACCCAGCGTTTCTTGAGGAGAATTCTTGTTCTTGGAAGACATCGATCCAACGCTAATTCCAGTGGTATCGTTATAATGGGCGTTTTAAATGGAACGCTGACCCACATACGAATACGGAATGGGGTCAGAGAAAATCGCTGGAATTGGGTCAGGGGAATTTGCATGCTCGGGAATGAACGCGTTGCAGTTTTACGTTTCACGTTTGACGTCATCGATCTCGCACATTCGTCGCCTGCGCACGTTTCCCAAAGTCGTTTTATGGAAATCTTATGCAAAAAAGCGGATAGACCTTGAAACAAAAATATGATCGACCTCTTACGTTGAAGCTTAAACATTGGGGTCGAACTTCAACAATATTCACGATCTAAACTCGTAATTTTTTATCATTTTAGTGGTACGGTACCTAAAATATTATTTAGAAGAGTGTGCTTATGTCAAGAGACGTTAGTTAACGAATTTTGTAGCTAAATAAAATACTTCATCCCCTAAATACTTTTCTCCTTAAAGAACTACAGTTACCATAAACTTGTTATCAATCTATAAAATTATTATCGTTCCTTCTTGCATAATAAACGACATCAAACGTTCTTATAGAACTACATCGAATATTAAACCGGCTTAAACTCTCCATAAATCCCAACATCCACGTAAAACTAATAGACTAATAAACAAAAGACAAGTTTGATTTATTACTTATTGACTTTGCCTCAAAGGAACAATGCTCCAAGTAGATTCCGCAATGTCTAAAAATAAAAACAAGCACAGTTGTATCTCACGCGAGAGCACAATGCAACAAAATTTATTTTGTTCCCCGGCGACGACAAAGTTACGAGTTTCCCTCGTATCTTCGTCGCTTAGCAATTACGCGAACGTAAACATGTCGCGTCTAAAAAAAGAGAGCGACTATGTACGATGCATATCACGGTAATATTTATGACGAGGTATTAAAGCCCGAAAAAAAAAGTATTCGAGAGACATGCACGAGCAGCAGGGAACCGGAAGGGATCGATCTATCGTGCAACGACCCCAGAAATATCAAAGAGTTGCTCGTGCAGCTTTGTTTCTTAGTAAAAGCACGCCATGTTTTGTGACCTGCTTTATTTTATATATTCTTGGAAACTTCGCGGTGACAAGCTGCGAAAAGGTCTTCGGAGAAATTCACCTTTCCTTCATAACTCGATTCTGATTTCTTGAGGGTTGTTAGTGGAACAAAAACGTTTGATATCATAGACGATATTTGTCAAAGTTCATACGAATAAAATATGGTTATTAAGTTGACATCAAGTCGTTGGTATTCAGAAATGTCTGTCAGCCATTTTGTGTTATTAAAGAATCTCTGGTACTGTCATTTCACAGGCGCCATGTCACGAAATTGAATACATTAGACACTGTTTGTTTTCGAGTCACAGCTTGCTATAATAGTCCGATTATATATTATGAATGACATTGAAATTTCTATTTTCATCGCGGCAGCTCTAAATCCGCACACTCTATTTTCGGAGCGTATTCGATCAGCACCATAAAGGTACTTATCCGATCAGGTTCCTGATCCTCGGACGAGCCTTCTCGCGTTACATTTTCTTAAAATAACAGTTCCATTAACCCTATCCATTGTTTCCAGCAGAGTGACGGGTCCATTCGACAGGGGGTCGTTTCGGCATCGTCCATTAAGTCGGACACGACCGGTTGTTTTCACGACAGTCTCACGCTCTCTTGTAAGAAGAAACGCCACGAGATAGGGTTTACGTGATCGTTAATAGGATCTCGTCTTAAGGAGGGCTTCGTTTAAACTTTAAACCCCCGTTCGATCCTCCTTCTTTCCTCGTCCTTCCGCGTTCGATCCGCGCGTAAGTGTGTCGATGGACGATACCAATCCACCCCCGTTCAACCTCTCGAGAGATCGGTTTCCGCGTCGAGGGTTAATCGAAGGCTAATCGTTTCGAAAGCGGCACACCCGACACCCTGTCCCTTAAGGGAGCCTTAACATGACGCGATGCGGTTGCCTTTGCAGGAACCGACGTAAATAGATCATCGGGATTATTCGGGGGCCAGCTATGAGATGCAGGAGCATTTTTGTGGGATTCTAGGATCATTTAAGTAGAAACTGGGTTTACTTTGGACCACCTGAGACTTCCGACAGCTCCTGATGGAATTTCAAATTCCTAAATTCTCAAATTAAATCCTTTAATTTTCGAATCCTCAAGTTTCCAAATTCCCAAGTCCTGTAATCCCTAAATTTCAAACTTCCCGAATCCCTAAATCAAAGTTTCAACTCTGCTTAAAAATACCCACCCCTCATTCCTAAAATAATAACCCAACCAACAAATATCCACCTCTCTTAACCAAAAATCTTTTTGTGTTACAGAAACAAAGCATGATGGTGCGTCAGCTGGAAGAGGAGCTAAGAATGAGGATGCGAGGTCCAAGCGTCGAACTGCAGCAACAAATGGAAGTTTTGTACAACGAGAACGAACATTTGACGCGAGAGATCGCCATACTTCGCGACACGATAAAGGTAAAAGATGAAAAACTTAATAAAATTCCTCCCCTTGAAAGCTCTATTTTCCTCGGGACTCTGAAAGGAAATGATAAAACGTTAAACGTAACCTTGAACCTTTAATTCGCCGAAATTAAAATTTCGTTCGCAATCATCTCACCGTTTTTTCTCCTATGAAATTTTCACACGATATCGATAAACGAGCCGGAGTTCGCCTTCCAGCGAAAATAATAGATTTTTCGCGAAGAATGGAGGACCGTTGGCTTTCGTTCAGATTGGAATTCGCGGGAAGAATGGCTGGTTCGCGGGAGGGATCATTATGATCGCGAATAATGGGTATAAAACGCGGGAAATGGGGATGCAGGCAAATCTTCTGGGTCGTATCCTAACTGCAAAAACTTCCAGCCATTCTTCGACCTCGTTTTGTGCCGTTTCAGCCCCTTTGTCGGCCGTACATTCATTGTAAATGATGAATATCAATAGTTATGCGCTTTGATCTTTTAGCTGTGACATTCCGTAATTTGTACTGCAAATATTCTCGCTCAAATCTTCAAACGTAAAAATTTTAGAAAAATGACAAATTGATGACTAAGACACATGTAATATCAACTTGGAGTTCGATCAAAATTACAGTACATTTTCTCACAAAATGGCTGCCTATCAATGCAACAAACTGTGACTAATTTTGTAACATAAAGAATCGGACACTAAATCATGACATAAAAGTATCCGTAAATGGTGCTTGTAGCACATCAATTCAAAGCTTAAAGTTCAATAAAAGTGGCAGTATAAATGCATCGTAGTTATTCTTAATACAAAATGGCCGGTTGCCAGTTGTATCAAATGGTGACCAGTTTCGGGAAGTATAAACTCTGGCAACATTTCCTGACATAATGGCACTTGTGGCACGCCATTTTGGAGCTTAAAGTTCTACAAAATTAGCCAAATTAAGACATTGAAAGATACTTTAACATATTTGACATTTATCTGCCAATCGACAAGTTCCATCAATTTTTTTATTATTTTAACCAGGAATCATTTTGTGAAAAATATCAAGAAACATTGATATTAAAAATTTCCTTGTAATGACGTACTTCTGACGTACAATTAAGAAGTTGATAATTCGAACAGAAAATAGAAGGGTTTCGGTGGATTCGGCTAATCCAAGTGCGGTTTGACGTTTGCCCTGCAACCGAAATAGCCAGCAGGTTTAGGTCTTGTTCGAGGTAAACGACCGATTGTCTGCCAACGGTTCGCGACACTTCCGGAAATCTTGGCAACGGGTATCAGTTCGCCGCAATAACTCCGTTAAGTCTGCCACCAGTGGCGCCGAAAGCGATCTCGTTCCTCCGAATAACGCTGGATCAATAAACTCCGAAGGAACCAGTGCCTTTGCACACCAGATTAGATTCGTTGATGTTAATCTTCCACTTCGCGTGGTTCGATGAAAAAACGCGAAAGTTCATTTTCTTCAGGGAATCGATTTCTGGGACTGCAAACGCGACCGAGTTATTATTTCAAAAGTAGGTACTTGAAATTAAATGATGTTGTTCAAAGATCTCGAGTTTGAAGTATCAGGAATATGAAAAACATTGAGCACCTCGTAATTGCAGTGGATGAGGGAATTTTTCAGATTGCTTAGAATTAATCTGAATTGTCTGCATCTACTGTGATTTTAATCAGATTATTAACACATTCTACTGTCTGTCTTGCTGTCTGGATCTACTGTGACAGTCTGATAACGTGTCTCACTTAATATGTCTGGATCTACTATAGTCGGACAGAATACATATTCCATGTCTTGTCTGTTAAGTATCTACTGTGATAATCGTGCTTTTAACATATTCTGCTGTCTATCTTAGTTAAATGATAAAGTCTATAGCGGAAGTACTTTATTAGTTTATCTAAATCTACTCTGATGGTATACATATTCTACTGTATGTCTGACCTGGTATGTCTGGATCTACTGCGGTAGTACAGACTTCCTACTGTGTCTTACCAGTTATGTCTGGATCTACTGTGGTTAGTCGATACCAGAGCAGCTAAACTTCTCAGAAATATGCAAACCTATCAAATTACTAAAAGTATCAAATCATTGTTCGAACACATGCACTGTTCGCATTTCTCAGTTATTTATGAAGTTAAGCTACGTCTTAGAAACTAAACTCTTTTAAGAGAAATAGAAATTCCAGTGTTGGTTAATGGCGAACGAATCGATCCGTTGCTTATCAAAAGCAGTGTATCGATCGTCGCTTCTAAAAATACCGCCAGCTCGATTAGGCGCGGTCTAGGAAGAAGTTCAAGAACCGAATCGCGGTTTCGACGATTGAAAATCTCGCGGGTTAAACTGGTTCCGGTATCCTCGGCCAAATCGTCTCGCGGATGGGTCAAAACGTGCAACACACTCGAAGCAACTGGTCGCCTTTGGCCAGTGGCCAAATTATGCAGCCGCTTTTTGGCCGCGTACCGGTGGCCTTTATTATCGAATCGCGGTAGGGTCCATCGACACCGTGTCACCTTCCGCTGTTTTTCGCGTGACGAACCGCCATCTCATTTTCTGCAACCATGTCGGATGCTTGCATAATTCTTTGTTTCATACAAAATTCATTTAGGAATAATCCGATCTTGAATAACAGTGTAACTCGAATCACAATATCATTATCCATTAACAGGTACTCTAGGTACTTTAATTTGCCTCTCCACACACATGTTCAATACTTTTAATCACAGTGAAACGTTTATTCTACTTTCAACAAAACAGCACACAGAACATTCAAACCAATGTCTTATAAAAATACGACGTTGAAAAGTACACATCTTGTACCAACATCATGCGAGATAAAATTGAAGTACAAAATATTTCACTTTTATTCCACGTTCCACGATACGAACAAAAGGGACGTGCACATACGAGAACTTTTATAAAAATTGACGATAATACCCGTTACGAATAAAGTCGTATCGTTGAAAAAATCTTCCATTCTGATCTGGAGGCTATTTTGGATGCAGCGTTCGTTTATTGAACTTACGGCATTGAACATCAGGCGTGGTGCATTTATTTTCAGCCGAGCGTTTCGAGAAAGCGAAATGTTCCGACTGAAGCTTCGTTCAATTTCAAATTGTCTTCCATCGGGAGAAAGAAAAATAATTGGACGCAGTGGAACCTGAATTGTTTATTGATTTGGGATTTCTGGAATGCAGCTTGAGAAAGTGCTTTTATGCGTTCTGTGTTCTGCTGCTTTTATTCGCTTTTAATTTTTTTGTGTTTGGTACCTGATACCTGATACTTGATATTTGATATTTAATATTTGATATTTGATACTTGATATTTGATACTTGATATTTGATACTTGATATTTGATACTTGATACCTGACACTTGATATCTGATACTTTACATGTGATACTTGATACTTAGTACCTGATATTTGATACTTTATGCCTGATACTTGATATTTGATACTTAGTACTCGATACACTTAAGAATTACGAATACTGATAACAAAGTACTCAGTACTTAAAGACTTGAACACCCGAGTACATAATTTTAAGTACCTGATGCTGCATATTAGATCGTACATCACAGTTTAATAGTCTCTTTAATAAATAACTGTGATAGAAAAGCGTAGAATTTCGTTGCAAGCACCAGAGGAAAGACACCGACACTTTACTATCCATTGACGATGTCAATTAGAAAAGGACGAGGGTAGACTGACGGGTGTCTAATTCCAGACTAATTGCGTTTCTGTCGTCAAAGAGGCGGTCTAAGTTCGTTACGTAGGCGTCAAGCACCACTAATAGAGCACGTTAACAGAACAAAAAATTCTCTTCACACGTTGTTTTATTTAATTATTTCGAAGTCGATATCGTTTTTAATTGCTACGTAAAACAAGTCGATTTCAATTAATTAAGAAAGTTTCCCTGTTGAATTAACCAAGATTCCTTTTCGTTGCAGGAGCTGGAATTGAGAATAGAAACGCAGAAGCAGACACTGCAGGCTCGTGATGAAAGCATCAAGAAGCTCCTCGAGATGCTCCAAAACAAGGGGATGGGTGAGGCATTCCATTAAAATTATTACCCTTCCACTCGAACGTTATCATTTTACTGACTTACGTGTCATTTAATAGTGAACAAAAATCGGGGCTGAGGCGAATCATCAAATTAACACGTTAATGTATCTCCAGACATTTTATTTATTAAACTAGTCGAGTTAAAAAATATTCTGTTATATCACATCGAGTCGAATATTATATAATTTTAAAGCTTGAATCGAACTGTGTTGAGTCGAGTCGACTCGAATGACTAATTGAATTTCATCGAATACTTCTGAATTGAATAGCAGCTGATTGCGTTGAATTAAGTCGCGTGGAATTGAATCGTGTCTAAGTTGAATCACCCAAAATTAAAACACATCTAACCGTGTAACGTGTTAACTTGAAATTAAATTAATACAATAGCGCAATTAAAATATAATTAAAATTGAAAATTCATACTCTGCTGATTGAAGCATTAATAGCAGTAAAAAATTGCATTCGTTTCAGCTCCGAATCGATCAGTCTCACTCATTAAACCATATTTCATCTTCTAGCAAAGAAAATTCGTTCTCTCCTGTACTCACTCTTCGATATTTCATTCTGCAAATATTTCTTAGTGGATTTGCTGTTATGATAGATAACATTCTAGCAAACAAGTTTTATTAGCAACATTGTTGTTTTATCAAAGTTTGATCCAGTTAACCTTAGAGATCACGACTAGTTCAGCATACAGCGACTTGGCCATTTTCCCCAACGGCGAGAATCGTTTTTTATACAGCGCACGTTCTTCGACGTTTATTTTTTAACCATAATTTATTATACATTCTGTGGACTGTGAGGAAAGAAGCAAACTGTTTTGCCGAAATGAGTTGACGTTCTCCAAAGAAACGTTCTGAAATTTTTTATAACAGATCTTCGTAAGAATTCTTGTTGAAGAGAAATATAGATCGTAGGTTTTTCAAATTTTTAACGCGATTTCGTCAAAGACCTGCGAGTTTTCACGTGAATATCCTTCAAATTTTTCTTCGACTTTTGGAAGATTTCCAATTTCCAAGTATAAATTGTAAGTTAACTACGAGGATTATCAAAAGGTTACCATGATTTTGTTAAAATTAGGTTCCCACAAGATTCTTCTTTTGATCTCCATTGATTTTATTAGGTTAATGCAACAGTAATTGCAATTTTCGCAATCGGCATGTCACCTAATCAAAACGCAAACGATAGAATTAGCCTAAACGTTCTATCGCATGAGAAAGTTCGAAATCAACGGCAAATAGAAATAGTAATTATATTTGCACCGACCTAATAAACATCGTTGAATCCCGTAGTCCAACGTTAGTAAAACGTTGTCCGAGTGGCAGTGTTGAGAAGGGCAGATTTCCCGAAAAAGCTGGAGCCACGGAAGAAGGGCTGAAAATTGTATCAAAAAGCGAATCTCCTCTCGACGCGTTCATCCTTCAGCCTCATAAAAGTCTAGCCAATCATACGTCACATCCTACATGAAATCGACGAGAACCAAGTACCAAGAGAAATAAAAAAATTGATATTAAATCGTGAAACGCAGACAGAGACCGTACGAAAATCTGGACACCGAGCAGACCTCCCAAGAGCTTCTCGTTGCTTTCTGCTGTTCCAGGAAAAGAGGAGGAAAGGATCATGTTCCAGCAGATGCAGTCGATGGCCCAGAAGCAGGTCCTTAAGCTATTTCTACCCATGTCGGCATATTGATCATTTACATTATTAATTACTACTATTCTTATTCTCTCTCTTTCTCTCTCTATATATATATCTGTATCACTATCGACATGATTATCATCATGTTCATCAAAGTGTATATGTACATATCATATATATACATCGTTCTTGTTTGTCAGAGACAGTGTACAAGCGTCCGAATGACTGCACGCGAGTATTCGCCACACGTACTCGCGTGTGTGCGATCGGACGCGTGTACCCCGTTTGCTCATAATTCACGCTGAAAGTTTTGAGAATATATTGACAGATTCTACTTCCATCTTTTCAAATTCTGTCGGTGGGAAGTTAGATCAAATAGTCGAGGGATATTTATTCGATTGCAACTCGTTTCGTTATTTTATTTATCGTTGAGGTTTACTGCAGAGGTAATAACGCGTGGTAATTCAACGCGTGGCGGTGAGACGTATGGTAACTCAACGCGTGGTGATTCGGCACTTAGGGATACAACGCGTGGTAATTCCACGCGTGGTGGTGGGATGCGTGGTAATTCAACGCGTGGTAGTGGGACGCGTGGTAACTCAACGCGTGATAGTTCAGCGCGTGGAAGTGGAATGCGTGGTAATTCAACGCGCGGTAATGGGACGCGTGGTAATTCAACGCGTGGTAGTGGGACGCGTGGTAACTCAACGCGTGATAGTTCAGCGCGTGGTGGTGGGATGCGTGGTAACTCAACGCGTGGTGGTGGGACGCGTGGTAACTCAACGCGTGATAGTTCAGCGCGTGGAAGTGGAACGCGTGGTAGTGGGACGCGTGGTAACTCAACGCGTGATAGTTCAGCGCGTGGTGGTGGGATGCGTGGTAACTCAACGCGTGGTGGTGGGACGCGTGGTAACTTAACGCGTGATAGTTCAGCGCGTGGAAATGGAATGCGTGGTAATTCAACGCGTGGTAATAGGAGTTTCGGAGGTACAGGGAATTGAAGATCTATATTTGGAGACTTAGGACTTGTACTTCAATTTTGACTAATTTTTCCACCGTCCCAAAAAGGGTTTTTTGTGCCCAGAGTAACACATCTAAAAATTCTCAAAACTATCAGAGTGAGTCAGGTGCAGCACGGGTCCAAACATATGTTCTCGATCGCTGCCCACTGTTGTTATGTAGCTGCTTGCAAGTAGAGACTGTTAATTATTGCTCTGCCAGTGGCTTCAGTCATTCTTTGCCCCGCGTCATTTCACGCTTCAGCCCCCGAAATCCTCTCGCGTTATTTACAATCGTAAAGAAAGGGGAAACAAGTGGGTACGATTCTCATCCAACACTCGAGTTAAAAATAATTGCGGAAACGTAAGCTTAAATTGAACTCGAATGATAATACATTTGAGAGCAATCTGACCACAGAACGTAGTATTCAGCTTACCCGAACTTGGGTTTACGAGATCTTTGAGTGCTAAACTACGTTATTCACATTAAGAATTATTAATAGAACCTCGAAGATCCTCGGTACTGCGTTCTGAAGGCTATTGTCTCGAGTTTACGTCAGTAAAATTCGTAAATGGAACAAATAAAGCAACGGAGATTCCGTGTTGATTTCAAAGTGTCTGCCAACTTGTCAGACGTTCGCGACACGCTTCCTCCGTTAAACGTACGAAGCGTATAAAACGCGGGCCGATAATCGTCGATATACCGAGAGAGAACGGAACGTAGAAAATGCGATATATCGAGGTTACGGAAATAACTGGATTCTCGCAGATCGAACTTCCTGTCTCTCGGTGATTTATATTCGAAATGAAAGGAGGCGACTCCTAACCCTATGCTTGAAATAACGAGTCACGTTCAAACACGAACAACACGTGTTCCAGAGGAATACCGACACACGCATACACATGGTTCCATGTCTTTTAGGCACGTGTCACACGCCTAATGCACACGTACCCCTGTCTGCCAACTCGCACACGCGTGCTCTGCACGCTGTTCACCGTGCGTGTCTTTGTCACGACAAAACGTCCAAAAGTTTCGTTAAACTCTTGCTAATCTGCAATAATCGATTACAGATATTTAGAGAAGCGAGAGTCTGCGAATTTATTATTTAAGGGATAGTCGAGGGACATTTATAGGACATCTGCTATCAAATTTATAGGACACGTCACTTCTAGAGGCGACTTGAAGGCTTGTTAGAGAACTGTCAATTATAGAGGCAATATTGCAAGGGTTGTTAGAGAAACATTTATAGGACATGCACTATGAAATTTATGGGACCATGGTCAGTTAGGGACAATGTTGTTAGAGAACATTGTTGTTAGAGAACATTCTATTATAAAGACAACGTTACAAGGTTTGTCACAGAATGGACCACTGAATTCTAATAAGAAAACAAGCTCCTATTGGCATATTAGACTCCTAAAATTGACCAGCACAAGATGTTACGCATCGAAAAAAATATTTATCTACCAAGTAATTTTATTTTGATTAAAAAATTGTTAACACGTTAGGCAAGTAAAATCGATCATCGGTGCTGCGTGCCGTGCGTTTTCCGCGTCGATTGTTTCAGTCATGCGCAATCTTGTCATCCTCTTCTGTGAAAAAAAACCGACTGAAAGTTCCAACGAAAAAATTCTCGTTTGTCGAAGCTCGATTTTCCACGATATCGGATAGAATCAAGAGCTTTTGGACGTTTTCCATCGGTGTCTGACAGCAACGCTTTGTTCTCGTAGCGTTACACTGTTTCCGCTATCACGATCACCCAGCAAATATCTGTATCGTCATTATTATTTATTCACGAGCACCGCCGCCATAACTCACTCACATTCGTGTTAGAAACAGTCGTAGTGGTCCCCAGAATCGTTCACTTGCGTAGCTTTAGCCCCGTGTACGCTGATCTTGGATGCGAACTCACCCTGGACTAAATGAAACATTTTTAACCCACTTCCAAAATTTTATTTAGCGATTTCACAGTTCGCTGATGAATTATACATGAATTTTATATTAATTGAACAATGCTTTTTTATTCCGAAATGTATCGCGGCAGCAAGTAGTATGAGACAGTGATCAGACATAACCCTTTGCACTCGGGCATTCGCATTTATTTTTAAAAATATAAAAATTCAAGGACTAATGTTTGAGATTTTGTTGAACGTCTGAGAAATTTATCTAGGTATCTAGAAAGAAATGAAAAAATGTAGAAATATGAAAATGTATGAAAGTGTTGCAAGAGGTGAAAAGGAACAAATAAAAGCTTGTTTCGCATTTGTAAATTTTTCGTTTGGAGAATACTTTTTTGTGCAGAGAACTGGGAGAAAAACAGCTTGGATGTGCAAAGGGTTAATGAAGCGTCCTACATTCAGAGCCACAGCAAAGGAATCAGTAAGATAAAGTGAAGAAAGGTGGGACGAAGAAGTCGGTAAAACTGGCCATTAGTATTCAGACCGAGCCGCCAGTAGAATAGACGCGGATAAAGTCAGACATGCTTAGCTTTCAGCGTAGTTGCAATGTCCGAATCTCTGAAACGTATTCACTGAAGAAAAACTAGTTGCAACATGCACGCTGCAACAATAACGACCGGCTTACAATATAAAAAAATAATCTTTAATTCTTCAGTTCTTTAATTTCAATTCGTCTGTCGATTTGCACAGTTAAGCAGGGAATATTTTTATCAAACTTAATTATTAATTCAGGGAGATATCGCATCCGGTCGGCTATCCGGTTCTCCTTGCATCTTCGTGTATGTGCCTGTTTAGTTCTAGGTTTTAGGTGAAGTCCACGTGGCTTTTCATAAATTAGGGAAATTTGCGAGGATACGAGAGATGATCATTGTATCGAGTCATTCGTTCTGAATCGGACAGAGAGCACGCATCGACCTCAATCGACGTGATCATTATCATCGTCATCACACTTCTCTTATTCTTTCTTTCTCTCTTTTCTTGCACACTCGTCGAGTCGAGTGAAGAGGGCGTCGAATATAATGCACCAGCACCAGGCCTGTCTCGTCACCGAAATTTTTCGATCGTCAATCTACCAGCACCTTCCCAACCTCGTCCTTCCATTTTCTCCTTGTCTACGAATGACATACTTCATCCTTCGTACGAAAAATAAGCACAGTTTCCCTGAGAGTAAAAATACAGAAGTTGTAAATAATTACCTATTCATACAATTTTATCAACCTTCCATTTGTAAGAACAGTTCAGAGCCAATTGCTTTGAAAACTTTCACTGAAAATTTTCGAAACTGTTCCAATAAATAAATCCCTGTTAAGCCTTTTATTAGAAATTGAGACAAAACATGCCGTGATACGACGCTTTAAGAATTGTTGGAGACTGAGATAACATATCGGTGGAACATATCGAAAATCAATGAAGTATGTCAAACGACGTCTGCATCCTCCAAAGCATGCGACAGGAATCAGTCTCCCAAAAAACCGGAAGTACGAGAGCACAGAGTCTCCTATCTCCAAGAAACCAATAACTCTCCGTCCTCTTTCATTTTCTTTCTGTCTGCCTGTTTCTGTCGCTCTGTCTCTCTCTTTCTCTCTGTCTCTTTCTTCTTGCACCTTGCGGATCGAACGACGACGATACGAGACGTCGACGACGACTATGGAAAAGGGACGGCTGATCGGGGAAACGTGCAAAGAATGAAATCAATGAAATAACGATGATAATAATGAACGATAGATTTAATCGAACGAATGCGATGATAAGTGACGAAGAATATATAACCGAGAAAAAATGTGCTGCGACTGGAATGCGTGGAATGAGCTGCTTTGAATGTGTAGGTGATACAAAAGACGTGTAGCAACCCCTACACACTGGGAAATTATCACGCATCCGCCCTTTCGGTCATTCACCCCGTTTAACAACAACCACAACATTCGATCAACAACACCGTCAGTTTTATGAAATACGTGAAAGTTAGGAGACATGCACGTGACCTCTTCCACCCAGGGAGGACCCAACAGGTACACTCTCTTTCAAAGAGAAACACACACGATCTTGCTACGATTTTTACAGTCGCGTATTTTTCACTTTGAGTTTCTCTTCCGTTTGGCTGCTCTTTGCGTCTGTCCACTTCTGAATGCACTTTTTCGCGGATAGGCCATTTGGGACGTGTTAACTATTCTTAACTGTTTAATTTCATTGTTGAATGTTGTTTAATTTAATTTGGGGAAAACTTGAAGTTAAAAATTCAGAAACTATCGAAACCTGTTATTGTTTCGTAACTCTCTGCAGCAAAAGAGAGCGCAATTTATCCTATTAGTATTATTAATCCTATTTAGTATTAAAGTTCGCGCAAAATCAGCCCCTCGAAATTAGCTCTAAAAATAACAAAATTAGAATTTAAAATGATTCTCTTAAATTCAGCACGAAGTTCGGAAAGCAAGAAAAACTCGATCCAATCCGCAAATACTACAGATGGTTTTCACAGTAAAGATTCTCACTACTTTCGCATCGATCCGAACTCGAACTCCGTGAAATCGGCTCTAGAAAAAACAACAAACGAATGAAAAGTCTAAGTGAAAAGTCGAGTCAGGTCTCAACCCTTCACCTGAATTCTACAGCGTTACATGTTACTGACATTTCAGTGACATAAAACTCCAGCAGAGAGTCATTCGTACAAATATTAATTAAGTACTTCATAATTTTTCTGTTTATTTAATAACCACTTGTGTTCTGAGCTTGTACCTTTTACATATTTTTAACAAACATTTTTTACTAAATGTAAAAAATTATAATTTTAATTTTAAAATTAATTATAATTTTCATATAAAATAAAAGTAGACTCGTAGAAAGAGAAGTGAACCGACGCAACAGACTCAAACGTTTATTTCAAACGGTAGACCCTATATTCACGACCGGAAGCTGAAGGACAGGGGACAGCGAACCATGCGAGACTTTTGATTCTTTCTGTAAGAGAAACATTACATTCATTTTCTCTCAATGTTACATTCTCACGTCATTGCGTACGGTTGCTGGGTTTCGCGGTATTATGCAAATCAATATATCGTACATGATTTATAAGCTCTATGAAATCTAGAGCGAGCAGTAATTTACCTAATCTTTCAATTTTGAACTTACTTTGAATTTAGGTTGCATATCAAATTGTTGAAATACAGTCCCACATTGCGCATATTGATTTAAAGCTTGAAGAGAAGAAGAACCATAGAATATTTTTACTTTAGAATAAGCTACCAAGATCGGTATAATATCTCATAGGTTAATTCGTCGCTAATTCGAACGAAAGGTCAGCCATTTTGTGTTACGAATATCGATGAACCGATTATGCAGTGTCCAGGCTTTTAGCTCTAAATTGATGTACTATAAGTGGCATTTTGCAATACGTTTTTGTCACGAAATCAGATTAAACTTCGTGTATTCTAAAATTAGTAATCGTTTGCTTCGATCAATAATCCGCCCTTTTGTCAGATATATCGATTACCATTTCCAGCGAACTACGACCTTTAAATCGATGAACTATCACTTCGCATTTTATGTCACGAAGTCATATGAAACTTTGTACGTTCCAAAACTGGTTGTTTGCTTTAATCAGCCATGCATTCTGCATGAAAAACATCGACAAGCTATTTCGAGCTTCAGGCTTTAAATTGATATACCATGAGAGCTATTCAGCGATTTTAACCAGTTTCAAACTGATACGCAACAACCTAACCATTCCATAAATTCAGCATTTTGTAATTTCGTGAAACCTGGCCCGTGAAACACTCACACGAATGAATGGCTACTTTTGTACGTGTATATTTTCATACGATACGGAATGTTTGTTCTCCTTTCACAATCACACGTTCACACACCTGTCTATATATATATACAAATATATATATAAAAGTGCACCATTTTATTTTTCTGTGTACATCTACGTAAGTTTCATAGACATAAGTTAAAGTTCATTCTACTATTGATTTTGATCATCGTCACCTGAATGTTCTTTAAATCGGTCACTTTTGTTTTCATATGTATACATTGTACTCTCTTCTCGTTCTTGTACGTCTCAGACACGTTCTTGCCCATCACGACTTACCACTATCATGGCCAATCGTCGTAATCGATGCACGAGCAGCGGGACGGTCCGAAAGTCGTCAAGTCGAGTCAAGGCGAGCCGATCCCAGGCCCAAGGGAGGACTTTGCGACTGTTTGGCACCGACCTGATGCGACATGCGATAATACGACGTCGTACTCCTCGCGTAATTTATTGTCTTATCCTCTATCGTTTTCTACCTATCTTCTGTTTTATCCTAACAGGGTGATCGCACATCGACCACATATCGCTCTATGCTGATGTTACTCACGATCAAGTTCGAAATGGAACGAATTATCTTCAATTACCAAATTCATACAACTATTACTGATAGCCTCATTCTTGGACTCATTGGTGTAACTAGCATTGGTGTAGCTTTTTATTTTCCTATACATACGCCAATGATTCCACTCACTTAACTTGAAGCAACACTACAATTAAATAAATTAATCAAGTTCGGTAAATCAACCGACGACAAATTCAGTGAAATTCTTCAGGGTAGGTCAATGCAGACAGTAAAGTCACGTTAACTGTCCGCTGCTCGGAATAGACGCCGGGCAGTTACCGCGGGCGGTAGTAGTATGAAATCCTCGACGTATGTTTTCTCTAAGCGAGCGAGAGAGAACCATGTAGCGGTACATACGTTTGTTTGTTTTAGATTCGTTACACCGCGCTGGTGGCTCGCTCCTCGTAACCAGTTCCAAGAACTGGTGGGGATAACGGCGATCTCCTACCGAAGACATTTTCCCGGTCAGTTAACGAGACTTTATTGTATCTATAAATTACTCAGAAAGCAATTAGAATAAACGTATTAGCAAAAACTTATACGATCTTGATATCATTTAGAAGTTCCAAATTAAGATGCACAGAAACTTAACTAAACGTGTGATTGCACAGGATATAAAATTAATCTAAAGTTATTAGATCAATAGAAATAACTAAATCGAGTTATCTCGACGGTACAAGATAATTAGAGAATATCCTGCAATCGATCAGCTACGACTGTTTTAGTAGACCAGGCTTTGAACATCGTTTGATGAAGTTAAGCCCAAAGTTGTATCATTATCGATACCACGTTTCGACTGAAATTGCGAGGATAGAGCGTCGCGTCGATTTGCGATCACATTTAGGATTCATCTTACACACATAGTCGCACACTCGCCGTAATGCGTATCCACGAATCGTCTTCCATCGCCTGCAACGTGATCACGTCGATCATTGACCCAGTATCGTGCATCCCTGCACTTTTCTCACTCGCACCAAAGTCCGTTCGATTTTTTGCGAAGTCATTCATCGTCATCGCACGGTCCTCTCGAGTCGTGGATACGCATTCGCGTTTCATCTTGTCCATGCGACGTGGCCGCGTTTCGAGGGTGTGATCTCCCTCGTTGTTAGAATGTCGTGTTCCTCGTGGACGTGGTATGACCGTTCGAAGGAGGATGAGAAATGTCTGGACGCGTCGGCCGAGAGGACAGAGAAAAACGGAGGGCAGAAACGAGAACTTGAAACGAAAACGAGTCGTCGAAACGCCGCGAGCAGAAATATGGACAACGATGTCGGCCGTACGTCGCGGTGGGCGAAAGAACTGCGGCGGCGCCCGGCGTCCGCAAGAGGATCTCGTGGAACGAACATTGTCATCGAGATTAATCGCGAAGGCTCCAGACTAAATTTCATGCGGGAGCCTCCGTTGGTAGAGTGACCTTGCGATCGTGGAGATCGACATATTCGAACGCTGTGGTCCCTGACGATCGTGGATGTCATCGGTGATCGGTGGTGCTCCTGTACCGCCGCATATACAGCAACGTGATTTATTCAAAAATGAGATCGTTCTGTATACGTAGTCGTCGATGATCGAAAAGAAAGATCACTTTGGAAACGATACAGCCTCGTGGGTCATTCGGAGGATCGACTGGATGTGTCAAAGGAAGAAGGAAGCTCGGCGGAACGTCGCTTTTCTTTCGTCAACCGGGACGCTGCCGGTGCCACTTCCGCTTCCTCGAGACTGTCCCGTGTGCTATTCAAAGCTCTTTCAAACGCTGCCCTTTGTTCCCCCACTGCACGCGTGCGCCACATAAAAGTATTACCTCCACAATTCAGAAAGACGAGATTCAATTTAACGTTGCTCATATTTTGTGGGAGTTCGACAAGACTCGACTCGATATAATTAAATTCTTCACGACTTAATTCCGCCCGACTTTAATTACATGAATTTCAATTAGACCCGAGTCAATTAATTTATGAAATGGTTATTTTTGCGGGCACGATTATGCAAGGGCCACTGAATAAATAAAAAAAGTTCAATTCGAGTCCACCAAGATGATCCTCGCGTGCAGTGACACCCCTACGACCATTCGAGCAACTGGTACCAGATAAAGCACGGGACAGGTTCGTTAGCGGAGCCGCACCAAACCACCGTAGAAAATACATCTCTCTTCCACCGAACCACCGCATAAAAAACATCATCACACAAGAAAAAAAACAACCATATAAAAAAAAAGTCCCTCGCACGCTCGCTAGAGAGACACGAGGACAAGAACGGGGAGCATCGACGAGTGTAACCGTTGCCCGTATTGCTTGTTGTTGTAAAGGAGCTCAAAGCCACGAACGAGAGCCTGAAGAGCCTGCAGACGCAGCTGGAGCTGGCATACGCGTCGACAGCGTCTTCCGGTGCAGCGGTGTCCGGCGGATGTCTTGGGCTAGGTAGCGTATCAGATGCGTGCGGCGGTACTGTCCTTGGAGGTAGCGTGGCGGTTCCAGGCGGCGTGCCCGGTAGCACCACCCTGACGGCCATCATGGAAACAAAAGACGCGCGCATACAAACCCTGGAGAAGGAGGTGGCGTTGCTTGAGGCCGAGTTACAACGTATTAAGGAGTGCGGCGGTAAACTAAGGGAGCAGCTGCTGAAAGCGATCGCCGTACCGAGTAGCTGCTGCGGCACACAGCAGCAGCAACAATCGCAACAATCGTCGTTGACGCAACAAACGCAGCAACAACAGCAGCAACAGCAGCAGCTGAATCAGGTTGCTACGGGGGGTGGTGGTATTGAGTCGCAAACGCGACAGGGATTGGTGACGGGCATGGGTGGTGGTCCGCAACAGCCCGGCACGTTGGCCTTGGCCAGGGGACCGTCCGTGATGACCTCGCTGGTACCGTATGGTCACACGTCGTCCACGGCATTAACCAGTTCATTGCTTGCCGGTTCGACAGGTGGGACCATGAGCGGCGGAGGCGGTGGGGGCGGTTCCTCGTGCCTGGCCGGCATCTCGTCGGGCGCTACCACCGGCGTGGTCAATCCCTATACCGATCGTTACGCCGATCATCATCTCCATCAGCTTCATCATCATCATCCTCCCCATCTTCATCATCATCAGCCTCATCACCTCCATCAACAGCAGCAACAGCAGCAGCTGCAGTTGCACCAGCAGCATCACCAGCAAATGCAGCAACATTTGAAACAAATTGAGCCTGCGGCGCAGGGCGCACTGGCGCTCCACGCGCACACCTTCAACAAGCACGACATGAACTTCAAACGGCAAGTAAGTTTCTTCATCAACAACGTGCGCATCGAAAAGAACGACGCCATCTAGGAGTATCTCTGCTCCGTCGCGTGCCACCATGGACCCCTTGCCACGCCGCAGGTTCCCTCTGCGTGAGTACCCCCGCTACCCGATGATCCACAGGTATTCAGAGAAAGGGCTCACCCAGATATATATGTGTATATAATATATAACAAATACCTTGTCTCGTATCGATAACGCATCGCCGAGAGAGAGGCTGAGCGTCTGTTTCCCCCGCTCGACAGCCAAAAACGACGCCGATCGGAGAGACGATCCGGGTCTAGCCTCGGGATCGAGACGTTTATTCGAGTATCAGGAATGCGTGAGTGCTGCGTGGATGAGTTTGCGAGCGAGCCTTCAAGAAAGGGAGGGAATGAGGAGGGAGAAGATGAAACGGTGAAGTCGAGACGCGCGTAGCATCGTACTCGTGTCCTCTACCCAAATCTCCCTGAGAGGAAAGGAAACCGAACGAACGCATCTTCGGGAAACTGTACGCTGAAATCGAAACGTCCCGCGGATCTGTCGATTCCTTTCGTCTTTTCTTCCAAACACCGATCGGATGCCGTTTATACGAGTCCCTGAGAATACAAATGGCGTCGGTTGTCTCCAAACTTGCTCCATCGTGGCGGCATACTGGTGCGGTTATTTCACCGGGGGACCGGTGGGATCTTTCTTCTTCCATGATTCCTGTTTCTCTTCCTTACTCGTTCCGGAAGCTTAATCAGGATTTCGGAGACTTTAGCCGTTCGATCTTCAGGTACTCGTCCGATCATTTTCATCCGAATCACGAACTCATCGAAACACGATCCACGCGAGATTCATATCATGTGGGAGTCGAACCACGTCTTGTCCAAAAAAGCTTTAAGCTCGACTGATTCTTACCGGCTGCCCCGACGACTTCTTATTTATAGCCGCACCCGGTACGCTGTAATTTCTTTGACCAAGACTACAGAAACGCACAATTTTCCCGCAGAAACCGCTCCATTATTGGGTCTAAGGCACGATACGCTTACTTTTTTACGTTCATTTGAATATGTCGCTGATTCGTTGATTCTCAAACAGCAGCATCACCAGTCAATTATTTTCGTTTCTCATCGACTCGTATACCCGTGCACCGGTGCAACACATTAGCGTACCTGTTTTCTTTACCTCTCGACATCCCTTTCTAATCGAATAGCAGAGTTTATATTTTTTGACTCGATTGTACCTGTTTAAGAAGTCGTAGGTTTACGTGAAAACCCGACACCTTGTTCCCCGTGTCCGTGCACCGTACACTGTCGAGCACGTTAGCCTTCTCTAGAGAAAAGACGATATAGCCTTTGTCTCTAGGAAAGACTCTCACGATCGATGTTTCCAAAATTTCCTCTAAGAGGGGTCCCCCAGAAAATTAACCTCGAAATTTTTCCCTGAAGAATTAACCTCTAATTTTCTCCTAAATATATTAATTTCTTCTACGAAATTGTATTACACAGAGCACACTAGCCCTAGGGGAAAAGACAGTGTGGTGTCCGGTTCCCTAACGTCAGCTTTTTCCCTAGGGAAGAGTATCGTGCTCGACGCTGTATATTGATCCTCGAAAAGTTTCCTACGCGATCGTGTAGTAGATTTGGGTCAATCTGATACGGTGGAAAAAGAGGAAATGCACGGGACAAGAGGGAACTTTTGAAAATGGGTTTCGAACAATTCCGAGAGAAAGTCAATGAGAAAGTTACAATTCGGTAGCTACTACGTGTAGAGCCCGAGAGCAACTGTGCGTACCTAATGTCTAGGCCTTAGAGAATCATATTATACGTTGTTGGATTCTAGATTATCTATAGACGTTGACGTTATTAACGTGTAATCCCTCGATTAGAAGAGAGTCTTCTTAGAAGACGCAAGTAATTTCGGTCGAGTTAGGGTCCCTGTATCGTTTTCCTGTGCGTCCTCGTGAAACGTCCGTGATGTGCCTTGCGTTCTCTGGACATTCGAAAACACTCAACACGTAAAGTACAAAGATTTATTCTAAATAGACAAGGATATGTTTAGGGTGTTTCGAAAAAGTGTATATTACATAAAGTATTCAAATGCTTATGTATCAGAATAATTCTGTGTTAAATAATTTTTTGTTCAAATTAATGAACCGATGTTCAACGAAACATCCTATATTTTTTTCGTTCAATTGTAAACCGTTCCATCTAATCTGACCCCAGAAAACGTACAGCCTTACTAAAAGACGTTTCGCGAGAAGACGACGTGCACGCGAAAAACAGTAGGAAAAGCGCGCATAAACGAAAACAGACGCAGAGCCTATGAACCGTATATTTTCGTAGCAGAAAGCGTTTTAGCCCGCCCTGACGCCCTAATGATCATCCTCGAGCTGCTGGTGTTACCCCTAGGGAATTTAGGAATTAGAAACCACGAGTGAAGTTGCTCTGGTTCCATCACGGTCTTCTTGAACACGATTCCCCACGTTTTTGGAGGTCCCCGACAATCTTTATTTTTCTACTTTAGGCTAGAGATAAGTGTCCCCCGTGTCACCATTGAAACGACCCGAGAGAAACGGCCGAGACCCTAGACATTTTCTTTGTAATCGGAGAAATTGCACAGGGTTGCACCAGAGGTCGCAGCTGGGTGTACCCTGAAATGACCCTGATCTTTCCTCCCGGTCTTCCTTTTCCGAGGAATGGAACAGTGGCGACCGAAAATCGACGTGCGTTGCTCTCAAGGACATCCCCGATCTCCGGACATCCTTCCATCTCGACGACGATTTCACGATCTCACGCGTCAGATGTCCTGGAGACGAGTCTCTACGTTCGCAAGGTCCACGAATCGAAAAAAATAATAAAAAAAAAACGAACGCGTGTTCGAGCGTACTACCGATCCTCTTTCGGATCCGTTGACGACAAACGAACGCCCTCGGAGAATACTTGAAGCCTTGGAATTCCGTTTCCACGAGAGAACAATACGACGATCTCGTTCTCACGTAACCGGTCCGACATTGGTGCTACGAAGACAGAACCAAAAAACGAAAAAGAGAGATAACACGTGATTACGAAGCGATCGAAGGAACCTGTCGATAGGTTCGAACGCGTATCGTTTTCGAGATCCTGCTGGATCTCCTTCGTCCTTTCCAGATTTTATCTCTCTCCTGATCTTCCATTTGCAGCTGGTATCCTTGTATCTTTAACTTGTCACGAGACAAGCAATGATAATAAATATAACAGAGAGAAAGAAAGAATGATTCTCTGATCCTTCTCCTGATTCTCCTGTCTGTTCATTCAACGATCCAACAAGGATTCTTGATTGAAACTTTTTCATCATGTTCATCTTCATCATCAGCCTCCGTAATCGTTCAGTTCGAGTCATTTAGGGAATCATGCCTTGTGGCGGTTGATCGAGAAAGGGAAGAAAGCCTAGCGTACATTGGTAGAAACTTGTGGAGATTTGGTGTAGTGGAGCTGTGGTGATGAAATTTAGGTAGAGTTACTTTGCAAGGTCTAAATTAGTACAATTATTTTATTACTCTACTAGCTTTAAACCTAGGTTACATTAGTAAAGTGGTGGGTATACCAGCATTACCTCCGATGTAGCCTAAGCTTCAAGTGCTAGTTAAAGATCTAGCGCTAGTCATGGCTGTGATATAGTTTGCTACCTGTGCTAAAAAGCTTCACATCTCGAGCGTTAAATATTCTACTAATGTAACCTAGGTCTCTAGTGTAAAGGTAGTTACGGTAAAGTAACTCTTTTGCTTAACTTTCATATCTTAAGAGAAACCACGGTACACTCCATCAATAATTTACCTAATATCAGCCTTAACCAATGTAAACTAAGCCCAGCTACCAGTGGACAAATCACCCACAGAACAAAGTCAGAGTTTCGGAAAGCCTAATCACCTATCCATACAGAGCTGACTTGACTCCAGTTATCCCCACATCGAAGGCACGGGTCAATTAGTCCACTGGTAGATCCTCTAATCCTCTCTTTCACCGATCAGTCGCCATAATCTCGTAGCAAAGGAACCAGTTCGTACTCTCACCAAGCCACAATATCGAGACCATCATGTTGTCACCATTCACGCACTGTACCCCCATCTGCAATGTAGTTTGACCCCGTATCATCTCGTTTCATTTGTTCACCCGTAGCCAGTCGCTTAGAACAAACGCAAGATCGCAAACAGGATCGTGTCCTATGACCCTGTCCTTTCTCTCAAAGATCATCAGACATACATCGACTCTCGCGTAAATTTCGAGCAGGATCGAATTGCTTAGAAGAAGAGTATTCGCGATACATTTTGGGAGCCGTACGCGATCACAAGCATTTCTCATCGCACGCTCATCGCTCGCCGTTCTCTCGTCGCGTAGAATTCGAATGCAATACCGGGCATGATGCATGCGTCCAGAGAGTAGGAGTAATCGATTAGGGTACGCGTACATTTCAGAGCGGAATTCGTGTCACTAGCTGTCGAGAGTATTTATCGCGTGTGGACACTACTGTCAGTTGACCAACAATCATTCTCGGCATGGTCTGAATGATTCTCTCAATGATTCACTATCACTCGGAGAGTACACCGCTTCGCGTCACTCTGAGCACACGCTGTCAGAGCGCTGCGAATATCAGCTGACTTGCCACAATATTCACCCAGTGTTCACATTGTGAGTCCGCTGACAGATATAGCTTTCACTCTCAGCACAAACTACTGCTGAACGCTGGTCCTCTCATATCACTCTCAGTGGCTATGTTCAAACTTTTAATCCACGCTGAGATTGATATTAGAGAGGGACTCTGAATGCTCACGTTATGACAGTGCTAATTTTTGCCTAACGTCGCTCTTAGAACCTAACGTCACTCATGAGAGTACTACTAAGAGCGATGTTAGTCATCTACCACTGTCCATAGTGTCCACATGCAAGACTTTCGAGAGTTATAACGCTCTCAAATGAACCTTGCTCACAGCTGTCAGTGAGAATTTGTAGGCACGTTTGAAGATGCGAAATGTTTTGTTGTCGCCTGTCTACGGTCACGTATTAATGATAACGATAAGAAGTGAACTTTGGGGCTTTAATAAATGATCGGGTGACCATCAGGTGGCATCAAGAAGATTGCACTTTTCATGAAGATAGCGAAAGTAGACATTTCTAGGTCGCAGTCTCTCCAATCAAGGTAGAAGTTATTAGATCCCGAATGAAGATCTGATTGATGGGGTTCCTTGAAAAATTCAACGCTCTTGCAGCTACATTAATTTATCATCTAATTTTGCATCGTAACATTTGAAAGTTCAAAGACTAAATTGAAAAAAGTGTCAAGGAATCCCATAGGAAATTGGACAAGCTTGACCATCGAGCTAGATCCCACATTCAATAGGAGTATCACACCGCCTAGAAGATGTAGACAAAGATTATCATGTTCAATGAAGGAACATCGTTTGTTCGTGTTTGATCACGCGATTCGTTCATCGATGACCATGATTTCTAGCGAAAAGCATGCGAGTATCCGGTGTTGTTTGGTCCTGTGTGTACCTTGATGCATGCAGCATGCACGCAGACACCATTCGTATCGTTACCACTCTCGGATGCATCTGTCATCATCTAGTTGATCGATTCGATGCGATCAGGTAAAAGAATCATCAAAGGATCATCATCATCATCTCGAGGCCGAATTCTCCATGTTTCACGGAGACGAAGGGTCGTTCGGTTTAACCACCCTTGTTAATCAGACAGGCAATCTTATATTTTAGTGAAATTTGACAAATAACTACTTTTGGAAATTGACATTTTGTGCTGGACAAAAAGTTTTCTTATCTGTAATATACTGGGAGACCTTCATTAATTTGATTGCATGAAGGCTACAGTATAACAAGTTGCCACTCCTCTTTCAAACTTGTACATGTGAACTGTAAAGTGTTTCTTGAATTCGAAACGAACGGAAGTTTTAATGAGAAAAATTACGGAGTCAGGTGAACCGAACGTGACCCTTCGCGTAGCCATAAGGGATATTATCACTTAAGCTAGAGCTAAGTTAGCGATAAGTCAGCAATGGATGGTGGCCCTCAATTCCGCTGAACTGATCCAACTCCCATCTTTTAATAACAAGTTAATTACCAAACACCTTCGTTTCTATTGAATTGATCAAATCCGATCAGCAGTTATTTTAAGTTGACAAATTTAACCCTCTCGATACTGTTACCCATCATGAAACTGACAGTTGATTCACTTGCTTGGACATTTGCGTAGGGTGTAACGAAAGGGTTAAGAAGCGTGGGATTGTAATATAGGGAAACGGAATTGGGCGGCCTTCGTGGTGAGCGAAGCATTATTAAATGTGGTGCCCCGATATTCTAGCTTTCTGAGGAGGTAAGGATATTCTTCACCCGACAAAGAAGCACTTCCAAGCCAACCACCTATCCTTCGTTTCCATCTACGTGATTACCGTATTATGTAACGGAGTGTTTCGATGTTCCGTAGTAACACTTTCTCTTACACACCGACACACACACACGAACACAACCACTCTCTCTCTATTTCTATTTCTATTTGCGTGGCCAGTAAGTTCCTGGACGACTTCGCTAGGAAATTCGTGAATTTTCAAATCATAATCTTCTCAAAAATATTTATTTCGGTAACTTGAAAATGTAAATCAGAAGGGATTTGATTGTTTCTGCTCCAGTAAGCTGCTGTTTAATTTATTCTTAAACGTGAGCCAGAAATATAGACATTCTCCGTCTGGAATTGACCTCAAGTAAATTAATTTTGGACCTTAGAAATCTCGATTTCATTTCACGAATCTTTAACAGAGGTTTAATACAATTGTTACTAAATTAAAACTCGTCTTATAAATTAAACTCGTCTTGGAACTATCTAGTCACTCTAAACGTCTTTGTCTCTTTCTTTCTCTCTTTCTGTCTCTCTGTCCCTTTCTCTGGTGTGAGTCGTTGATCTAACCGTTCGCGATCAAAAAGCCAAATAAAACGGCGCCGCAGTGTTTTATTCCGAACTGCGACGCAACGAAACTCGAGGAAAGACGCCGCACACCGCTGTTCGAAATTTGCCGCGTAACTGCGCGCGCACCTTCATCTGTGCGCGCGACATTTAAACGACGAATCGTAGATAGTCACAGTAGATCCTTCTGTTGTTTCTTCTTTTTATTTTTTTCTCTCTGTCTCTGTCTCTATCTCTCTTTACTTGTTTCTGTGACTCGTGGCAGTCGGGAAGAAACACCACGGGAACCGGAAACGGCGAGGAATTTTCACGAGCTATCGGCTCGCTTCTACGTAGAACCTGTTGTTCATCACTTTGGCACGATATAGAATGCTGAAGAGAGAGGGGAACGATGATCGATCGTGTTCGATGACCGATCGATCCATCGATCCCTGACGCTTGGGTTTTTTTGGGCTGAGATACGCGCGTGCACGTCCTCTGGTCGATCTGCTCTCTCATCGAAGTATTATAATTTCATGTAGGAAGAAAAAATTCGATTAAAACTTTCTGTCGCTAACTTCCTTATGTTGGAAGTATAAGGTTCTAGTTTGCTTTCTTTCAAGAAGTGATCACTACTCAAAATTTTGACGAACTGTCCAACAAATATTTACTAACATTTGTCTAACAAGTTTCCGATAATTTTTCATTATTAAGCAATTGTGACTGAAAAATATGAAACCTATTTGGAATGAATATTTACTATTTTATTAATACTTCTAATTGGAAAATTTATACAACCTACAATAAAAGAAGTTATCCAGCTTTATTGCTAATATTAAAAAACTAAGATAGAAGATTGAAATTGCGGAGACCAATCAATTAAAAAGTAATACTTCGATCAGTGAGCGTCGGCGAAGAGGACCGCGATATCTCCTCCACGCTGCGTACTCTGCTAGTTGATTAGTTAGTAAATAAAAAAATACATTTAGATGTGTAAACTCTCTGCTTGCGATCCCGAAGCGAGTAGAGCTCGCGACGGGATCCACACGCGGCCTGCCGACACCAGAGTAGATCAGACGAGCGTAGTAGGTACGTACACGAAAATAAAGAGAGAGACACAAATACATAATACGTCCCGATCTGGCTTCCATCACCAATGGTCCAGGTTATCCTCACCCGGTCATCCTGACATTTGTTCGACACGTATAAATGTATCTCTCGTACACGCAGGAGACACTTTGTTTGTAACGTTGTATCGTTGGTTTCTATATTCGCTGCATGCTCAGTATTGACAGTCCTGTCCGAGTACGATGACGAATCTGGCTATATACTTACAAGTTTGTTCCAAGCTTTGCAGTTTGAGGTATCATTTTTTATCTTGACACATTCAGGGTTGATATATTCGCTGGAATTCAACGTTAAATGCTACACGCGAAGTCTATGCAATCAAATTACGATCCTAGCTGGTAAAACGGAAGATAACTGAACATGTCAAGCAAAGAAATATGCTCTAAAACTAGCCGAAACATAACAGCGTGTTAACTCCGGGTCCCTGAGCGGAAATACAGCTCGATTAGCCATGTCGAAAAGTTGTCGAATCGGAACGAAAGACGGAACGGTTGACCCGTTTCACACTCGATTTACGTCTCGACCTAGTAGTTTCTGTCAGAGACATGTAAGTACATACGCGGTAGCTGATCGTCGTCGTATTCGGTCACGACGGAGGGACTCGAGGCCGCGCGCCTTGGTCGCTCGTTGTTTCGTCGTCTTTGATGTTCACACGGAAACACCGACTGATCCTCTTCTGGACGACGAATCTTTTCGCAGCTGGACGAGCTACGAACCGAAGTGCAGCGCAGGGACCAGGAACTACTCGCGATGTCCGCCAAGATGAAGACCCTCGAGGAACAACACCAGGACTATCAGAGACACATCACGGTGCTGAAGGAGTCGTTGTGCGCCAAAGAGGAACATTATAACATGCTACAGGCTGACGTAAGTTTACTTTTCTACTAATCAACAAACATAAAATTGGCCTGCACCTTTATGAGACTCCAATAATAAAAATCTAATGTACTTTTTAAAAATTTGAAGTTTCTTAATTTTAAAATTGGAGATTTCTTCAAAATTCAGTCCCCAATGAAATTTCTTCAGAAGCCGAATCCTTGTTCTAAATTTCCAAATCCCTAACCTGATAAAGTTGCCAAGATCCAAACTCCCAAATTCTGAAGAAAGTTGCAAAGAAACATATCAATGAAACCGTATGCCAAGAACATCTTTAACCCCTTGATAGGGGGATGAATCAGAGTCGAAACCGGAGAAATCGAGTGGAAGGTAGGTCACGGGGGAAAAGAAGGCCGGGCTGCAGGAAACTGGGTCGTGCAGAGCTCTCCTCTTATTCACGTTTCGACTGGCCATTTCGTGTCGCGTGCAATTGAATCTGCAACACCATGACGTTTCACGCGTGTGCAGGTGGAGGAAATGCGGCAGAGGTTGGAGGAAAAGAATCGCATGATCGAAAAGAAGACGCAGGCTGCCATGCAGGCGCAACAGGAACGAAATCGCATGAACACCGAGCTGACTGAGCTGAAGGATCATATGGACATTAAAGACAGGAAGATCAATGTTCTTCAGCGCAAGGTGAGTGCCCTTGAACCTTTTCCTTATTTTAAGAATATTACAGGTCTTTTAGGGAAAGATCGAACATATGTAATTAATCTTTTGCCACCTGAGATGCACTGGTTTCATAGCATGTTCGAGACAATTTATTATTTTTGAAACATACATTCATTTGTAGTAATCATAGATTAAGTAACGAATGTAGTCATTTTTTGAGAAGAATAAATAAGTGAAAGATGAGCTGGAATCAGTCGAAGCTCGAAATAGCGTTTAAAAGTGAATAAATTCAGAAACAAGGTCAGACAGTGTAAAGATCACAGGAACGTTATTGATTATGTGTATCGAATCCATCACTCAAGTTACACATGCTATGATACGTCAGGTATAAAACAGGGTTGAAAAGGTTAATATCCTCTGTTCGATTTTCTCCAACCCTATCCCCAAAGAATCATAGCCTCCTTTTGAACTTTATTTCTGGTATCCCAGTACAACCCATTGAATCAAAATAATGTTTTGTCGCGAAAAAAGAATCATTATCAACCCTTAAATAGAGGGTGGTTTCTATATAATTTTGCACCTTTCAATTTACTAAAATATTTTTCGTTCCATTTTTAATGAAATATATTTTAATGGGGAGTTCGTTTAAAAATTCCAGCGCGTAGTCGTAGGTGTATAAAGTTGGTATTTGCTAAGTATCCGAATGGATTTTCCTGGTAGCCCGTTAATTGAAAGAGAAATTTTCCCCTGGCGATTAATTACGATTAAAGTCGATTACACGATAGAGGAAGCGCACACTTAGCGTAGAGTATTGCCACGATGCGATGCGGCTGTTGGAGTGCGCATGAGTGTGAATCTTGCCGTCGATTGGAATGAGTGAGGTGTGTGCGCACGACACAATTTTTATGCAATAATTTGTCATAGTGTTGTAAAGCCTTGTAGAGAACGTGTACAAACGTGTCACCGTATATCCGTCCTTAAGTTTCGCAACGCACCCCTTTTTTTCGTTCGCTGTTCTTTTTTCGTTTTGTACCGTCATTGTGTTCTGTCGAATAAACTATCATTTTAGAGAAATTATGTTCTGTTTATTTATTATTTTACCTTATATTTATTTGTTGTTCTAGTGACCGATTATAATTATGATCTGATTATCGTCGATTATGACCTCGATTGTAGAGGCAACCTCGCTTTTACGATTATTTTTATCACGTGCCTTGTTTTATTCATACTGCAATCCAGGAATAATTTTGTTCTTTATATTTTTGTTGTCGAACGTTGGTTATTAGATGCTGTCAGTGTAGTTGCGTAAATGTGATGAATGATGTCGGTGAAGATAATAAGACCGCAGGTAAGTGAGAATTTATTATTATTCGCTTTTTACTTGGATTCAAGCTCGTCATTAGAGTCTCGTCATTAAAATTCAACGAAAGTGTTCACCGTGACTCAATTCGTTAGCATGTTTCAATTTAACTCGTATTCAGCGTGAAATTGCAAAACCTTCCGTTTACATCTAACAATTTACCCAAACCTCAACATCCACAATTTCATATCCTCGAAGAATCCATTGTTCAACGTTGACGTGTTGACCGATACTAATCAAAGCAGGAAGTGTTGACAGCACAGTTGTTGTGACTTCAGATCGAAAATCTGGAGGATCTGCTAAAGGAGAAGGACAACCAGGTCGACATGGCCAGGGCTCGTCTAACGGCAATGCAGGCACACCACTGCAGCAGCGAAGGTGCTTTGAGCAGCCTCGAGGAAGCGATAGGCGATAAAGAGAAGCAAATGGCACAATTACGGGAACAGAGAGATCGGGCTGAGCAGGAGAAACAGGAAGAAAGGGACTTACACGAGAGGGAGATCGCTGAATACAAAATGAAGATCCACGCGTTGGAATCGGAAGTGAGTTCCATTCATTATAACAAAATTAACCAAAGATCCTGAATCAATCCATGAAGGTTCAAGTCATCTATCCAAAAATCATCTATCCAGAAAGATCATAATCTCCAAGTAGCCCTCCTAAGAAAACTCTAATATAACTTCCAGTTTCATAAAGAAACCACTCCTCCATAAAACACCCTGACATATCCCGCACGATTGATATTGTTCCAAGTCGTAGCAATACTAGGTTGATACGATTTGGACCCGCTCCACAGGTTGAAAAACTGGGCACCCGTTTGGAGAGAGCGCAAGCAGAAAAAGACCGACTGGAGGCGAAGCTGGAAAGCTCCCAGTCGGAGTTAGGCAAGAGCAAAGCGGAACTCGACAAAGCTGCGTCCGAGGTGGGTCGCAGCGGCGCCGACTGGGAGGCTGCCAAACAAAGGTTGACCAGGTTGGAACTGGAGAACGAGAGGCTCAGGCACGATCTGGAAAGGTCTCAAAGTACATACGGCAGAAGTACTCTGAACTCGACGCAGGAAATGGACAGGATTCAGGAACGGGCTGAGAAAACGGCGGCGGAACTCAGGAGAGCTCAAGCTGAACTCAGGGTCACTCAGGCTGATAACGAAAGAGCCAGGGCTGAGGCTACTGCTCTTCAAGAAAAGGTAAAAATTAGAAGAACAACTTGTGGCCAGATATTCAGAATCTATCTATCTAGCTGGCCTAATAATTTTATTAATCGTTTGGACCTCTCTGTGATGATGATGTTAGTTGAAATCTTGAAAGACCACTTGAAAAGTAATGTTAGCCAGAGTAATAGTCATCTGTCAGCAATTAACCGGTAGATTGATCAGAGACCCAACGAACTGGTTCGAAGAGAAATCGCTTCCTGCGCTGACGAACAAATCGAATCGACCTAAGATCTCGCGTCAAAGGAATGTGCCTTCCGGATGATCAGCCACGGAAATAGTCCCTCGAACCATAATCTGTAGTTGGTCGCGTTTCGTGGCTGTTAATGAGCGATTGGGTCGAGTCGGCAGCTTCGATTCCAGCACCCAAGAACAATCGGCTTTTAATCGCGATCGATTCAACCCAGATCGAGTCTAATTTTCTTCCGACGATAGAGAAACGAACTGGTAACGAAACTGCGGATCAAGTGGTTGCAAAGTTGAATTTCATTCCTTTAATTATTGTTCGACGATTTTGCACAAGATAAATTTTTTGGAAGATTCAATTTGATTTGCAGTTCTATGATCAGAAATCTCAGAGTCACAATTAGTAATACTTTTTGCGTTACGATTTCAATTACAGTATTACTCGAATAATATGTGTATTTTAAAAGGTGGAAAAGAGTCAAGGTGAAGTGTACAGGCTGAAAGCGAGACTGGAAAATGCTCAGGGTGAACAGGAGAGTCTTCGGGACGAGTACGATAGAGCTCAAGCTTCCGTGGCTCGGCTTCATTCAGAACGGGACAAGGCGATCGCGGAACTTGAAAAGACACAAGAGGAACTCGAACGGACCCAGGCTACACTTGGCAAGGCACAACTTCAACAGGATAAGCTGCAGAATCTACTGGACAAATCGCAAAGCGAGGTCGACAAGCTTCAGGAGAAACTCGATAAGACACAGACAGAAATCCGCAGGGTAAATCGAAGCTTATGGAGATTATACGCTGTTTAAACATTGTTGCTTTAAAGATCTTCAGCGATTAATTTCTTCTCTTTGTCTACTCTTCAAACTTGACTGTTCTATTTAATTGCTTCGTGTTAATACCAATTGTTTCTGAAATTGACAGATGCAAATGGAAAGGGAAAAACAGAATTACGACTTCGAGAATCTTCAAAGCCAACTGGACAAAGCCCTCGGACAATCGACTAGAATGCAAAAGGAACGAGAAACAATTCAACTGGAAGTGGATCGTCTTCAGGATAAATACGAAAAGGCTCAGGTGAGATCGGGCGTAATTAATGAAAACAGACGTCCACAGTTCCCCTAGTTGACGTCATAATTTGCTGCCACATTCACTCCTGCTTTATGAAGTCCTCAGAGAACAAAAAGTCCTATTAAATCAACGTCTGTACAGCTACGCTGACAATAGAACGTAGTACTACAAGTACACTTGGGCAAATAATGTCCTCGCACAATAGTAGCTGTACTGGATGTGACATTGATCCCAGAAAGCAGAGTGGTCACGCTCTCTTCTCCTGTCTTCAGATGATAATGCAGCGGCTGCAGAAGGAACGGGACGGTTTCCAGGAAGAAACGGAGAAGCTACACGAGAGGATAGAGTTCCAGCAGAATCAGATAACGAAGCTGCAACGGGAGAAAGAGAACGTGTTGTCGGAGCTTGATCTGGTGAAAGAGAGATGGGAGAAGGTGCACAATTCCCATCAGAAATTAACCGTGAGTACTTGAATTGATATAAAAGGTAAGGAGAACGAGATTGCACAGTGTATGCTCTGTGTCCGGGCAGCTCGAACGCGACGACGCTCTGACCGAAATCGAGATTCTGAAGGAGAAGCTGGACAAGGCTCAGTACTCGATGAACAAGGCTCACGAAGAACGGGAGAACGCGAACAAGGAGTTTGAGAAGATGTTGGAGAAATACGATAGGTAAAATTTAGCTGAACTTGACCTAATATTACCACTTGTTAGTCCCTGACAATATTCTTAGCATGTCTTTAAAATCTAGACTATAAATGATCATCAATGACGAGTTTATTCTGTTCCAACAGAGCCCAGAGCGAAGTGTATCGTCTGCAGAACCGCATCGAGGTGATGGAAGCCGACAAAGACCGACTAGAACTGGAAGCCGAGAAACAGCAAATGTTAGCAGCGAAGAGCCGCGACGAGGCTAGAAAGGCTCAAGAGGAATTGGCTCGCGTGCAGGAAATGTACGACCGAGCCGCGCTTCAGCTGGGCCGCACGAAAGAGCACGAGGAGAAATCGAAGGAGGATCTGGACAGATTGACGGTGGATCTGGAGATGGTGCGCGAACGATACGAGAAGTCTCAGATCGAGATGCGCAGGCTGCAGAACGAGCGCGAGAAGCTGGTCGCGGACAACGAGCGGATCAGCTTCGAGCTGGAACGCGCACATTCCCAGTTGAACAAGGCTCAGGCGGCCACGGAAAAGACGCAAGAGGAATTGACGCGGATGCAGCTGGAGATCGAGAAGATGTACGAGAAGCACGATCGACAGCAGGCCGAAGTGAGGAAGGCGCAAGCGGAGGCGGAACGGCTGCGTGTGGAGGCGGAGAGCTCTCGCGAGGAGTGCGAGAGGTACGCGGCGCGGTTCGGCAAGTATCAGGAAAGCCAAGAACGGCAGAAGGAGGAACACGAGTGGGCGAAGCTGGAGGTGGAGCGGCTCCGCGACCGGCTGGAAAAGGCGCAGACGGAGCTCGAGCGCGCGAGGAAGGCCGAGCAGGACGCCCAGAGGCTTCGCGCCGATTTGGAACGGGCGGAAGGCGTTCGAGGTAAATACCAGTACGAGCAGGAGAAGTGGCAGAGCGAGGGTAGTAGGCTACAGCAGGAGGTGGACAAGCTGCGGGAGCGTCTGGAGGGCCGGGAGTCGGAGCTGAAGAGGATACAGTCGAGCAACGCCGAGCTCGAGGCGAAGCTGCACGAGACGCAGCTTCAGCTCGAGCGGGCGCGAGAGGAGACCAGCAAGACGACCGCGGCGCAGGAACGGAATCGCGGCGAAATCGAGCGCGCTAGAATCGAAACCGAGAAGATACGCGATCGTCACGACAAGGTGAAGGCGAGAGCGGACGCCCTGGAGGCCGACAACGAGAAGCTACGCGTCGAGATTGTCCGGCTCGAGAGACTGATGCAAACCGAGGGTAAGACCAGATCGGAGAGCGCGAGCATCGAGGTCGAGCGGTTGCGCGCCAGCCTGGACAAGGCGATCGTGGCGCGCGACCAAGTGGAGCTCGAGGCGGGCAGACTGGCCAAGGAGCTGGAGAAGGCGCACATGCAAACGGCCAAGTATCAAGAGGCGGCCGAGGCGAACAAGAAGGAGCTGGAAATGTTGGCCGCGGAAATCCAGTTGCTCAGGGACGAACGGGAAGCTCTGAGACAGGAGCTCAGACGGGTGCAACAGCAACAACAGCAACAGATGGCCGGCAGCGAGGAACTGGCCCATATGCAGCAAGAGCTAAAGGTCGCTCAGTTGGAGCGCGACAAGATGGCGGCGATCCTGGAGAATCGGGAGAAACACTCGGAGAAGATCGAGAAGGTGAAGGAGAAGCTGGAGGCGGAGGCGAAGCAGCTGCAAGTCGAGCGGGACCAGCTGGTGATACAGCTGGAGAAGTCGCAGGAGATGCTGGTGAACTTCCAGCAGGAGTTGAACGCGAACGAGGCGGAGCTCGAGCGGCAGCGCGACGAGGTGCGTCGGTTGCAGCAGCTTCAGCAGCAGAGGGCACACGCTCAGACGCCCGACAGAGCCGCGAAGGAGGCCCTCGAGGCACAGATGCGAGAGGTGCATCGGCTGAACCAGCAGGTGCAGACGTTGACGCAGGCACAGACCAAGGAACGACAGAGGGCCGAGCAAGCCGAGAAGAGGGTGCAGGAACTTCAAAAGCAGATCGCGACGAGGGAGTCGTCCGCGGCCGCGGGCGGCGCGAGCGACGCGCAGCTCGAGCAATGGAGGAAGCTCTGCGAGACGGAGAAACAACGGGCGGACGCGGCCGAGAGGCAGGCTGCGGAGCTACAGAAACGCATCCAGACAACAGAGAGGCAGGTGCATGCTCAGCAACAGCAGATCCAGCAGATGCAGCAGACCATGCAGCAGCAACAGCAACAACCGCAGCAGTCACAGCGAAACGGCCAGGAGGCCGCCAGTCTGCGAAAGGAGCTCGAGCGCGCGCGAGAGGAAGTTAAGCAGGCAGCCGTCGAGCGCACGCGGTTCCAGGCGCAGCTCGAAATGCTGTGCCAGGAACTCGAGAAAAATCAGGTTAGCAGCACGACCTGCACTCGCTCGCGCGCTGACCTACACTACTACTACTACTACCACCACCAATACTGCTACTACTACTACTACTACGCCTACATCCGCAATCTCTGTCTGCACTATGTCTGCCTACCGTTGGTCGATCGTTGTCGACCGGCTGCCGACACATCACGCGCCTCTCTCGTCTCTCTATGTCTTCTCATATTTCGACCGCAGCCTCTGCCTTCGTCGTCGACGAAGCAGAACTCGCCCACAGCTCTCATAACACGCCGCAAAAAAAATAAATGTCATATATATATAATATATATGTATGTATATATATTACGGTTCAACGACCCGATGCGTCTATGTGTATATATATATACATACACATGTTTATATACAGAAAACGGAGACGATCTGCACCCGCACATATTTATCATCTTATGTTGCGTACATGTATTATATATATCTCGGGGCGTCCGTCACACTTCACAGCGAAGCGCAACATCGCCTTCACCATATCATCCCCCACGAATTTTTGTTTTACAATAACCCTGATACCCATCAGCCATTAAGCACGGGTTACATTGATAGAGCAAGTGGTAGACTAGCGTTTGGTTACGATAGTTTTAGTTAGTTTTATGGAGTATTGGAGGAAGGTATATTACTCTACAAGTCTTGTTCTATTTAACCAATTACTTTGATTATTTCTGAAGCAGGTCATGGTAGACTTATGCAAGTAAATTAGATTGATGGAGTAAGACTAATGATAGGGTTACTCTATGCAATGATATCCTACTTTACTCCACCTATTAGCTTTAAGTCTGACAAGTTGTGCTGTTAGAGTAATACTGTGATAACTTTAACGGTACTACCCTATCGGTTCTACTAGCATAGTTTTAATGTCTGAATATAGTAAATGGATGTGATTAGTACACTATCATTTACTCTCCCAATGTAACCTGTGCTTTACTACTTGATCAACCACTTTACCAATGTAAGGTAGGCTTTATCGCGATTACCTTCAAGCATTGGTGTAACTTGGGAGCGGGAACTTCTAAAATATGCTAAGGAATAAGTTCCTAAATTTCCACATCTCCAAATCCTCAAATTCCCAAAAGCTCTTGATCTGATATGGTATCCTTATCCTAGTTACATCAATGCCTTCAAGCACGGCCGATCGCGCATTGCTCTTTCTTTTTGAATATGTTCGATGGTTATGCCGTTTTTTATCCTTATGTTTATCGTTGTTACGTGAGTCACTCTGAAACTTTTGAGAATCTGTCGTACAAGGTAAAAGCTTCGGGTAATTTGTGATTGTCAAAATTTTTAAAGTGATCCACCATCATCAGCGACGGCAAGGAGACGATCGTAGTGATTGTATATCGCGTTTAATCGATTCCAAAGGCACAATGAAGAGATATTACGATCGTGTCTTTGCTCGATATATTTGACACGTTGTTATTGCTGCAGTTCTGTTGCGCGACTTCGCAACGATTGAGTAACCTTCACGAATATCACATTTTTGGTTTTCCTGTTTTCGTTTGGTCAGCATGCCTACTGTATCGAATGCCAGAGATAGAAAATGGTTCTATTGTAAGCACAGCGATGCGTGAATTTGCGTGAAATGATGACAAAAACGAAGGGAAAGGCGCTTCCTGTTTACCCTCACCTTCACATTTTTTATCTCGACGCATACGTATATTTTTGATATGTATTTGTACATACAATTTATATATTATACATTTTATAATTGCCTATGAACGTCTGGCTAGAATCGCGAGAGAGTCGTTTCTCTCACCAGCGCGAATTTAATTATTTTTCGATTGCGTTCCATGCATCCGTTTACTTACCTGCGCCGTGACCATAGCCACACCGATCAGACTCGCGTGAAAATTTGTTGTACACCCTCTGTGAACGCTTGGGAATTTGTTAAACACTGTGAACGCTTTGTGAAACTCGTTGTTCGATTTGCACTTTGGCATCGAACGGATTCGAAGGCACCCACTTGCATTTTTCGTTCGAAGCACGTCACTCGATGTCAAAGCGCGAACAAGATGGTCGCGGTTCTTAAGTAACGCGGCTTTCATCTGCCTAGCTGTAGCGTCGAGTTTCTGCATGCGATCGTCTAACGAATGATAATTGACACGAGTCGTTTCGATGCAGGTGGACTTGCACGAGGCGAACAAGAAACTCCAAGCTGGCGCCGGGAAACCTGGTACCGACACTACTCAAGAGAGAAGACAACTGGAGGATCAGAAACGACAGCTGGAAGAACAGAGAAGACAGACGGAAGAACGAGCCAAGTCCGTAGAACAGAAAGTTAGAACGATAGAGGAGAAGGAGAGGTCGCTCCAAAGTCTCGAACAGGACCTGAAGAAACGAAAAGCGAAAATGGACCAGCTGGAGCAACAATTGCAAAGGGTGGGCTAACTTTTCATATCCTGTTTTTAAACATCCCATTAATGATTGCAAGGGTATACATTAAAATTGTTTGTACAGAGCGGTGGCTCGCCGGACAAAAGATTGGCAGAAATGCAGAAGGCTCTGGAAACCGCCGAGAAGGAGATGGAAAAAGCGAAAGAAGAGTCGACCAGAAGCGCTGCAGAGACCGAGAGGTTACTGCAGCTGATGCAGATGACTCAGGAAGAGCAGAACACCAAGGAAAGACAAATCAGAGAACTTCAAGAGTAAGTAGACCTATTATGATCGATAAGTGTTGATGTACAATTTTTATTAACAATTTTCTTATTTTATTACAGTGCACTCAAAGCCGCACAAGCAAAGTTGAAACAAGCCGCAACTGCACAGCAACAAGAGGTCAGTATGCAACTTGTGTTCAACTTACAAACTAGATTCCGAGTATATTAAATCGTATTGCGCAAAGAGATTCCATCTAACTTTGATTACAAAAGTCTTTGCGTGACTCGATCTACGTTTAACAATTCTGAAGCTAATATCGATAAAGCACTAACCACCTGATTTCTTAAATTTTCACGCTGACCCTGGACACGACTCGTACACGTACGGACCACGTGTTCTTTTGCTTGCTTGATTATCGTATTTGCTTTGTGTATATGTTTGTTCATCAATGTTATCCTACCCACGCGTTCGATTATCGTGCAACGACTAAAAATTATTAAAAAAACGACGTGTCCGAATGACTTGAAATCGATGCAAAAACAGGCGGGTCCCGCCGGATTCCTAAAAAGCTTGTTCTAAGGTCGATTTTCGTTGGGGACGCCTTCTCCGTTCTTTTTAGTACAATTTGCATATTAAGCGAACTTTACAAGTACACACACGAACTTATAAATTAAATACGAGAGCAATTCGGACGAATGGATCTCGTATCGATTCCGCCAATGGACAAACACACTTGTCAAGATGTATAATTATTTTACGTAAAAGAAGAAACAAGAATAAAAAAATGAAACACAAGAAAAAAGAGCTGCGACCATTGTTAACGTATTTAATAAATCGATAGCGGGAAGATAATGACGATAATAACAATAATTAATTGATATACATATATAAATATATAAATATAAATATAATTATAAATATAAATATAAATAATAAATGTAAAGGTGATAAGAGAGAGAGAGCGCGCGAGAGAGAGAGAGAGATGACAACGGCAACAATAACTGTTAATTAATATATTACCAGAGATACGCGAACCGGTATGTATATACATATATAAATATATATACACGTATTAACGCAGCTGAAGTGTGAGACAAAATGCAACGCATGTATGTAAATGTACATGTGTATATATACATACATATATACACGTGCACCGCAGAGATATACGTATGTAGATATATAAATATAAATATATATTGATTAATTGAAGCAAAAATGGTGTAAATGGTGTGAGGCCAAGGCAGAGAGAACGACGAGAAAGAGAACATAGTTAAAAAAAGAAGACTTTTCATGTCGTAGACGAAGATTTTTCGAACCAGAGTCATATAGAAAAGAGAATCACGAGAAGAGACCAAACAAAGATGGCGACCGGAAGTCCTTCCATGTTGCAGTCATTCGGAGACGCACCGTTTAACGTCGTTCAAGCACGAAAATCGTTCGACGCACACGGGTTTTCGACCCTGCGTTTCCTTTTCACTTTTTTCCTTCACTTTTTCGTTCTTTTTTTTTGCGTTCACGACCCAACCTTCGCACACGACGATGCACGCACACAGCAAGCCGAGCGCCCCGAGGACAGCCCCGAGGACGCGAGAGAAGACGCCAGAAGAATCGAGCAGGAGGCGAAAGACAAGCGCATAAGCGAGTTGGAGGCGAAAGCGTCCTCGTTGGAGAAGAAGTTGTTGCTGAAGGAGCAATCCGGGTACTCGAAGAAGATCAAGGACGCGAGGAACAGTATGGAGGACAACGAAGGATGGAAGAAGGAGCTTGAGCTGAAGAACAGACGAATCGCCGAGTTGGAGGACGAATTGGTCGAATGCAAAAGCGAGAAGAACAGCAACAACGAGTACACGCAGAGCCTGAAGCTGTTGGACGAGCTGAAGGAGGAGAAAGACTCGTGGAAAAAGGAAATGGAGGTGAAAACAAGGCGCATAGAACAGCTGGAAGATGAAATAGAGCGTCTGAAGGTACTACTAGACGAGAACGGGCAAACGTTCAAGGACGACGAGACGAAGGCCCATGACGATGACGAGCTCTGGAAGCTGGAAATAGAGGCGAAGAATCGAAGGATCGTCGAGTTGGAGCAGGAAATGGTGTCTCTGGAAAACTTTCTCAGGGAACACGCTGATACAGAGAGTGTACGAGACCTGGAGATCATGATCGAGAGGAAGGTGAGGAGGATCGAGGAACTGGAGGACACTGTGGCGGAATTCGAAGACTTTCTCAAGCAAAATCCAGATGTTAAGGAGCTGCATGATCTACGTTGCCAAGTGACCGCAGGAAATAGGAGGATACAGGAGCTGGAGAGGTGGATTCAGAAGAACGGGGATAATAGGGAGAAGAGGATCGATCAGGAGAGGGTCGTCGAATTGGAGAAGATGGTCACGCAGTTGGAGGAATACGTGAAGGAGCATAATGTTGATGTGCTGAAGAGGAAGCTGCAGGATCGTGAATGCAGGATCGATCAACTTCAGGAGCGAGTTGGCTGCTTGGAAAAGGAGCTGTTGAAGATTAAAGGAAGTCAAGGTAAGTGGAACATTCAGATTATTTCAGATCTTTTACCTTCATATTTACCGATCGAGTTGATAAAACTTTCAGGAAATGCTTCGAAAGATTACCAAGACAAAGGAACATCCGCAAAGCCAGAAGACCTTGCCAGCGACCATGCCGAAGAAAATGTGAACGAGTTACATGAGAAGATGAAGAGAATGGAACACACGCTATCCGAAAAGGATAACAAGATCCAAGAATATGAACAGCAAATTGTCGAGAACAAGGAAGAGATAACGAAGCTCAAGAAGGAGACAGCTATGTTGAAAAAGGAGCTCAGCGAATACGATGACATTGGTGTCTTAAAGGAGGAGATCAGAGTGAGAGATGAAAGGATTCAGCAGCTCGAGGATGAGCTGGACTCTCTGGAACGAGCCTTCAGCGAGAGAATCGATTTAGAGCAGATCGAAGAGCTTGTAAACGTGATCAAAGAGAAGGAGGACAAGGAGAAACAGTTGTCGAAGGATTTGCTGGAGAAGAGAAATAAAATTGAGGAGCTGAGCGAAGCTCTTCGGGAAAGTGTCGTTATTGCGAGCGATGGGGAGAGGAAGCTGAAGAACGAGGAGAAGTTGAGGAAGGACGCTCTTCAGAGAGTGAGTTGTATATAAAATTCAGCTTAATTTTTATACTCTGTTCAGTGACCACTTCATCATCTACAAATTGTTTTCTTAAAGGTAGCTAAGTTGGAGCAGAGAATCGCATCGATGCAGACAGCTTCAGCCCTAAAGTGCAGCACCTGTCAGCCACTTCTTTCCAAGCTGCACAACTACGAAAAGAAGCTGGAACGTTTGACCGAAGAGAGAACCGTACAGCTCGAAGATCTTCATCAAATGAAGTACTTATTTACACAAATAACTTCGTGTCCTAAATAGCCCTCATGGTCTTCACTGTCTACTTCATTTTTCTCTACAGACGCGAAGCTCTGAAAGCTGCAGTCTCTGAAAAGGACGCTCATCTGGCGCTGCTGGAGCTTTCAGGAATAAAAACTGTCGCTCAGTCTGAGCAAGCAGAGCAATTGAAGGCAGATAGGAAGAGGCTACTGGACATGCTGAAGAAAGAGGTGAGTAAATAGCGAAATGGGGAATGAAGATTTTTATTAATAACATTAAATGTGCAGGACGAGAAAAGCATAAATTCGACAGAACAGCCCGTTTCGAACGATTCGGAGGGAACACCACAGTTACTGACGAAGCTTTTGGAAACGTCTGACGAGGAAGAAATTCTGAATGAACATAGTGATTCGAGTTCGCCGAGACCAGCCACAAGAAATGGCGACAGCTGCAGTCATTCGTGAGTTCACATAATCTTTTATTGTTGTCTGCAATTAAAGTCACACTGAATAAGTTCATGCAATTGTAATTATTTGTTTGCAGAAAGAAGACGTCGAAGGGATCGTAGAGAAGAAAATAAAATCAGCGGGAACATCAGGACAGCAGATAAGTACACGAGGCCTCGTACGGTCACAATTGGTTATTGAACACGAAATCAAGCTATTGGTCTCTTCGTTTCTTCGATGTTGTCATTGTGCACATACACGCAACCGTAGAAGCAATCTAGAGCATCGACAACGACGACACCAACAGACAGCATCCCGTCATTCCATCATTCATCTCGCATCATCATTATCATCATCATCACATCATTCTTTCACCTTCATCATGGTATCCTTCGCGAATTCCCATGGAACCTGAAGAGAATCGTTCGGAGACACCAACAGTCTCCAAACCGATCTGCGATTTTCACCAGAATTTTCTGGCGAAGAAAGATACAAGGATATTATAGCTGGAAATTGCGCGAAAGTTTGCTGTTGTTGCGAACTATTTGATCGTTGATTCTTAAAATAAATGGAAACGCAGGTGTTAACGAAACTCGACAGAATTATCAAGTTGTTCGATTGTGAAAATTGTCGAAACAGAACTTCAGGGTGGGTACATTTGTTACGATAGAATCTAGCTAGTTTCTTTTTCCGTAGACCAGTTGGTTGCATGTCTCAGGATCCTCCTTGGATGCTCTGTTTCCGATCGTGTTGTTCGATGTCGAGTTTCGTTCGTTGTTTAAAAAGGTATAACCACCAAAGATAAATTGTTCCTTCGAGATCGCTGAACATTGCTGAAAGACTCTGGAAACGTCGTACTCCCTCCCGCCATATTTAATTCAATCTTTCTCCGTCGTCCACGATTCGAGAGGAGCAACGATCGATCGCTCGAAGGAGACTCCTCCTTGTACTTTTGTTTGGATTTCTGGTCACGGGTCCAAAGATCGTCGTTATTTAACGAACGCTAGAGCTCTAGTCAAAGGAAACCGAACATAACGAGAGCGAAGTAGCAGGATCGTTGTGTATCCTGTCAGCTATCAACGAATACTTGAAGTGTTTGCTTGTTTTGGAATTGATCAAGTAAGTGGAAGGGGAACCTCGAGTCGTGGTGCTGATTAGCTTTCAAGATGACAATAAACGAACGTTTTCATGATCTTGCGAATGGACGCACGAAAAAAACGCACCCCCTTACAATCGATCGATGCGTCGATTAAAATTTGTTCGTTTAGGATATCAACCCTGAAGATATTCTGGAATTCAGATATTGAAGATGGGTAATATTGACTGATTGATATTCTTTCAATTCACGGTAGTCGAGGATGTTATCTAAAGATACATTCCATTTTGAAATTCTAATTGTCAAGCGAAGGTTACTTCCATTACAAATTAAGTGAATTGTGCAAGTAATATTTAATCAAAATTAGTGTTAGTATAATTTCCTTGTATATGCTAGTTTACGATAAAATTCATAAAATCATTTAATAGTAATTATCAGTCAATATCGAACACTTCGATACAATGAAATTCTCATCGAATGAACGATAACGGAATGTGTGCTGTACATAAAATCGCGAAGAACGTTATAAACACGCGTGTACACAGTTGTAGCATATTAATTATATTATATAGACGCGATTATCGTTCGTACATTAACCGAGCTACGATTATTATTATTATTATTATATATTGAACGACTTCCATATAGTTTCTCAGCCCCATTCACTTGGTACATGTCTATTTTTACGTTGACAGCTGGTGCAGATGTTTATGGAAATTGTTGGCGAACTACGAAGTAAATTGTTACGAAATCTTTACGCGTGTAAATATTCCTATTACGATATTAGAGGTTTAGAGATATTTATCAAACGCTGCGATTCGTTTTTAATTGCAAACTATTTCATTTTTTAGCCCTGGTATGTTCGAAAATTGTTTTAAGTCCTAATTCAAATTTAAATCCTAATTGTTTCAATTCCTTTCGCAAATTTGGAACGTATGTTTTAAAATATGTGAGATAGCAGCTAAAATTGTCAGAAACGAATCGCCGCGTACGCCGAATGATTCTAGATTAATTACTACGAAATTCCTAAGCGTTTTCTTCGTGCGTCGAGAACTCCAGGACGATCGTCCTGATGAGGGGAGACGATCGAGAGGAAAGCTCGTTGTTCGCCAAGTCTCCGTCTCTAAAGATCTTCATTGTAGACCATCGAGACAAAATCCTTTGGATCGATAAATTCTCGATGATAATAAAAATGTTCAATATCACTCGACCTTTCAAACGTTCAGAATTCGTGCGAAAGAAAAATGTTTTCATTCTAGCAAAGGTTCAAGCTTCAGTCTTATTGCACGAATTCCTCACGTTTGATCGTGCAGTGACATCGAACGTTATCGATATTAAATTCTCGAGTGCGTTGTGGATTAAACCGACGATCGACAAGTTTCAAAAGGATTTTACGAAGAGTATTATTTTCTCTGGGAGAGATAGAAAACCCGAGGCACTAAGAATAAGACAAGAAAATAACTAGAGAGTTTGTACATAGTCGATGTTTCTTCGATTAGTCCTGCTAGCGGTGATACGCGTCCATCTGTGTGCTGCTCTGAATCCTGGTTTAGGATAACCCATTCCCAAAGCATTCAACTAGTTTAGAATACCTGTACTACGTGTGTATACATAGTTATATCTCGGTGAACGAATTTGTCGAGCATTAACCCGGGATTTCACGAGAACAACGCTGATACAACACTGGTGCACGAGTTTAAAGACTGTTGTTAATTGTTGATGAAGAACGAGCATCAACACTCTGTATTCCGGGTCACCATTGCAGATCACTGTAGGTCACTGCAGGTCACTGTAAAGTTTGAACATTTAACCCTTTGATAGTTCTGTCTAAGCAATCTTTAAAAAATTATCTACTTTGTATCAGATCAATTTTTTCTGACATTACAGAATAGAGTCTGCAAGTAATTTATATTTAAAATTGTTTTATCATATTTCTTTGCATACTTCAACATGTTAAAATTGTTCAGTAGAAACGTATAGCAATTTCAAAATATAAATGTATCGTATGTATGGCAAAATTATTTGATGAATTTTTATTGAACTGTCAGAGGGTTGAAATTGTTTCATATTCGATGAAAGAACAGTCTACGTCCGACACTCGTTCGTCGTATATATATATAAATATATAAATATACAGATATATTGTCGTGTCTACCCTAACGAAGAGTTAAATGACATGTTGAAAGTGTAAAATTTTATCGTTAATACTTTAACAGATGCTCTCTTTGCTGGTACACATACCTTTTCCCATTTCGATCTCCCTCTGCAACGAATCTTTCCACCCCCTCTTAAAGACTTCTTCTCACTTCTAACGATTCTAGGAGCTAGATTGCCGAAATCGAAACGTATAATACTGAGAAATGTGGTAATAGATTCTCTGCCCTGTGTGTAATCTGATCAGAGTACTCTTTCATTTCTTCTCTCGACTCGAACTTAGAATTACACGAAAATATCATTAAAATGTAAGTTCGAATTGTGACTGGAATTTTGTTATTTGTTATGGAATATCGGAAGGATTAGTCAGTGAATCTTGTAAAGTTAGGGTTAGTTATTCAAGGAATTTGTTTACTCAAAATTTAGACAGATTCTACAAAAATTTCTAACAACCCTGATTTCAGTTCTTCCAAACATAATCGAAAAAATTACTAATCAACTTTTGACAATCCGCTATCCCGTGATAATCAAATCCTATCAGTTTTGATCTTTCACATATCCTCATTTACCCTAGCTAGCTTTTATAAAAAATGGAAATTAAAAAATATTTGTTCCTAGCGTTCGAGTCGAGGATGGATGAAAAGGGTGTAAGAAAAACGAAACAAAATGGAAATAAAAGGTGTGCCACCGTCATATCAAGCCTATATCACCATGTTACATTATATACATATATATATATACATACATATATATATATAACTAAGCAGAAAATTAATATTATCGTTAATTGACACAATTGTTAACGTGGAGTGACTGCGTTTCGTGTGAATGAATTTCGAAACAGAAATAAATAAGTCTTTCTTTCGATCGCTCGAGAATTCCAGAGATTTTTTCTTATCAAAGCTCATTGAATAAACAGGTTGTAATCGTAGAATAATCGCTTTGAATCTTGAATTTTAAGACTGTCATAAAATCGCAGAAGCGACGTTTCGGACTCTGTCAGAAATTTTTTTGAAAGGATTTGTTAATTGACTCGAGTGATCTTAAGCCGAGACTGTTCGTGGAACACGAGTGAAAATGCGAAACGAGAAAAAGCGAGTATCGTGTGAACGAGGCCGTCTCGATATTATTTTTCGACTCGACTGTTTAGTATATCTACGACGAAAAGGAAAAAGCAAAAAAAACGTTTTTATGTGAATACTGCGTAAGGAAGGCCGTGGGTCGTGGCGTTCACCCAAGTTGGATACACGATTCTCGTACAACGAAATCTTTTCAGTTGTCAAAAATTTGCTTACGCCGTTTACAATTCGCAACAATCGCTAAATTGTACGAACGCCGATCGTGAATCCAAAACGAGATGCCGCGGCCGTTGTGGCTTCTCCCAGCCCCCTTTTTTTATTCTCCAATTTCTACGTGTTTAAACGTTAAGCGGAAACGTCAGAAAGAAAATAGCGGATAGAGTTTGCGGGGATGAAAGGTATCGATTAACACGTTCAATGACTATGATCGTAAATTGTTCGAAAATCGTTTTATAAGAAACTCAGATATTATTTACAGGGTTTTAACTAAAAATAATTTCTTCTTTTCGACTAGAAACTTATTTATCTATCAGTGAAATTTAGAGGAACCTAACCTCCAAGTCACCTACCCCGACGCCATTTGCAATTTTACGAAATTGAACAAGTATTTCGATAGACTTTTCTTATATTATGCTTGAATCACGCCATTTAGCGTGTTAAATTAATTCGGTTTTGACGTGTACATACTTGAAAGAAAAGGAGAACGAAAAGAAGAGAAAGAAATAGAAAGATACGAAGCGAATTATTGTGTTAAGCCTAGTCTTTACGACGCTTAATTAATCGAACGATCGACGATCGACGATCGAGAGATCTTCTCGAAAGATACCGCTTCTTTTAGCCTTTTTTTATCGTTTTTTTTCAACGAAGGATCCTCGATCGAGCAGAGTCGATGAATAGGAGAGAAACGACGAGGCTAGCGTTAAGTTTAACGAGTAAGATAAGTTAAGTTATTAATGAAAAGATAAAAAAAAGTAAACAGTTTATTGAAGTACATTGTTGCAACTGCCATGCTGTGTGCCATTATATAACACGAGTCACGTTTGTCGTAAAAAGTTAAAACAACAAAAAAATGTGTAACATATGTGAAAGGAAAATCTCTTGTGCGCGTTCCCGTCTGTCTTCTTCGTTACACGCCCTTTGTCCTCTGTCTGCGATCGAAATTTTTCATTATCAATTAATTTAGGTGCAAAATATTGGTGTACAATTTTTTATTTTTTTCAAGTTTCAATTCTTGTCAAAATAATATTTTTGTAACGTTGATAATTGCTAGAATTTTTCATATTTTTTACTTAAACTTCGCATCAAAAATTTGTAGTCGTAAAAAATTTCAAGTTTCTTAAATTCCAAACTCTCAAAATCTCAAGTTCTAAATTACTGAATCTCCAAATTTTCAAGCTTCAATTCCTAGAGGATTCCACATACAAAAATCCTAATATTAAATAATCTTGATATCTCATAAAATTACTAGCGATTTTCTGTACTACATAATACGAAAATTAATACTTGAAATATGTTACCAAAAAATAATTAAAATTGTGTCAATATTCAAAGTACTTTTCAAGATAATTTTTCTTCGATAAAGTCTTCAGGGATTCGCGTACACTTGCTCGCACGAAGCATGTACATTATAGCAGAAATCGAAGCACCGTATTATAAGTATAACGATTAAATGTATACATATGTTACCGCGTGCGAGCACGTGTACGATGTTTCCAAATTTCGTCGCAGACACCGTCTAAAATTAGGGCGTACAAAACGTGTATGCAATTCATTTGGAGGGACACGTGAGAAGAAAAAAAAAGATATAGAAATATTTTTTTTGTCCGCCGTCGATGTACAATTAATCGCATGCACGTTTCGAGTATCGATGTAACGTTAAACGACGATTCAGAATAATACCGCCTTTCGGTGGATCGATATTTTTATCGACTAACGTTTCAAATCATTGATAAACGAATAGATGCGATCGTCAAATTTTGTAGACGGTTTTTCGTAATTCTTGTATCGTTTTAGGAAATTCGCCATTTTGGGAGTCCAGTTCCTATCCGCGTTCGCGAAAGAATTCAAATATTTTTTGGAGGGATCCGCAAAATTATTGGCGATATTAATACTGATAAATGTTAAATATTACTGATATTAATATTTAATAATATCGATATTTTGTAATATTAATATTTCTCAATGTTAGTATCTAGAATATTAATGTTCCGATATTAATATTTAGTATCTTCCAATATTTCTCAAATTCCTAATATTAAACCCTGTTTCCCAATTTTAATATTACCTAGTAACATTTAATATTGCCCAAGTCATTTAATATTTCGAATATTCTTCGATATTCCAATACTACTCTTCCCCGATTTATCATAGTATTAATACTTCCCGATATTTACCAATTTTAATATCCGCCAATATTCCCATAAACATATCCTATTATTTAAAACTCTTTTCCGAGCTTCACGCGGATATGGACTGGGCTTTAACTTGCAACCCCAACCCCCACAAATGTTCCAATTTTGAATATTCGAGCGGAAATTGCTGTCTACCGTTCGACATCTGTACATATTAATTTCATCGTGTCATCGGTGGTTGCGAGTTAACAAAAACGATGTAAATGTTTTATGTACACGTAAAGTAATTTTTTGTCCTTGAGGAAAACACACGCATACACGTACACAAACACGACGTAAGACTAATGTGTTCATCACGTTACTCGGATATGTGTTGTGCGAAAGAGAACACGAGCAAGAGAGAATACGTTATCTTCTCGAGACGATTTTGCGAGAAACATTTCTTGCGAGAAGAAGAAACTAGCGAGTATAATCGAATTGTTAGATGACGGTGTAAAAGGGAAAGAAAGAAAAAAAAAGAAAAATGGACAGATTTAATTATTGTAAACCAAAGATGACGTCGACCCATCATAGATTCAAGCACAATAAGGAACTAAGTAGGGCCAGGCACAATAAAATTCGGCCGTCACGTTGTAGGCAGCGATCTGTTAGAGCGACAAGTCATATAAGTATCTATATAGCGAGACTATTAAATAAACACATATTGTCTATTGTCACGAGAAGTGTATTCATTGTTGAACGCTAAACGAATCTCCCTCAAGTTTTTCTCCATCATTCGGATTAGAGCATTCGGTTAAATAAAATATACTTATGGAACACTGTTTACGTTTTACTTATTCATCCCTTGTTCGTTCTTTCAGTCAACGAGGAGTAAGTTTAAGGGGTACGTAAGACATTCAATTTTTATATGATACATAAAGCTGTTGTCACTAAAAAAAATTATGTACGTAGATCAAAAGGTTGATCGTAAGATAATGAATATTTTTATATGTGCTTTGTACCTGTGTTTTAAACATGAACTTGTTTCTGCGTACAACTCGATTGTGTATTATAGCGAAGTTCGTTCTGTAACAGTTAGTCAGAAATATTTATCAAGGTTATTGTAAATTAACTCTGTAGAAATCGAGATATAATTTGTTATCGAGCTAGAAAATGATAAATATAACTGGGCATATAAATAATCCTGCTAGGGAAGCTTGGAGGAATAAACGTAAAAAGACGATTTTCGATGGTGAGTTATTATATATATACATGTTGCAGCCAACAAAATTCAATCTTCCTATGAGCTTCCTATAATTTAGTTAATTTATAAATAACCTTCGATCTAAACCGTGATTACTTTAATAATTTATCAAGGAGGCAAGTCGAAATCCCTAATGGCACACAAATCGAAGGCAGCACAATTGAGACTGGAGTACCACACGAAAATATTTGCCTCGATGTGTCCTGACGAGATCTTAGATCACTATGACGACTACCAAACTAGGATGTACTATACCACTCTGATGCTAGGGGACGTGTCAGGTAAAAATCGTTGCATGATTACCAATTATTACCAAATCGAGATGAAAGATATGGGTGTAAGGTTTCACGGACCTCGCCGAGAAGTACACGAAAACCGGAAAGGGTGGTCCATCGAAGTTGACGGAGACTTTGAACAGTTATATCGGAGCGATGGTGCAGGAGATACTTTCTCACAATGGCGACGTGTTGAAGTTTTCTGGAGACGCTTTTATAGTGATGTGGAAGCTTCACGAAGGGATGATGATGAGGGATCTGGCTATTGAAGCCATGCAGACCGCTTGTATCATTCAGAAACATTTTGGGACTTATGAGACGGATGTTGGAGTTGTTCTTAAGGGTAATATTTATTGGGATAGTTTGTAGAAATAAATATTGAGACTCATTGATGGATATTTAAGTCGTAATCAATATAACAACATTGAGATTCTGTTGTTTTCTTTGAGAGTACTTTGAGAGTAATTTTCTTGCTAGTAAAATTGGCGATTGCCTCTGGGAAGACGTACTTCACTTCCATTGGGAACCCAGACACCAGGTCTCATTACATCATCACGGGACAACCGGTGTGGGATGTTAAGTTCGCGGAAGGCCTCTGCAAGTAATGATTTTAATTATTTAAGCAGACAAGCTATACCAGCTACAGGAGTCCTTGTACTCTGAAAACTTGTAATAAGAAGTTTATAGCAATTTTTGCTATATCAATCAACTTGAACAGCTGTTACATCATCTTGTGTAACTTTCTCCTGTACTCCTAGTACATCTACTCCCTAATACTGCAGTCTATTGTCTCCTACAGTTCTCCTATACTCCTGTACATTACTCCTAATAATTTCTCCCAGCAAATTAAACTTGTGCGTTAAATATAATCTCCACAGGGGTGGAGATATCCTAGTGGCCCCCAGTAGCTGGCAATGGGTGAATCCGAACGAGTTCATCCACGAAAAGCTTCCAGACGGCGTACACACTCTGATACTCGCGTGCACCACCATGTGGTACCAGCCTAAAGAGGATGATATACCCATAGGTTCCTCCGAAGGTACAACTCTATTGAAAATCAAATTCAATAAATAACTACTTCACTACTCGTTCACTACTCGTTTACTATTCGTTTACTATTCGTTCACTACTCGTTCTGTACTCGTTTACTACTCGTTCACTACTCGTTCACTACTCCTTGACTACTCCTTGACTACTCCTTGACTACTCGTTCACTACTCGTTCATTACTCGTTCTGTACTCGTTCTGTACTCGTTCACTACTCCTTGACTACTCCTTGACTACTCGTTCACTACTCGTTCATTACTCGTTCTGTACTCGTTCTGTACTCGTTCACTACTCGTTCTATACTCGTTCACTACTCCTTGACTACTCATTCACTATTCGTTCACTACTTGTTCACTACTCGTTCACTACTCGTTCACTACTCCTTGACTACTCCTTGACTACTCGTTCTATACTCGTTCACTACTCCTTGACTACTCATTCACTATTCGTTCACTACTTGTTCACTACTCGTTCACTACTCGTTCACTACTCCTTGACTACTCCTTGACTACTCCTTGACTACTCGTTCACTACTCGTTCATTACTCGTTCTGTACTCGTTCACTACTCCTTGACTACTCATTCACTATTCGTTCACTACTTGTTCACTACTCGTTCACTACTCGTTCACTACTCCTTGACTACTCGTTCACTACTCGTTCATTACTCGTTCTGTACTCGTTCACTACTCCTTGACTACTCATTCACTATTCGTTCACTACTTGTTCACTACTCGTTCACTACTTGTTCACTACTCGTTCACTACTCGTTCACTACTTGTTCACTACTCGTTCACTACTCGTTCACTACTCGTTCACTACTCCTTGGCTACTCTTTCACTACTCATTCACTACTCCCTCACTTCTCCTTTACTTCACACAGACGAAGATACAGAATTCTACGCCGACACCGAAGACTCCCTGTTCATCTCCAGTACAACGGTCGATCCTCTATCCAAGACACTCGTCTCCGGCGGTAGTTACAACAGCCAAATTTTCAAGCAGGTCGACTACAGCTGTAAGTTAGATAAATTACAAGGATAGAGAGATGGTAGTTACAAAGAAGGTATGTCGTTTAGTACGTCCGAAAGTTGTGAAGATAGCAAGAGCTCGGTTGAAGGACGCTCTCAGAAGTTACATGCTGAGGCCTGTTGTGAGGTCCGTGGAGATGGACGAACCTTTAGAGTACCTAACCGAAATGAGGCAGGTGGTGATACTGTTCATTAATGTCATCACGTCGAATGTTGGGAAGAGGACACTCATTGCTTTGGTTAACGCCACGTACAAACAAGTCTGCCAGTATGTACTTCTGTTATTGTAATTGGTTTGAATGGACACTTGAGTAGAGGGCTTTTGTGGAGGATTTTTTAGGAATTTAGGAGAATGTAGAGAGTGGGAAAAGTTAGCTAGAAGTTTTAAACTTATAGGGAGTTTAGTAATTTAGGTGATGCCAATTTACACAGTTTGAAAGTTAAGAGAAGTGTAGTATTTAAGGGAAATTGGGACCAGAGAAAATTAAGATGTTGAGTGACCTTAGGAGTTAGGAAGAATATAGATCATAAGGGACCTGGATCTTAAGCTTGGGGCCTAGAAGAGTATCCTACACCTACTCTTAGTCGTATCCTAGAATCTGAGATAGTCAAACACATAACAGTCGCATCTTTCGAGCAGAATTGTGGACGAAATGCACGGGTGCGTAAACAAAACCTCCCTCTTCGACAAGGATCTGATGTTCCTCTGCATCTTCGGTCTGAGAGGCGACAAACACGAGCTGGAGTCCCAGATAGGTCTCAGATGTGCTTCCAAGGTTCGGAGTACCTTAGTAGAAGTGGATAATGTCAAGTCAGTGACTGTAGGTGTCACAACAGGGATGACGTACTGTGGAGTTGTGGGTCATATCTTAAGGAGAGAGTACACTGTCATTGGAATGTCGGTGAACAAGGCTGCAAGACTCATGGTGGCGTATCGAGACAAGGTAAGTAGCTTTAGGATTCATATTTTCGCGGTTTGAAAGAGCGCATACGTCAGCGGTGAAGTTTGAAATTGGTGAAAGAAGAAATTGTTTTTTTCGATAAATTAGATATTTCTGTGTTCTGCCAATGGTTGCAAATTGTTTTGTAGACGTAATAAGAGTAGATAAGTAGAGTTTTAGAACGCTGAAAGCTCTAGAAAGGAAAATAAAAATATAATGCAAAACATGGACTGAAAAATTGCCGTCCATCTAGCGGTGAAAGTTGGAACTACGAAAATATAAAATTGCGATTTCCGTAAAAATTAGCAAGTTTCAAGTACTTCTGACGCTTGAAAAGTATTATATGATTGTATTAGAAAGGAAATAATGCAATAACAGCTTCCTACAAGCTGTAGAAAAGAAAATAAACAATAGTGCAGAACATGGACCAAAAAATTGCCGTCCATCTAGCGGCGAAACGGGTGAACTAAATCTGAAAAATGAGGGTCTGAACACGCATATAAGGAAAATAAAAAAATTAATATTTCGGCACTTTGACGACGTAGTATTCTTCCTGAGGCATATAGAAACAGATTTCTATTAGGGTTTGATGCGTTTTGATGCGTAGTAAAGCCAGAAAATCAATTTTTGTCGAATTTGCTTCAAAACGGTACAGGTGGCGCCATCTAGCGGTGAACAGTGGAACTACAAAAATAGAAAATCTCGATTTTCTCGAAAACTAGAGACTTTTCCGAAATTCTGAGATATACAAATTGTTCCTTGTCGCCTACGGAATCGAACGAATGTAATTATAGCCTGCTAGGGCAATTATTAAGGAAAATAGAAAAATAGCCCATTTCATGGACTAAAAAATTGCCGTCCATCTAGCGGCGAAAGTTGGAACTACAAAAATAGAAAATCTCGATTTTCTCGAAAACTAGGGACTTTTCCGAAATTCTGAGATATACAAATTGTTCCTTGTCGCCTACGGAATCGAACGAATCTAATTATATCCCGCTAGGACCATTATTAAAGAAAATAGAAAAATAGCCCATTTCATGGACTAAAAAATTGGCGTCCATCTAGCGGCGAAAGTTGGAACTACAAAAATAGAAAATCTCGATTTTCTCGGAAACTAGGGACTTTTCCGAAATTCTGAGATATACAAATTTTTCCTTGTCGCCTACGGAATCGAACGACTCTAATTATAGCCCGCTAGGGCCATTATTAAAGAAAATAGAAAAAATGTCATTTTATGGAGAAAATTTGTGGCGCCATCTAGCGGCGAAACTGCGAACTAAACTGAAAAAACGTATGTCCGAACACGCAGTAAAGGGGTCAAATAAAAATTGATTTTCTGGGCTTAATAGGCAAAAAAATGCATAACTTATTAAACAAAAATTGCTTTCGAATGTATACGGAATCTTACTACGTCGTCAAAGTTCCGAAATATTACTTTTTATATTTTTCCTTAACGCGTGTACGGGCACACGTTTTTTCAATTTAGTTCGCAGTTTCGCCGCTAGATGGCGCCACAAATTTTCTCCATAAAATGACATTTTTTTTATTTTCTTTATTAAAGGTTCTAGGAACCTTTTATTGCATTCTTTTCCTTCTAATGCGATCACATAACACTTTTCCAGCCTTAGAAGTGCGCAAAATTCGCTAATTTTCGAGAAAATCGCATTTTTATATTTTTGTAGTTCGAACTTTCGCCGCTAGATGGACGCCAATTTTGTAGTCCATGAAATGGGCTATTTTTCTATTTTCCTTAATAATGGTCCCAGCGGGCTATAATTAGATTCGTTCGATTCCGTAGGCGACAAGGAACAATTCGTATATCTCAGAATTTCGGAAAAGTCCCTAGTTTCCGAGAAAATCGAGATTTTCTATTTTTGTAGTTCGAACTTTCGCCGCTAGATGGACGCCAATTTTGTAGTCCATGAAATGGGCTATTTTTCTATTTTCCTTAATAATTGTCCTAGCTGGCTATAATTAGATTCGTTCGATTCCGTAGGCGACAAGGAACAATTTGTATATTTCAGAATTTCGGAAAAGTCCCTAGTTTTCGAGAAAATCGAGATTTTCTATTTTCGTAGTTCCGCCGCTCACCGCTAGATGGCGCCACCTGTACCGTTTTGGAGCAAATTCGACAAAAATCGATTTTCTGGCTTTATTAGGCATCAAAACGCATCAAACCCTTATAGAAATTTGTTTCTAAATGCCTCAGGAAGAATACTACGTCGTCAAAGTCCCAAAATATTCATGTTTTTATTTTCCATATATGCGTGTTCGGACATACTGCACAGTTTACAATAAAACCCCACAAAAAATACGATTTTCTTTAAAAACCATCCCTCTAAAACTAAAAAATAATTAAGTTAAATGTAAAAGACTGTCTTCTGAAGCTATACTAATTATATTAATTAAATTTCTCTTTATATAGGCCTCATACTCTTATTTATTTTGCAAAGTAACACCCTTATGCTCCACCTAGTACTTCAAAAAATGATACAACTAAAAATTGCATGACTTTTTCAGGTTGTTTGCGATCGAGAAAGTTTTCTGCATTCCCATTTAGAAGCCAGGCACTTCATTCTGCAGGAACCGAGGTATCTGAAAGGAATCACGAACATCGGTCCCATATACGAGTTCCAGGAACAGCCGAAGTACGTTTCCCTTATTGCTGGCTGCAACTTCAAAGTCTGAACTAAATTTGATATAAAATAGATACACCGTGTCGGATCTGGTTTGGAACAAGTACCCCTTGCTAGGTCGAGACACAGAAATTAAGATATTCAGAAGTATGCTGGTAAAACTGATAGAGTACGCGAAGCTGAGAGACAAGGAAGACACTGCCAGGCCAAAATACAACACCTTAATTATAAAGTAAGTAATTTTCAAGCTATGATATATAAAGAATTTAAGGTGCGTTTATTTTCAGAGGTGAACCACGAATTGGGAAGACAAGAATACTAGACGAGTTTACGCAGAACATTCCTCTGGGAATTCGCTGTAATTACATTTCCTTGCACACGGAAGACACCAAGGTTGACTTATGCTTCCCCAAATAATTAATATGAATAATTCTTATTTCAATTTTGCATGAATCTAGCCATCAATCAAATTATTAAAATGATCACGTATCTCAGTGCAGGCCCCACACAGCTTGGCGCACCTAATATTCGCCGTGCCCCTCGGTTTCACCGTCACATCCACCCGAAAAGAGCGCGAAGACAAGCTACTTTCCCAACTAGGCAAAGTGAAGCGTCCCCACTACCTCTGCGCCCTGAATCAACCCTTCAACGTGCGTTTCTCGGTCAGCCGTCGATACAATTCGCTGACGGCATTCGAGAAGCAGAAGGTTCTACGGAAATTCTTGTCGAGACTGATGAGGAGAAGCTTCACGGACCTTTGGATCGTCATCATCGACGACGCGGAGTACAGCGATCGAGAGTCCTTGATGATCTTCGACGTTTTTACCAGAAGAGACAACGTGTTCTTTGTGCTGGCTATTGGAATGAAGCTCAGCAGCGAGTTCAAGATGAATTCTGAGCTTCTGAGCAGAGCTAAGGTTAAATAAAGTGATAATACTTCTTAAATACTGTTAAATACATTGCTAGTGCTTTTTAAATAATCATCCACATTTTATTTCAACTTGAAAGCATACATTTCTATTTGCGAAGGTCATTGAACTTCCTGGGATAGTTGGTACTTTGTTAAATACATTCCTAGTATCTCTTAAATACTCATCCATTTCTTACTCATTCAATTTAATACTCATTTCAACTTGAAAGCACACATCTCTGTTTGCAAAGGTCATCGAACTTCCGGGGATCGACAGATGGTACCACGCTGGCCTAGCCTGCCAGATCCTCGACGTGACCGGCATCCCAGCAGAGCTAGAAAAGTAAATGCTCCACTTAAAATTTATAACAATATACTACAGAAATTCTATTTAAGACTCATACAAGAGAGGAGCTTCGGAAATCCAGGCTGGATCGAAAGCTACCTGGTGAGCCTCCTCCAAGTCGGAGGACTGGAGATAATAAACATCAGCAAGAAGGAGGCGAATATAAAGGGCTACGTATTACCTCCCATAACGATGCTAAAAAGGTACACATTCACATCAAATAATTTCTTTAATAATAGTTATAAATCCAATAGATTCATGTCGCAAATGATGCCTGACCTGGGAGAAGACCGAGACGACAGGTGGCAGATGTACAGAACGAGCTTCAAAGTTTGTTATTTATTAACACTTCGTTTTTATGGTTGCTATTTTCGTTCGTTTCTTCAGGACAGCGTAATTTCCTTGATGGAGTATAATACTACTATGCCGACATCTAGAACTGATAGAGAAAATGACGAGGCGATAATCGCGGTCTGTAATTTGTCAGAGAATTTCACTTACGACGATGTTAATCCGGAGATCACCATGGATGGTAAAGATTGGTGTACAAATTGAGAAGGTGATGCTAATTAGTTTTGTTGGCAGTGATGATCTTGAAGCTGTTCGACTCCTTGACTCCTCTTGATCAGCTGCTTCTGAAGTGTGCCTCCGTCATTGGGGAAACCGTGAACAGACACATGCTGGAGCACCTGATGTCTGTTACCTCTAAAAGAGAAGTTGGACTTGGTAAAACGTTACTCAACTCAAGATGCTTTAACTTAAAATTAGTTTTAGTTCAAAATGACATCATGAGGAATTAAAAATTTACTTCACTTTGCAAGCTGTTCTGAAGCTGTTCGAGATACGAGTGTTTGGCTGCGCAATCGGAGACTTCTCCAGGAACACCGGTCCAATAATCTTCATCAGAAACATGCGGAATCCCAGTTCAGAGATAGACGTCTTCTGCAACTGCATTGGCCTCAACATTCCAGGTGATCACACCTAAATATAGGGATCTTCATTTAAAAGAATAAAGTATTGTGGTTCTTCAGAGGAACTGGAAGACTTACCAAGATATGCGTCTTGTGGTCTGATGAGGTTCAAGATGACGATGTTTAGAGACACCACATATCGGTTAGCATCGATCTACCATACGACAAATCACAATATAACCTCGCAATATTAATTATTATGCAAGATTACTCACGGAGAATCAAAAGATGGAGCTCCACAGTCAGGCACTGAAATACCTCCAACAGTATACGAGACGTTGTGTGTCCTGCGGCGAAGGACAGTTCGCGAAACTGCTGGGAAAGATATCTAAAAAAGAAGAACGAAGGAAGAGAACCACGAACATAGACGATATATTCGGAACAGTGAGGTTCGACGAGGAGCCCATCACCAAAAAAGAGAAGAAAGGTGAGTTAAATTGAGATTGCTCCAAGATGTAATTACAGTTTGATAATTATAACAGAACAGAAGCCATTCCTCTCCTGCTTGAACATCTTCCGACGCGTAGAAAAGAAGCCTACGGTTACGTTTTCAGACGTGGACTTCACAGATTGCCAGTGTCATCTGATACTTATGACAGTGTATACCCAAATACTGGAACACTGTCGAGGAATTGGTAAACTACACAAATATTCTTCTTTACCTTAACACAAATACTTTAACTTAACACACTCTTTACTTTGATCATCTTAGGAAACACTGAGATGACACTAACCGCCATTTTGGAGTTCGTCGAAATCTGCCTGGTAAACTATAACATACCGCAAGCTCGAAAGCTTCTCACAGAAGGAGAGACAGTTCTGAGCGAGGTAAAATAATTTTAAATAGCTGTAAAGAAGAAACATAAAGTTATGATCGTTGTCAGCTGTTCAAGTCCAAAGAGGATGAAATGGTGCTGCTACCTTACTTCACCGCCAAGATTCAAACTCTTCAAGGTCAGTGTTTCCTTGAGACCGGTTCCATATTCGAGGCGGAGCATATCCTGGAATTGGCGCTGGAAAATTTGGGATACAAGTTCCCCAGGATCGAGGTGGTGATCGACATGAATTCGATGATGCAGCTGACTAAGCTTAAGATGAACCTTGCGTACACGAAGGATTGGAATATGGACACCGATGAGGAGGCGGCGAGCAGCGAGTACACGGAACAGCTGGCTGTGTGCTTGGCTCGCATGTTTGATCTCTTCAGGGTAACTAGAGATAGATAAGTAGAGATAGACAACTTAGTTACAAAGTAACGGTTACGTAAGGTAGCCTAATTTAGGCTAGTAAGGTATATGGAACTCTATATTAGTTGTACTATACTTCTATACAAGTACTTATGCAAGTATCATTAAATTCTATGCTTGGTAATTCTCCAGATCAAAGGTATGAAGAAGCACGCACGTCTGGCATCGATCTGGAGCCTGAACGCCGCTCTGGCATCCAACAGAAACCTCTTCGTCCTCTCAACCTCCTACAAAAACATGCTGATCACCGCCCACATGTACCAAGACAGGTGACGCATAAAAGATATTTCAATATTATGTCACTCATAATAATTGAAATATGAGTAGATCCGTGATACCACACCTGGAGCAAAGAAGCATCAACATCTGCAGCGAAAGCAAAGAAGCTCTCGAAGCGCAGGAATTGAACATGGTAGCCGAACTGTACACAGGAATATTCTTCTCACGCTGGGTCAGAGGACAGATATCGAAGGCCACCCGAATAGGCTTCATCTGCAGCAGAATAGCCACCGCCATCGGCTCCATGTATCTGCAACTGCTGATTTTTCCTAGGCTGGCGCATCTTCTGATGGTCTCATGCCGGCACCCTGAAGTGGTCACTCAGCTCCGTGAATTAGGTACTCGGTTTTACCTAATAATGACTCGGTTTTAATTAATACAGTTGTACATTTGGTGAAATTTTAGAGTTTGTGTCGAGAAATGATCTGGACAAGTCAGCGCGTACCTGGTACTACGCACTGTGCGCTGATGTTCACTTGGACACGGGGTTGACGGTTCTGTCCTTCCAGTCTTGCGAGAAGTATTTTCTGCGGGAGGGTGAGCAGATGATTAGTCTGCACGACCCGGAGGCGGAGAGGCGGTACTTTATTTCCATGTGGCTCTGGTAGGTTCGATTGAGAAGGTTAATGAGACAATTTGAGATAACTAAGAACTACCATAACTCTACGAAAATTACAATACTACTATGATGTATTAGGTGTGTCAGGACCGAACAGTGGGAGGCTGCTAGAGTCTGGAGTGGAAGGAGCGTGGACAGTGCACCCATCATGGACGAGCACACAGTGGCAGCAACGATTACATCCTGTAAAAAGCTTGAGGGTCTACTAATTTTGTATGGTACATTTCTATGGTACATCAACTTCCATTTGACAAAGTTAAGAACTGTTTTTGATGTAACATCTTCTAGTTCACAGAGTAAACAGCAGAAACGCTGCCGCCACTGCAACCATGACGGAAATAAAAGCCTTGTTAAAAGAAATAAAAGACGTCGTCAAGATTGTTCGAATAGCGATTCCCAGGTATGTCTCCTAACCCTGGTAGATCAATACAAATTGAAATCGATTTGAAATCACAGGTACATGTTAATGAAAGCGTACTACTACATGATACAATTCCACAAGAGCACAGCATTGAGCTTGCTGAGGAGGTTGAAGAAAGTGTGTCTGAAGGTGGAGAACAAAATGATACACGTGTGGGCGATGCATTGTGAAAAGGTTTTATTTTACTAACTTGCTGTGTTTTTTGGTTAATAAAAATTGTTCGTAGGCGTGGTCGGGTGGAATATCTCCTGTTCAGCAGGATATGTGGAACGAAAATGCGAAGAGTCCGGTGGACGTCGAGTGGGATGAAATTAACGTGAACGAGTCGACGATGGTTTCCTTCACTTTCCCTCTACCTAAATATCGCAATTAAAATAAATTGATACTCTTCAATATTTGTTGCAAAAAACGATCGAAGTTCAGTAGATATTGTAATTTGCGATTCGTGAATCCCTTCTCGATGCGTTACGCTACAGATGCCTCTAACCACCTAAGAAATCTGGGCTACGCACGTGCAAATGTACCGTAATAATAATTGTTGCCTTAATTATAGACGTGGTTTATGCGTAGATACAGCGTGCTCATCACGCTTTTTACGTGAAGCGAGAGCGGTTCCTTCGAAAGCATCCTGCGAGGATAATGGGCCGCCATTGTTCGAAGATGACGCCTCCGAGCGTCATTAGCGAATTTTTAGCCTGAAGCTGCTGGCTAAACTGTAATCTGTTCCCGTTTAATAATCATTAACATCATTAAATCATCGTGGAATGTTTAATCGAGGTTGCATTTTACATAAAATTTAATTAAGTTGGATTTAATTGAAAACAGTGTTCGCGAAGAATGCAGAATAATTTTAAATTTATTCGAAGTTAGAGACATGAAGATTCGATATTCTGATGAAATCGTAACACCTTAAATCACGGCATTTAGCTCGTAATGGAATTCCATCTCACGCTCATTGATCGTTCCGCACCATTTATCCTACGCGATTGTTGTTGCGATCTTGATAAGATCATCGCGATAGTCACAGACGAACGCCGACAAATTAATTGTGCAGCAAAAAGTAAACAATTTATTATGCATATGAAATGCTCCCGTGCCTCGAATCGCTCGTGCCTAGAATCAAAGGGGAATTCTTAAAAGATATTAAAACGGGACGAACAATTTCGAGGAAAAAAGTCATGCGTTGAAATTCATGGTGCTCCGTGCACGCGATCATCATGAATTCTTTTCCGAGATTCCGGGTCAATAATTGGTGAATTATTCATTCTTAAATTATGTACTTGGAATTTATACTGTATTGGAAATAGTTTGAGGATATTAGAGATTGGGAGCATATTAATTTTTTAAAGGAAATTCTTTCAAGTTAGGAATTTTTTTATTCTTAAACTTTCAAGGTTTGAGTCCTATATATTTCCAAATCTCCGAATAAGTCCACTTTCCTAATTCTTTATTCTCCAATGATCTTCCTACCTATTATACTATCTCTTCAGATCATAATCCCATTAAACCCGAAAGAGTTGAAAGACACAAAATTTCCATTAACCCAAAAATCGTCAAAGGCACCGACCAACGAGTTCCATTTGTTCCAACTTACAATTATCTCTGGTCCCCAAGCATGTAACCGGAAGAAAGTTCAGCGGACCGTCTCCCAAAAATCAGCAGCTGAGTCGAAAAGTATCACGGAAGGACGACATCAAAACGAAGGTACACCAAACGAACGTACACCCACATCCCAAAAATGCTCCACCGGAAAGGAAGAAACAAAGGGACCTAACTCGGCCGACTTTGAATATCGACACGAATCTCCACTTTCGAGGAGCGGTACCATTATTCGCGAGAATGGTGTTACCGGTTAAACGTGAGAATCGTGAGAACGGGATGAGCAACGAGGATGAAGCTCGTAGACGACGAGGAAGAGGAGCACAACCGGTAGGCCGAAGATCTGCGGTGCAACGACGAGGATATCACGATCGCGAACAGCAAGGACACGAAGAGAGTCGCTTCCCGAGCGAAAGAAGGGATATCCGAGTCCCCACTATTAAATGGCTCGACTTCGACGCGGAAAGGAGAAGCTTCATCGGGGGCGGTGGAACACTATCCAGCCTCAGTGCAATTTCGACACTCGTCTGGCTGTCTGCTTATCAGGAATTGATTAACGTGAACTACGTGCACTTGCTACAGGACACATTCTCCAGGGGATTTTTGAGAAGACCTTTGAGATCAAACTACGGTATTTGTAGAGAGACTGCTCTTCAGCGTCATTAGGACATGTAGTGGTTGAATGTGATTTTTGAAGGAAGAAAACGGTCTTTTACGAAGAGTTGGCTGAATGGGGATCATAGTCGGGGACCATCATCTATCTGTTTGAAATATTTAGTCTGTCAAGGCTGTTCAAACATGACATTTGAGATAATTGCAGAGAAGTATCTTTCGTCAAGGATTTGTGGTCCATGGAGAATGTGAAGAATTAGGACCAGAATTGTTAGATGATTGACTCCTTAGAGGTTGTTGAACATGACAAAGTTTGTTGTAATAATTAAAAGAAGATGAATCTATGTGGAGGTTAAGACAGCTCATGAACGATAAAGTACTATTTTGACAATTGGTTAAATATTGAGTCCTTGAAGATTGAGTTGGATGAACATTGAGCTTGAGGAACTTTGAACCTTGATGGTCGAAGAGTTAAATGATTGCAAGGTTCCTTTGTGTAATTCTTTGAAAGAATGATTACATGACTTTGCAATGAACCTTAAGGATTGATGCAGCAGTGACTGACATTTGACAGAACTGCATCAAACTATTAATAAAGAAACCGCATGAAGTGTCAAGTAATAAATGAATGAAAGGAGCAGAGCTTCCCTGAAGAACCATCTTCCAGATATCGATTCATCGAAAGTGTCAGTACAGATCAGAAGCATCCAGAAAGGGAAGCGTATTTTCCATAAAGAGGAAAAGTAATTGCCGAAGAGATGGACTTAAACTCTCGTTCTGAGTGCGTTAACTGCCCACAAAAGAACCAGTTCTGATGAAACGAGTTAATTTCTCGAAGATCGAGACTGGAAGTCGCGCGAGGAACATCGAAGAAACAAAAACGAACGATAAAGGAAGAACCTAGATAAAGAAACTAGAAAGCTTCTGGAATAGAAAATTCTTAAACAACGAACTTCCTTGGATTAGAGGTTTCCGGTGATATTTGTGGAGCACGAACATTCTTGACATGCAAAGTTTCTTCGATACACGCAATGACACAAACCGGCTAGTTATTACTTTGTCAATTAGTCCCAGGAAGTGAAACCGGAAGTTTAAACACGGTAATTCATCCGGTGGGAGAAACAGGGTTACAAGGACAGTCCTTTGATTGCTTTTAGAGAGATGCCGGTCTGTTAATGAATCTTGCGGTTGACAAAAGCTCGGAGACTAATTCAGGAAGTGGAGGAGAGGAAGAAAGCGAAGATCAAAGCGGCGAAAGCGGAGAAGAAAGGAAGAATCGATCGTTTTAAGAAATTTTATGAGCCGTGAAATTCTTCGAATGTTCGCAGAGGATTTTCTGCGCGACGTGGGAAGAAGAGAAGAAAATCTTGAGATTTTATGAGGGAGGAGAAAATCTTGAGACTTTATGAGGGAGGAGGAAATCTTGAGATTGCACGAGGAAGATGTTAACGATCTCACCGAAGAAAATATACAGTTTTCTTCTTTTACGAAGGCTCGGGTTTCGAAGGTAAGAGATACTTGTGCGAATGTCTTGTGCGGTGAGGATTTGAAGAACAGCTCGAGAAGAGATTAATCTTCGCGGAGGATACGGAAGAAATATTGCAGGTCTTCTTCTGAGAAGAGCCTTGAACATGAAGAAACTTTTCTTACGTGAAGAAAACTTTCGCGAAAAAGAAACAGACTGAGGTGCGAAGAATATCTTGTGAAGAAGAAAGCGGAGAACACTCTGAAGGACTTTGATTGACAGGTTCAGAGAAGAATATTTCACCTTTGGAACACGGACTTTCAAAGGTACGAGTTTGTTCTAATTTTAAGTAATTTATTACTGCAGAGACTTACATTTGCTATATGGAAATTTTCTCACTAGATAAATTATCACACCTTTCTTTGAAATAATATTAACATTTTATAGATATAAGGACACTTAAAAAAGCGATCTGAAAGTTTCTATTCCTAGAAACGTGTCCTCGTTGCATTAAATTACAATAAACAGTATTACTTCGAGTGAAGAACAAGATTAATGCCAAATATAAGCACTCTGAATATGTTACCAGATTCGTAAAATAAACCATTCGCTACCGATATTACCGAAGTTGTAAACTAGAACCTGATAACGCATTGGTGGAGGCACCTAGTTTTATTCGATACGAATCGATAAAATGTCGAATAGAAAGTTGTACGAACAGGAAGCTCTAAAGTTCGCTTATTTATAGTCTTCCAAAGAAAGGTAGTTGTAAAAGTAAAAACGGAAATGAGTCGGAGAATTATGCATATTATTAGAATGTGGTAGACTCTCGTTATATTGCCGTTGAGGAAGTTATTGAGAGTTAACTAAAAAATATTCTAGCGATGACATAACGTGTGTAATTTGTAAAAATATTGTGTGTGGAATTAGGTTGCGTAGAGTTGTAACGTGTGGCGATAAAACGCGTGGCAATATAACGCGTAGAAATTTACCAAGTGATCAAATTTCCAACTTGAAAATTTTTAATAAAATTTAACTCCGAAAGTTAGAAGTCTAAACTTTGTGGAATTAGGTTGCGTAGAGTTGCAACGTATGGCGATATAACGCGTGGCAATATAACGCGCAGAAATTTACCAAGTGATCAAATTTCCAACTTGAAATTTTCCAATAAAATTTAACTCCGAAAATTAAAAGTCTAAACTTTGTAGAATTAGATTGCGTAGAGTTGCAACGTATGGCGATATAACGCATGGCAATATAACACGTAGAAATTTATCAAGTGATCAAATTTCCAACTTGAAAATTTTCAATAAAATTTAACTCCGAAAGTTAGAAGTCTAAACTTTGTAGAATTAGCTCGCGTAGAGTTGCAACGTGCGGCGATATAACGCGTGGCAATATAACGCACAGAAATTTATCAAGTGATCAAATTTCCAGCTTAAAACTTCCCAATAAAATTGAACCTCGAAAGTCTAAACTTCGTACTAAAAATTTCTTCACAAACTTCACTTCATTCTTCTTTTCATCACCCAACAATAAAATGTCATTAACGAAACGAAAAGCAAAGCAAGTCGGTAAATGATCACGGGAACCGGTGTTAACGAGCAAATTATTTCATCAGCGTTTTTGCTGCTCAGGAAAGTGCGTGTTAATTGCACCTCCATTAATTACATCGTGTCTAGAAAAAAGGAGTGTTTGTAAACATCTTCACTACAGCCATTCACCGATCATTTCTTCCGTGAAATTCCGATTAACTCGCTATAATTCTTCCACGGAATATCCACGATAGTTTCATGCGTGGTAGAACCGTGACTCGATCGATCGCATTGAAGATGATCGAGAAGTCAATTTTGAAGATGGTTCAGTTTCACCTGTCAATTATAATATCTGTGTCAATGTTTTTTGCAATTCTCTTGTTTGTTTTAAGAGGTTCTTTATTTGGCCTTTTACCGAGGAGGCTCGTTAATGATGACAAAGAATAAAACTTGCGAGAAAGCTGATGACGATTGCAGAACGGTATTTTTCTTTCTTGGAAGAGATCAAGTGAGGAGATTTAGGTAGTGATTGATTCTATCAATTTAGTTGATGGAAGATGGAAATGTAGATATGTTCTGGTTTCTACGGTGGAAATAGATTTAGAATCTATTTGAAGAGAAACTGGGACTATTGAAATGTAGGAATCGAGGGACTCAGTGTTCTAGAAATACTGGGATCCATCTAGGAACCTAGTAATATATATAGGAATCTAGGGACCTAGTAATACAGGGATCTAGGAATTTAGAACATAACAATTTACACACGTTCCATTATTATCACAAATGCAGATTTATTAATTTCTTCTAATTCCTTCTAATAAAATATCAAATCGTTAGTAATTAAAATTGGTTAAATTCGAATAAAATTTATAACTAAGATCGATCACATTAAAGTAAATTGCTTTATTGTCAGAAAATTCGTGGGAACAGCCTTGAATAATGGTTGTGTAATACAAGCAGTATGTACGTACGCATTCACACCTTTTTCGTGCTGGTTAATTATCACGATGAAGTTAATTGGTATCATTCCACGGAGTCAATGTCACTTTTTCCTTCTTCGGCGTTTACGCTTCCTCGAAACTTTCGTTCTCTTCTCGACCAATGACCCCTCATATGTTCTTTTATTCTTCTCATGCCTCTTTTTCAAACTTCATTTTCTAACTCGTTAAAAATGAGTCTTCTTCTCATAAAAAATTTTCTAATTACTATAACTTATCAACTTTCCGTTAGTTTATTATTAAACTTCTCTTCTTCGTACACAGAATATTTTTGCAATTACCATAACTAACGGGACTCCATCGCATCCCCTGCATATCTAAGAATTTTTCTTCCTTACATTTCGCATTTCCATCTTAATCAGTTCCATGCATTAATTGCAAGAAATCTTAGTCCGAGACCAAACCAAGATAGCAAGTTACAACCGGATGTTGTTGTATTTTCTTTGCCTCCTCTTCACAGTCTTAAACCAGTGATTCTAATTAATCTTGCATCTATTTAACGAATCTGCTCTGCTTTTCTTGCGTGATATTCGAAGCGCGAATCGATAATCAATTTAATAAATCGCCGAGTGTTTCGGTCGATAACGGTGCTCGCTGCGGAAGCGCTCCCGTTCCTCGATAAGCGGATGTTGCTTCGTAATTATTCATTACGACACGGTGACGTAACGTGATCGATTGTAGGTTAATCGACGGAGAATATCTGATACGATTTTTTCAAGAAAATATTCTGATGTTGGCCTTCTTTGGTTACAAAATTTTATCTCTTCAGACGTTCATTCTTATACTTGTTGTCTTTGAGGAATTTTCTTTAAGAAAATTCATTACATTAAGGTACACTTGAATTTGTTAACAAAGTTCTTATCTTCTTGTATGCTTGTACATGATCAACTAACAATTCAATCTATCAAAATAAAATATAAATGATCACCTAATAATTTAGAGAATATAAATGAAACTTGAATGATCAGCTAATAATTCAATGAACGCAACTGAAACTAAACAATCACCTAATAATTTAATGAATACAAATGAAAACTGAATGATCATCTAATAATTCAAAGAACGTAAATGAAATCTAAACGCATACCTAATAATTCAATAAACGCAACTGAAATCACGAACTAATAACTCAATCGATGAAAGCCTGAAGTAAATGCAAATTGAATATGAGTACATTCACGAAAGGTAATATAGAAATGCATAGAAGAGAAATTTCCAGAAGCGACATTAAGAAGAATGGAGGGTATTAATCAACGGTGTACCCTTTTTCCTTTTTCAGTGATGGAACACACGTCGAAATTGCTCGGACGACATTAACGTCGACAAGCGTCGCGTCGTTTGGCAGCAGATGGGAAAGGTATCTATGGCGGTAAGAAGTGCCGCTATGTCCTACATAGAACCATGGCTGCCCACGATTCTGGGACGGTAAGCACGTTCTCCTATTATAATACATATATCGTACACCATCCGGGAGGTGGTCCCTGAGAATTGACTTTTTTCACCCTTGCATACACCGTCCGCCATGTACGTCTAACGTCCTTCTCTTCTTACCAACCTTCTCGTTATTCTTTACTTGGAACTAGTTTCTTCGTTTGTTCCTCTAATTATAGTACTTGGAATTTATCGCTCGACTTCCGTACTTCTTTCTTATTTGGGATATGATTGCTATTGTCGTTTTAATCGGGGACTCCACGTTTCTGCTTTTTTATTTGGGAATGGTTATTGCAATTTTAATTAGTGGTTTGGGTAGGGTGGGTTTGGAACAGCAGAGAGTTGGGAATATTTCGTTGGAATTTTGTTAGTACTTTGTTAGCACTTTGTTAATACTTTGTTAATACTTTGTTAATACTTTGTTAGTACTTGTTAGTACTTTGTTAGTACCTTGTTAATACCTCGTTAGGACCTTGTTAATACACTAATAATTTATGTAGAATGCGTAATATTTAATCCACATCCCCTTCTAATAACATCACAACTATACCATAAATCTCCTTCCTTCTCCAGTCCCACTAATCACTCTCCTAATTCCCCTTTTTCCGTATTTCACGGATTAAAATGTTCTTCTAATCATCAACACCGCTAATCGCATTAAACAGGTGCATTTAATCCCTGAATCCTGTTGTAATTATTTTATCTCCAACGCAGGAAGCATGTTACGTTATCTACATACATTAACTTCTTTTTGTACTTTGTGATATCATCGATGCTATAAAAGAAAATTGATCCACCGCTTCCTGAAAGTATTAATACATGGAATGTTTGCATCGTAATCGAACGGCGAGGACAGTCTGTGTCTTCATTGCTACCGGAAGTCCACGTTCGCGCGCTTACTGCGACAGTTTCGTTTCGATTGAATGCCTCTCATTCAGAACAAGTTTCTCCTTGTACCAAGTGAAATTGCATCAACGTTCGAAGTATCATCTCGTATCGCTTATTATCTCACTGTCTTCTATTTCTTGGAGACATCATTAATCGATTTACAGATTCTTCGGAAATTATCTACGTTTGATATGAGAATCGAGAAATTCCCATAGTCAAGTAAATTAATTCGCTATTTAAATATCTCGGATACTGTTATCCGTGTTCATGTAACTCTCATATCTTGTGCGCATAATTTAAGTTGTTTCCATGGATTGGTATGACAAAGATCATGTGGATGTCTGATAGGGAATTGGGGACATATTTGGCTACTTTGGAATTTCAGAACTTAGGAAGATTGGAACCTTGAGATTTGGTTGTGTAGGAAATTGAGGACATTGGGGTACCTTGACAATTCGCAACTTTGGAACGTCGGAACCTAGGAATGATCCAGATAGAATAGAATTTTGCACTCTAACTAAGAAAATTGTGGAATTCAGCAAAGTTCACAGGAAGTACTGCAACGAAGCTTCCGAATGTCGGCCAGCATTTTTCTATCAAAACGATTACGTCACTCAGGCATCCAGGTGTCCCAGGACGTTCAGATTCACCCAGTTCCCGAGGTGATCGGCCAAGGTAGTCACGAACACGCTTTAGCATACACATATTATGGCGGCGAAGGTTATTCAACCCGAGCAGGATCTCGTTCGTAAGCAACGGAGTAACGGGTTCCCGATGACTCGTGCATGGAGGCGCCTCTCCACCTTGGTGGATTACCCGGTGGCCAGCTGCGTGCACGCGGCTAGCCTTCTCCAACCTTCTCCTCGAGGATTCAGTCAGCCGTGCACCATTGTCGAAAGATCGTCCACCACGACACTCGGTTCCCTTAACTTCTTATCGTGTACACCCTCGCGAATTTTTTCTTGTGAACTCTAGCTCGTTTTCTTCTTTCAGTGCTCTTTCTTCTTTAGTGCTATTATTTCTTCTTTTCGGTAATCGCGTGTGATTGGTGATTTAATGCGGCTTCCAGAACGTGTCTGAAGATCAGGTAAGATTTTGGGCTCTTCCATGAAGGTTTTTTTCTGGTCCGAAGAAATCTTCCTTAAAATTTGTCATGTAGGATTTTGTTTTCTGGATTTGATTGTTGAGAGGTTATGGAGATTTCACGGAAGTTCATTCTGGGTCTTTCTGATGGATTGAGAAGTCAGATGTTGAAGAAATATTTCTTCCCAATTATGTTGGTCAAATAAAAAATTTCCAAAGAAAATTCTAATGATACTCTGAACGTGTTGGTAGAAGTAGAACATGTCTTCTGACGTGAGTCCTCTGTCTTCAGTATCTATTCAGAAGTTCCTCGTATACTAAAGAAATATTTCTGCCCTACTCTACTCTTCGATTAAATATCCAAAGAAAATTATCAAAGTATAAACATCTTGAAAAAAATTCCTTCCCAATTTTCAGCATCAAATGTTCCTTAGACACTGAAGAATCCTTTCTTCCCAATTGTACCTCCATCTTTCTTCCTACTCCAAGTTCTCCATTTAACGGAACACATTGTCTAATACGAATTAAAAGATCGAGGAACCTCAAAGGCGACCTAGAAATTCAATAGCCCAAAAACCGCGACGATAGTTTGATACGCTGAAGACGGTCCATCAGAAGAAGACAGCGTGACGGGCCATACATGATTGTGATCAACGATTGTTGAAACGGGCCTTGTTTATCGTTATTCGGAATACATATTAAATATGCTGTAACGGTATGTTGACTGTGATAGGCAGACACACATACTCGGGGTCATAATCTCACGTTGTGGTCTCAGATGGTGGATAAACTTATGGCATAAATTGGATTTCAGTGGGAACAATCTTCGTATTACTTACAAGTTCACTAATTTATATCTGTTACAACTATCGATTATAAATTGTCAATCAGGTATCATTAGGTACCAATTGCATCTTTCAGTTATGAGCACAGTTACAAAGTACTGATTAATGAAGTATTTTCCCTGTTGATACTTATTGATTACCAATGAATGAGCGACACATAAAACATACCTTAACGGTAGTTAAATAGTTAGTATATCAAAGCGTATGCAAACGAGCACCTAAGGAAAGACCGATACATACGGTACCGTTATTGGACATCAATATGACCGAAAAAGAAAAATGCAACGGTAAAAAAGTATGCTTTTACGGCGTTGTGTAAAAACTGACGGCGATTAAATTGGAATGTCAGTGAGCTTCGATGTCCGCTATACGCCCGAAATTATACCGCGTGGTGATATAGCAGTAATAAATTTGATATAATCGCATATATTTGACCCCACAGTCGTTCCGCGTCATAAAAGATCGTAAAGCAATTATCGATTCGACCGACATCGCAGAAGGAACAATCGGTCTATGAGAATCGAATACGAACGATCACCTCGATCAAGACCTTGGCTACGGAAATCCTCGATAAAATATTCGTCGCGTGTTGCTCTTGAAAACAACCTAAGCTCATTGCGTCATTCCTTCATGATTTATCTCCTGTTATATGTTAATTTCATACTGTTTTAGGGTGCACTATTCATTAACACGTTGGTCGTGTTTTTATTACAGTCAATTTTTATTCAAATCTGTTTTCGATAAAAGAATCTCTTCCTGTATAAAAATTTTATAGAGTATAACATTATTGATCCTTCAGAATGTGAAAGAATTTTTCATTTTGGAAAACGAGAAGATTTTTAATATCGTCCTCCGTACGTCGTCTTTACGCAACCTTCTTTCGCGAACTCGCTTCACCTTGGCCGGAGGTCAAGGTCGTTTTTTTCGCAAAATAGCAGACCAGTTTGCTGGTTCACTGCTCTGTCATTCCATTCTCGATCTAAATCGTCGATCGAGATCAGGTTCGGATCACTGGGTCGAGGAGAAACGTGCTTCTTTTCTTTCTGCTCCATAACTTTTTCATCTTGCGCTTGCTGATCTATGAACACATTCTGCTTTCAAATTTATTGTTCAATTTCTATCAAAAATTATTTGCGTTTATATGAGGAGTATTGTTTAACCCCTTATCTCTTATGAGAACTTTTGTCTTGCTTGAAAAAAATATTCTTCATTAACCAAACATAATCTCACAGTCTACCATTTCTTGACAAAATATTATAATTTTCTGAGATGTCAAAATTTATATTTATTGAAATAGTATCAACATCAAATTAATTATTTTTGTTCTTTTAATATTTTTATTCTTTAAATAGTGATTCAGACGAGACACCCTGTACATACAATTTCATAAGCAGGAATAATATTCTCTTTAAGAATAATTAATCGTTTTTGTTCTGTTCCAGTGGGAAAATGCGGATGAAGTTGTTGAAGGTTGTGGTGGTTCTGCTCCTGTCAGGCTCAGGAGATGGCAGGCCACAGAAAACCGGTAAGATTTGCAATTTTTTGCAAGTATAAACGTTCAAGAAGCAAATGCGAACGTCGTAGGATGCGTTCATCGAGGAAATGATCGGGAAAAAAGAATGGAAAGGAAGGGGCGGTCCTTCTCTTGAAAATTAGATGCCTTGATCGAGGAATAATCATCGCAACGACACTGTATTTATTTTGTTGCAAATCAGTTAATGAGAACGTTGTTCGCTTCCGTGAAAGTTTCGGTCAATGGGATGACCTGTTTCTAATTCTCGATCAATCGATATGGAATACCTCACAGAAATTAAAAATTATTTAGTTACATTTCCCAAATTTTTAAATCTTGAAACTTAAAACTCTTGCGTGCATCAAGAAGATTGCTTCCTGTCGTGAAAATAATGTTGGATCAATAAAATTTTACGTTCGAGAAATGCATTGCGTAGCATTGACAAAGAGTGCACGCAAATTGCACGTTGCAACATTTCATACAATTTCATCGCCAATTTCTTAAACGATCAATTTCTGACCTGGTATGCATCGACTCCACATTTAACGTTGCAATATTTGGTTTCATAAAGAGAAAGTTACTTCTTTCTTTTATTGTTCTAAGATTCCTTGTTTTAGTAAATTATCTGTCGTTGTATCGATAACAAATTGTTATGAAATTATAATCGGAGCAATAAAATGAAAAAGTTCCTCATGAAATTTTTCTGATAAGTGCAACGATAAACGTAACGCAATTAGTGCAATTAAATATTTTATCAATTGTATTAATTTCATTACAAATATTTACTGTTCCTTACGTCTCTACATAATCGTTCTTCCAATCTTTCTCAATCATAATTATAATTTTAATTACACTCATTTCGAACAAACTCTTAATTAAATTTAATGATAACCAGTGAGAATGATTCTATATAAAAATAATTCAACAGTTTCAGCAGAAATGAATGAATTAATTTACTGTATCAAGGAAGTGATTCAATCAAAATTAATTAAAATTAATTACGTACTAATTCATTTGATATACACGACGTTAATTGCGCAATATATCGTAACAGACATTAATCATTTATGAACTGTTTAATACATATTGATGAATATGTTAATTTGTTCCAGAAGAGTCCATTCAGCTTCATCGAACAAAATCAAGCATGGAGGAATGGCGACCTCGATCCTCCAGCATCCAAAACATTCCAGAAGATAGCAGGTATACGTGGAATTCCGGAAGTAGTAAATTTCCATACACTAATTACCGCTCTGCTATCAATCCCCTTACCAATCGTAATAACCCGATCAAAACTAGTATACCAAGGGTCTCGAATTTTCGGAATTCGCAAAGATCTAAACATCCGCCATTTTCTCTCGGTAGAATAAATAATCCACGTGTTGTCGATAAAGTAAGATCGAGAGAGCCCATTGAAATTCCCCTTCAGCGTTCTATTCTGAACGAACAAATAATTGTGAACAATAGGTCTAGAAATGTATTTCACAAAATTCCAAGAATCAAGAGTACACCCTCTTCTAATAAGAGTCTGATAGACTCGAAATTGAATTCAAACGCGACTAGAGTTCCTTCGTCGAGAGTCGTTAAATTAGGTGGACCATCGACCATGACAATTTCCTCGAGAGATTTCCGTAATTCGAATGACAAGACGAGGACGAGCGAGATTGTGAATAATTCAGGGTCCAGCGTATCCTTGGTCCACAATTCAGAACTGTCGGAGAAGCCAGAATTTTCGACCGATTTCGACAGAAACTTCAAGGTCGAGTCGACAACTCAGTTCGATCACGTCGCGGCCATCAAAAAGATCACCAGCGCACTGACTCACGGGAATGCCAAAAATACTGACGATTTAACCGTACCTCAAAGCCCACCCACCGATTCTAACCGTCGCTGGATCTCGAAGAACAAAACGAAACGTAGACCGGTATCGAAAAGACCCCAAAACAAGAACGATCCGAACCTGAAGAACTGGCCTAATGGAGCCATCGAGAACGCCGAAGACTTCCACTATTACGACACGTACACTTCTTTGGACGATGATCTGAAGGCTGAAGAGATGGTGGAGAGACCTGTCTGGAAAAAGAACTCCTCTTTCGTGCCGGTCTCGAAACCCAGTCTTCAGGAAATCGTTCACTGGCTAAAGATCCCTGCGTTCATGACCAATGGTAGCCATATCATCGAGAGTGATCAAAGTAACGGTCCTATCAGCGTTGCATTTGATCCTGTTTATCAGAATCTTGAACCTAACAGACCTGCCAAACCTCAAAATGTTCAAACGTTTGATCCTGGATACCTTTATCCCGTTTATTTACGTCCTGACACCACGGAGGCTCCGAGCTGGATGCTGTTGAAGAATAAGACTGTTCACAATCCTCAGACCCAGGTGTCACAGAACACCGTGGTGCATTTGATTAATATGGATTCGGGGAAGATTAATAGGACTAAAGTGCCTGATGGGTCTGGTAGACCTGTAAGCTCTGATAAACCTTTAGGGTCAGGAGGAGCTTTGGGTTCTAATAGACCTTCAGGCCCTGGGAGACCTTCAGGTAACAAACCTTCCTTTGGTAAACCTTCCTCAGGCTCTAACAGACCTTCAAGTTCCAACAGACCTTCAAGTTCCAACAGACCTTCAAGTTCTAATAGACCTTCAAGTTCCAACAGACCTTCAGGTTCTAACAGACCTTCAAGTTCTAACAGACCTTCTAGTTCCAACAAACCTTCAAGTTCTAGACCTTCAAATGCTACCAAACCTTCAGGGTCTGACGCCGCTACTTCAACCTCAAAGCCAGGTCCAAATGTCCACATAGGTTTCACGTCATACGACGAAAACAAGGTCCCCGAAGAAAAACCCCAGACTCCCATGGTGACTTATGACCACAAGTGTCCCACAATCCTCATCAACTCCTACACAAGAATCAACAACACCATTCAGAGTAAAGAAGGTTGCACAGACCTGAATATCATCATCAACTCTCAAGTGTTCAATACTAACACCTACCAAACTACTTCCTCGCCTTTGGCTGACCAAACTTATGAAGACACTGGGTCTAATTATCGACCTGCTTCTTATTTGCCCCAGAACGATTACAATCCTCCGAAAGATACACAAGTTCCCCAGCAAGTGGAGGTTGTACAGGACACTCATATCAGTATTTCAAGTCCAAGTGCAGCGAACGAAGCTTTAGAGGATAGTGCAGGTTCGGTTGGTGACTCGGAAACCGGTCAGACAGGAAGTTCTTCAGGTTCGAACACTTTAGTGAGACCAGCAACGGACACGGGTGTTCCTGATCCGAGTCCTAGCGCTTCTCCATCCTCTTCGCCGACGTTGTCCTCGGCGTCCTTGCCGTCGACGTCTTTGTCCGACGACGACGACGATGACGATTACGATTTGACCCCTGGTGGCATCATGGAGTCCATAGCTTCCGTTTTCACGTACTTCACGTTCATTAATCCTTTGCATTATGGATTCTTCAGCATAGCAGCCGCACCCTTCACTGCTATGGCCGCTGGAGTTCTTGGTATAGCCACGTTTCTTTATCCCTGGTTGTTTCCCAGCTCGTTCGGCTTCAGAGCCAATAACGATGTTGTGGATAACTTGTGGTCGAACCTTGAAGAGGTGGTCAAACAGTCGATGCATAAGTATGGAGGGTTGAACGAGTGGAAGAGTAAGAGGAAGAAGAGGAAGAGATGAAAGTAGGATGTTTGACTTCTTCTTGGATTCTTGGAATTTTGGAAAAGTACAAGTTGAGGGGCTGATACGTGGAGTTACAGGGTTATTTGACGAATTAAGTGACATTTAATAAGAATTGAAGAGGTAGTGCACTATGTTGTATTTAACTCTTCAGGGCTTGGTGGGAAGATTTATATTATAGAAAATGTGACATATTATTGAACCACCCTGTATATATATTTTCTAACAGCAATATTTTCCATATTGTTATTAGACGTAGATGTGTAATGTCTCGAAGCAGTCGAATTGTAAGATTTTATTCATCTTATTAACGCGAAAGGTAAGGGGATAAATAGTAGACAAATAATCTAATTTCTAGAAGATAAAGTTTAACCTCGCCAATAGTAGCTTTAATACTAAGTAAGTATGAACAGTATTACGAACTCACATTGTAACAATATTTATACCTTATAGTTATTATAAAATCAACTTATAAGTTAAACTATCAACGCATGAATTTTAAGTTAGTTTTAGGGCATTGATAGCGCTTGTGCCAATCGATGATTGTACTTGAAATAAACCATTCAAACGAACAAATTTGTATTCTTATTTTTTATTATTGTATTAGTTTATTGTCATAGTAGAATAGATTTGTCCCCATATATCCTATCCCAATGTCCTAATTAAAATAATCGAACAAATTTTCAAACTTCCAAGTTGACATAAAGGTAAGGACCAATCCTAACCTAAATCTTGATGTCAATCAAACATGTTCCTAAGTTCCACACCAACTAAAATGACGGATCTTCTTTCAGTTCGCAACTCAACGGTACGCAGCGTCACCTGAAGGACCTGCAGAAGATAGATCAGTCCTTGAGAACAGTCGCCACTCAGTTGCTCAACGTGACGAACCCTGAAGAGCCCGCCAAAGTGCTCGACAACGTCATCAAGAAACCTAACACTCCGAAACCGTCTAACAAGAGCGACAGACCGGTCGAAGAGATACCACCCAGTAATGTGCAGTCCATGACCATAGGTTTTGGCAGACCCATCAACTCGAAGTTCAGCTACTTCGAGTCGGGTCATCCAGGTCAAGCGATGGCCATGACGGAGGAGGAGCTCGAACGAGAGATGAGTTCGACGCGTCTCATGTCTGCGTACAAGACCCACCCAACGACCACCGGCGGAATTTCGACGTGGATCCTGCTGAATCCTCCGTCGACCACTGTGAAGTCGACAGAGGTGGACAAAAAGAAGCAGCCGTTCGAGAACGAAATACGAGTCGAGAAGCCAACAACCCTGATGGAGAAGGTGGAGACCACCGAAAGAGTTACTGAGAAGTTCACGATACCTGTTACCACCGTCACAGTCGTCGAAGAAGCATCCACGAAGACCATCTCGACCACGAAGAAAACGACAGAAAAGGTTCACAAAGAGGAACCTCTTCAGAGCACCACCAAGATGCCTCAAACTACAACGAGCATTCCGGAAAGCAAAGAAGCTGGCACCACCACCACGAAGAAGATTCAGCACGTGAGAACGACACCCAAACCCAAGATCGCTACCATGAAGACCACCGTATTATCGAAACCTGCGGGTTCGAAGACGTCCAGGCCAAATCAGCAGGCCAGACCCAAACCCGCGAACAGAAGGACCACCATTAAGCCGGACATGAAAAACGACAACTCATCGACTGCGAAGGTTGAGAAGGTGACGTTCAGGCCCATACAGATGATCACCATCCCGAAGACCAAAGTGGAGAGCACCGAGAAGCCCATGTTCGTCACGAAGATCAAAGCCTCGGTCCTGATGGACCAAAAGACCACCACGTCGCCTTCGGTGTCCTCCACGACGAGCCTCGATGTGACCACCACCTCGAAGACGGCTTCACCCAGCGTGGAGCTCGTCGAGGTGACGATGAAGCCTAAGGTTGGCTCGAAGGTCAGCAACGTGCTGAAGGTGCAGCTGAAGAAGCCGGTGAACGAGTCGAAGATCGAGGAGCCCAAAGTTAACGCACCGGCGGTAGAGAAGGTTCAGAACGTGAAGGATGAAGTGAAGAACGATACCGATAGTTTGGACGCTAGTAGGATAGATCTAATGAAGTTTGATTTTAACCCTGAGCTGACGAAGATCAATACCAGCAGCGAGAGTGTTACACCTGCCACGACTACTACGTCCACCACCAAGAGACCCAGGAACAGCTCGAAGAGGAAGAAGAACAAGGTCAGACGACGAAAACCGGCTACTGCAGCTACTTCTACGACCACGGTTTCGACAACGTCGACGGAGAGCGAGTTGATAGTGGAAGACCCGATCGTCGAGAACGGAATACAGGAGTCGAAGATCGTTCCCGAGACCAAGGTGGCTACCAACTCCACCAAGACCAAGAAGAAACCTCCCTCACCACCATTCGGCATGCAGATCTACAACTTCTTAAGCCGTGAAGTGATGCCTAGCTTCGGTGTGATGTCCCTGGTTGGACTAGGGTTAGGTCTGGCCTCGTACTTCCTGTATCCGTTCGGGGGAACCATAGCTAGAAGGAATTACGAGGTTGAGCCGAAGTACAAGTACAATTTTGACGAGTACGGAGGAAATTATGGACAGAGCGAGGAGGAGGTTCTGGCTAAGGTTCTTCAGGGTATGACTCCAGAAGACAACAAGTACCCTGGCTCTAAGGACTACGATAATTACTATCGGTACCAGCAGTATGACGGATATGAAACTCAGACCAAGAAGACTGATCAGAGACACCCTTCTGGTTCTCCTATTTACCGACCTGAGAACACTGCGTCGATCTTGAAGTATAGGAACACGGATTACAGGTACCCCGAACCGCAGAGTACTCCGATATACTATGACAGATCTAAACCGGAGTATGTGGGGGGACAATCCGACCCGGCGAATCGGCAGTTCGTTGTGGGAAGTGTCCCCAAAGAGTACCCACCCTACAACGACAAACCCGTGTCACCTACGCCAGGTCAGTTGGCCAACAGCTACGAGCCTACCGAAAGCAGTCAGATGTTCGAGCATGACTTAACGCAGAACTTCAACTTCCCTGTGAACCCTGTCCAGAATTATGGGCAGGTTCAGACAGCCAGGCCTGAAGAGACGTACGAAGAAGTGGAGATCACGCCCACTGCGGTAGCTGTGGAGCATGGACCAAGATCTTTGAAGGTTGAGCATTCCAGAAGGAAAAGGGATTCTGTGATTCAAGTGATTCCTTCGAAGAGGGAACTTGAAGAGGAGGAGAAGGAAGATCTGAGTAACGAGATCCTCAACATCATTGACTCTGCGTTGCCCGAAGAGGACGAACTTAGTAAGAAGAAGAGTGGGCATCCAGACTTCGGGAATCAAAAGAAGAGACAGAATGAAGAAGAGTCCACCACGAAGAGTGAGGCTACGAAAACTAGTACGACGGTGAATGTAGATACTACTGCTTCAACAGCTAAAGTCACAGAGCCCTCTACTTCGTCGACGACAGAAATCGCTGATGATACAATGACGAGTCCCAAAACAACCGAGCAGAGCAGCACGGAGACTGATTCGACCACGAACAAGCCGGACGAGCAGAACGGTTTCACTATCTTCAACTTCGTGAAGAAGATCGCTGAGATAAAGTTCAGACTCGGTTTGACGCTTCTCAAACACGCCAGCGAGAGCTTCGCCAGATATTTGGGCCAGGTGCAGAAGAGGATCAACGGGGACGAGTGAAGAGTCTCTTCAGAGATTGTTATAATGGACTGATGCGACGATTGCTCCGTCGCTTCTTGACAGATGCTGAAATATCTTCGCGTCTTTCAAGAATTCTCGAAGGATAGGTCTTTGCGCGTTGAAGACTTTGTGAGAGTCTGGACACCTGAAATATCTTCCTTGTTTTTGGTGAAGAAAATCTTGATTAGGATGCATATTGGATTGTACACATCTTGCAATGTTTTCTCGAAGAAAAGATGATGTTATTTGAGAATTATTAGGAATTTTAGAATTATTTATTTTAAATTTTCTTCGATGTAAATTTGTTTCCTAATAGCAAGGATTTCTTTCTTATAAAAATAACGAAGATATTTTAGCTTAAGGTACAGACTCATTAACAATTATAATACTCGGATTAAAAAACTCTCTTCATATTTTTTGAACAGTTAACCTCAACATGTTGGACAGATAAAATTTTGGTTCATAAAAAATTATTTCGTTATAAAATAATTTTTTAACCAGGATAAAAATGGGAAGAGGGTTTTGAAAAGACTTCCAGCGAAAAGTTTTATTTTACTCGTCGACGTAACTCCTTTGAATATCCTTCGTTGATACTTATGCTTTTATTTAAGTATTTAAGCGAACGAAATGTAAAGTATATTATAAATAAACGTATAAATAAATAAATAAATAGGTTGTCAACATAGTACCCTGACATATATGTAAATATATGCATGATCAAAATTAAACAATATTTTCTCTATTCCCTATAGGAAGACGTCTGTTCAATAGAATGTAAATTACTACTAATTATAAATAAGTGTCATACTTGTCTCTGTTAATTATATAACATCTCTAAGTTTACTATAAACAAAGAGCAATGAACATTTCATATTTGCAAACTGAAATTTGTTAAATTATTTAAGCGATTCTGTTGTCAATTAGTGACAGTGAAAAAGATGGCATTGTCTTGCTAATTTGCAGTCTGTGAAAATGTGTTTCCCAAGCACAGAATAATTAAACTATAATCTTGATATCTATCATAATAAATTTATCTGCATAATATTTCTTCTTGAATTTTGGTTCATTGCTCAAAGTATCTAAAGATAAAATATTACTATACCTAAAGTGTTCTTCAACTTCAATTAACATTCACTGTACGAAGCTTCAAGTTTCTAAATTCTCTTCGATCATTCACCTTCATTTTTCTATTTTTCACCATATTCTCACGAATTATCGAAGACTTTCTCTTTCCACATTAATTTCTCTATCTTAGCCTGGTATCGTGGGCTTGACTCGTGGGACCATGAATATTCATTACTGAATCATCATAATTGAGTAATCTTGATTGGGAAGCTTGTAAACCCCTCTTTCGACGGCCGAGAATCATTGGAATCATCATCGCCATAGTTGCCGGTAATATTCCTGAAAGAATTAATACAAATCCTCAATATCAATCTTCCTACTTGACACTTTCTAAAATCTTAAAAAAAAAATATGGAAAAGTAAAATTAACCTGCGCTAACGGCAGCCAAGACAGCAGAATTAGACGCTTGATTTCCCAGAGTGTTTCTGATGGGTCGCTTCTTCAGGATCACCGGCAGAGTTTGCTTCTTCATCTCGTACTCCTTTTGACTCTGATCCACGCTCTTGAAGGTTTTCTCGACTTCCAGAAGACCGCCGTGCGATGTCGTCGTGTTCGTGCCGTTGATTGACGGTAACACCGTCAATCTGACCTAGGGAAACGATATTTCATCAAGGCACTGGGTCTTCTAGGCATAATTAATCCCCACGATATTACTAAGGATTAATTATTACTAAGGAAAATAGTCTCAGACAAGTCTCTCCAGAGATTTTTTCAAAACCAAATGCAACAGAATAACAAGATTTGTTCGCTAGAATTTTTTTTTGCACGTGCTGTAATTCCCTTACGCAACATCCCTCTCTACATCAGTTACATCACTATTATCAAATTACGTAACATTCATCTACGAGATAATTGGACAACTAAAATCCTACCCGACTAAAAATCCATAGAAACTACAATGAACTTCAACTTCTTTGATCATCTAGCCTAACCTGTCTCTTTGAGGTCATCACGGTGATCGCAGGATCAGGCTCCTCTCCCTTTACTCGTACGACCCTGCTGCCATTCTGTATCGGATTGGTAGTATCGATCTTCATCGACCTCTGCCTAGACTTCGAGTAACCTCTGTTCGTGGATAAAAGCACCCACTGACCGTCGCTGTTCCCAGGATAACTCTGAGGATGATTGTTCACGTACTGATACTGAGAGAATCCTGGCCTCTCTGTGGTGGGTCGTAGACGGTCGTCGTATCTTGTAGGGAAATCGTGCCAGTCGTTCTTGTTCTCTTCTGCTTGGTTCTTGTCAGGGTATCTGTCGAGGTACTGATAACCTGGTTTCGCTGTTTGGGGTCTGTTCCAATTGCTGGGGAAATTAGCTGGACGGTTGTCGGTGATTATGTCGCTGTTGGGACGGTCCGTGTACTTGTTCCATGATGGCCTCTCTGGCGGCCATTTTTGAGCCTGATTCTCATCAGGCTTCTCTGGATAATACGATGGCCGAGGTGTAGGCTTCTGCCAGGGCTTCTCGTTATTCTCTGGCCAGTTCGGTTTTGGCTTGTCGTACCTGTAGTTATGTGGTTTTAATGATAATGAAGGTTTGGAGATATTAGGGTGTTAAATAATACACCTAGATTTCTATGCTCATTCTACATGCGTACCATGGTTTATTGTTTTCGTAGATCGGTCTGACAGAGTAATCCGAAGCCCACGGTTTCGCCATACTCGGTTTCTCCCATGGTTTCACTTCCGGCCAAGGTTGTTGTGTACTGGGAGTCGCCTGCCATTTTGAAATCTTGCTCTTGGACCATGGAATTGCCTCTAACGTAACCCAGCCATTTCTGTCCTCGTACGAATTTGCTCCGTAATATTTGTTCCTCTTCAGGGTGTCGTTTAAAGTATCGCTTATCTGAAATAAATAAGATGTACCTAGAATTCTACCAAGTAGTTCTAACTCAACCAGGTAGTCCATTAGTTCTACCAAGTAGCCTTTAATCCTAATATCCTAAGAAATCTCACCTCTTCTTCAGACAAAGTAGCATTAGTAGTATCCTCTTCAATTTTATCCCCCTGCGCATATGTAGTGCTACTCGGACGAGTAGTTTGAACATCCACCTCCAGGCCAATGGCCTCCGAAGGTTTGATGATCCTGAACGGATGTTTCTGATACTTCTCGGTGCTGCCCTTGATCTTGTTCGCATACTCCTCCAAGAATTTATTCAGCACATCAGGATTGAACGTGGAGGTCTCGAACGTGTTCCTGGACTCTTCCTCCATTCTCGGAAACTCTTTCATCATTCTCTGAGCATCGTTTTCGAAATGACTTCTCGTCTCATCTTGCAGAGGACTCGTTGTGGCGATAGGCTGCTCGAGTACTCTGGAGTTGTCTGCCCTGGTTTTGAATGAATCCGAAGAGTTCGTTCTCATCTTCACGAAGAACCTGGTGCTGCACTGGCTTCCGCTGAAGGTCAAGGTGACCAGCAGCAGGAAGATCGCTCCTCTCGGCGCCATCTGAAATGGACGAAAGTGTACACTTGCACTTTCGTAACCTGTTCACGTTTCGGGAGGTGAACGGCCACTTCTCGGGTCACTGTACAGGCTGCTCCAAAATTTTCAAAGTATTCAAAGAGATTTTCTTTTTATTATTATTGGAGTGTCAATTTTAACAGACTATTAAGGCGAGATGTAACCCATTTTTTGAAAAGACGTTGACCGCCATTTGGATGACACTCAAGTTTACTTATGCCAGTCATCCACTTTATACTGAAGGATAAACAATTTTGTTGAGTAGCTAAAATTAAGGTAATTAAATCTGATAAAAATAAAGTAATTATTCTTCAAGATTTCTGAAAAGATTAATTCTCTTGCAAACATGCTGTGTAATAGTTACATTGTTGCAGTTTATCAAACGTCAGAATAATATATTTCACAATTACCTTTCTAATTATCTAATTTCTTATCTTTCATAATTACAGTCTTCTGCACTTTCTTGTAATGATGTAAACACTTGTTACTTCATTATTATTTAACCTTATTAAACCATTTTGTGCCAATAATAAATTATTTAACACAAGGTCTACCTTATAAAATATTTTGTGGACAAAAACTTTATACTAACACGTATTAAAAGCTATGCAATCTGATGAATTTGTCATGATCGACTCGAAGCGATCTTTGCAGTATAAAATCGTTCATCGAGAGAAAAATGCATTGTAAAGCTCAAAAGAAGTCACATAACGCGGCACTGACCGTCAAACAGCTCCTTTGTCCTTTGGCGACTTTCGATTACGCCAACACGAAGAATCGTCCAGTTGCAACGGAAATCCGTTAGAAAAGCACCGAACGACCAATGAACCGGAGAACACGTCGACTCGTTCTCGACCTCCACTCTTCAAGGTCTGAGATGGCTCTGTCGCCGAGACGTTGCCCTCGTTTGCTTTTAATCCAGGTCCCCACTTCCTGCTCGCTTGGTCCATTTTCTATCTTTCTCCTAGCCTCACGTTGCACACGTTGTTCACGCTTTGCACACCTTGGTCACCTGGAGAACGGACGCGGTCTGCGTTCTTCTATCGACAAGATCTCTTCTTGTTTCTTCCTTCGTGATAATTGTCCTGAGATCAACTTCGTTCATTTGGATACGGAATTGCCATACATCCACATTTACATCTTTTTCTCTGAGATGCTGATTTTAGAAGAATATGATGATCTTTATATTCTTTCTTGTGGGAAATTATGGATGCTCCATTATTTATTATTTTCTGTACAGACAAATATCTGCACTAATATTCGAGATGTATAAAATTAAAAATCGTTGAGGTTGCTCAAGTTTCATAAATGAAACTTCATAAACTTCTTCAACTCTGACATCTTTCAAGTTTTATCAAATTTTACGTGCTTCAAATTTGTCAAATTTACTCAATGTTTGTCGTACGACATTTTCCAATCTTAAGATGTACAAATACATGTATGCACAAATGTGTGTATGATTGTGATAATGTTATTTCTGCTTGAGTGTAATTTTTTAGAAAATAGAAGTCCAGGAGTTCAAGGATTTGGAGTGCCACCAAAAAAGAGAAGAATGTGATCTTCCCGTTTCTGCTGAAGACTATGAAATAGTCGGGATTCGTCATGCACTAATTGTTACAGCGTGGACAACAGCGTGAACAGCTACCTCGCACCATGCTTTTTCTCCCTGGTTCTGATATGAAATAGTTGTAAACCTTTTTGATCGACCAGCAATTCGCATCGATTTTTCCGTACCGTTTGAATCGATCTAAGACGACGTTTAATCAACGACTGATCCTCGAAACCGGTTTCTTCGAGTTGACACTTACTTTCAAGTTCCTCCACGTTCATTGCTATCGATTCGTACACTGCTAATTAAAGCTTATTTAACCCAAATTTCTTCTTCTCTTTTATTATTACGCACGAAATTTATGAGAACCTGCGATAACTGTGTCCAATTAATTTCTTGCGTATTTTGCTTTTTGCTTATGGCTTTTAGACGTTATCTGCAATCGCTCGATATCAGAAATAAAATATTTCTAGCTATTTATGCTTGAAGAATTTTCGATATTAAAATTTACTGTTACTTGACAGATTTATATTAATTCTTATTCAACGAAATTCTAATTCTATTAAATTGTTATAAGCTTTTGTCTGAAGATTTTAATGCGTCCTACAAGAAATGCAAACGCAGTCTGGAAATCTCGCCGTCTCATCGCGTTTCTAATCGCAAATTGCTCGGGAACACAATTGTACAATTATCTCGAGATCTCAGCGAAGGACCTTCTATTGTTGCAGGAAATTTATTGCCTATTTCGTCCATTAAGGACACCCGGCAAAAAGACGTTGATCCAGTGGTCAACGATCGACCGAGGATCGTTTCGTGATTTTTGCGCTTTCTTGGCCCAGAAACCTGCGGTTCGTTTTTCCCCCTTGCCGTGAAATTTTACGTTTCCGTTTTACGACTTCCGATCCTTGGATCCTCATTTTTGCATCCTCGACCTAGAAACCCCTCGAGAACTGCTTCTCGTTCCATTGTTATTCAAATGGTATTCGAACCATGCATTTCTAAATAAAATTAAGGCTATACAAATCTATTTTAATGGTAGAAATAGGTAAGATCAAAAATCACAAAATATAAAGGATAGATTAAATTTACTGACAGGTAAAAACCTTCGATATTAGCTGCAGATGAAAGATTATGAAAAGACTTAGCAAAGGAGGATTATTTTAATCGTTTGAATAATCCTGAGTGCACAGGGCAATTTCCGTTTTAACTGTTGCAAGATTTTTCTCTTCCGATTCCGGTCTGGCGGTCGGTTGGCCTACTCGAAACCGGAATTAGGTCATTCGAGGCGTAGATAACCGCAAAAAAGAGCATCAGGACTCGTTAGTAAAAAGGAAAAAACAGAAAACGGCTGTCGAGTACAGGGAACGTCTACTTTCGTTGTCGGCTAACTCAAACGGAAGGGGAACACCACGACTAGCGAGTAGGCTTTCCTACGTTAGTAGAAGTCCTTATTCTTCCCAGATTTCTGTTTCATCCTTCAATTATTTAATTAATAGATTTAAAAAATTTGAGAATGTGTACATTTACAAATTTATGAATTTCAGTGCTTAACGAGCAGTTATCTAGCGTCCAGTAACCCAACGAGCACTTATCTAGCGTCCAACAATATAAAGAGTAATGCAACTTAACGTGTTATAATCTATCGTGCTATTATTTCGATTCGCAGCTAATATTTTCAGCGAACTTGCCGTCGAAAGTTCCATGAATCCCGAAGAAAAGTGCGAGGCAAAAAAGATGGCGGTCATCGGGAAATGCGTGTTACAGTTTTTCCTTTTTAACGAGGTAATATTAGCGTGAAAAGTGTCCCAGAATTAGATGAGAAATCTGGTTGAAAACGCGTGTCTGTCACTGATACATCTTCGTGATCCGAAGTGTTCAGCGAGCCATTCCGACACGTTCTCGACAGTAAAAACGTTTCATTATTCCGAAGTGTACTTTCCTTGGAAACTGGTTGTCGATGCGTGAATATCGTCCTGACATCTAGGCTATCCCCTTTCGCGGTTGTCCTTTCTTCCTTATTTTTCCGGCCACTTTCGTTCTGACCGTGACAAGATCGTCCTAATCTTGACATCTTGACACGGTGCTGACAGCTGAGTTCAATGGTGCATGCACATTATCGCATATTACGTTTATTCGAAGCTGGAGGATCTGATTCAGAGGTCAATGATTAAGTTGGAAGCTCCAGAATTAAGTTGAAAGATCAGGGATTGAACATGAAGGTTAAGAATGAAGTTCAAAGTCGAAGGTTTAAGTTTGAAGAATCAGAATAAAGTTCTAAGGTCCAGATTAAATTTAAAGATCAGAAATTAAATTCAAAGACGTACATTTTATTCTGAGGATCAAGAATTAGGTTGAAAGATAAAAGAGTTTAAGAATCAAAGATTAAGTCCAAAGATGAAAATCATGAAATCGTTTAAAACTTTAATAGCAGCATAAAGGAGAGAATCACTTTGAGGATTATTGTTCTAACACACAACATATATTTTTATTTTCACCGCGCCATTAAACACGTTAATTGCAGGCTTGTCTAAAGAGAAGTTGTAGAAATGATTTATCTTACATCTAACGTGCTAGGCATCCTCTAGTTCTCCACATGACCTCCGCCAGAAAACAGGGTCAGACTCTCGCCGCTCGCTGATAAAACACGGCATAGAAAGTTTTTTCACCCCTTTCCGTTCTTTGCTCACGTGCCATGAAACGACGCATAAGACGTTTTTCTTGCAACTCGAAAGAAAAGGGGATTTCACCATTGCCATGAGCAGGTTCTGTTTGGAAGTCTCTCAAATTTCATTTTTAAATCTAAGGTCTCAAATTCTTAAGTCTCCACATTCACAAATGCACAAACCCTTAACTCTCACGTTTTACTATTTCCAAGAGGTACATTAAATCTCTAATCGCTAAAGAACCAAGATGCAGCCTACGTAAGCAATAATCTTCACGTTGCAGCAATTTAACATCCGTCCGAATGCAATAGCCAAAAGAATCTGAAGAAATCCCGAAATGGCGAAAGCATATGATGGAACTAAACGTAGCGTTTGTCAACGGCAATTGGAGTGAGGCCTGGCGATTAGCAGACGAAATCTTCACGCTTTTTAGAAAACCCGTCTCGAGTTAAAGGTGTCCATTCGCCAAAGCGACTGTTTAGTCCAACAAAAACATCAGGATGGAAACAATCACTCCAAACTAGCTTCAAAATGTTCACACTGAAACTTCTACTCTTCGCTCTTTCGTCGAGCTTCTTAGAAGCCAATTTGGACCTTGAAGAAAATCCTACCGAGGACTCTATAAAGTTCTTCGAGGACGATCAATTTTCCGTACAGTCGACAACCACGGAGTCCACAACCATAGAAGCCTACAAGTTGACAGTGTCCATAACGGACAACAACGTCTCCAGAGAGTTTAAGCCTAGTATACACCTGGGTGAAATCAAGGAGTCTCGGATCAGTCCCTTCAACAACCTCCATCACATCAGGTTCGATAACGAGGTGGATCCCACGTCCTATCACCAAGTGAACAGCCTTGGGGTCGTCTACCAACCCGAATACCCGACCCAGGTTCATCAGGTGTCTCTCCAGGGTTCGTCAGAAGCCTCGGACGAAGACAGAAGACAAGTGCACGTGAAGTTCCAGGATTACCCTGCAAATGTACCCAAGGTTTATTACGGGGACTTAGTTCAGAACCAAGGATATCAGCTGCCTGGGAATGTGGGCTACGATCTCGTGGATCAACAGGTGTTTCAGAATGTGGAGAAGCCAGATCAGAACTCGAACTATAAACCTTCGAAGCAGGAGTTTCAGGGATTTTCGAATGATCCACTGAGGATGCAGTATGGATACCAGGATCAGGCTTATGAGGGTCTCAACGCGATTAGGAAACCGTTCGATGGGGCTGTTTATGTTCAGGAGGCGTCGTTTGTTAGGACCAAGAAGTTTCCGTATCCTTTTCTACACCCACCTGTTGGATATCAGGAGGTCGAACAGCATTCGAGCTATCCTGTTAGAGAAAGGTGATTTCTGTAGCTTTTCATTTTTTGCTTCGTGGAATTTTAGTGGATTCTATTTTTTTGTAGTTCATTCTGTGAGGCGAAATCTTTAGTATAATTAATCTAAGATTCTAGAAATTGAAGTATTTTATACTTTAACTAAATTGTATACAATATATACATTTTATAAACACTAAAAAAGTAAAAGTTATTTTATACTTTCAACGATATTAAGCTCTCAGTATCAACATACACTGCTGAACGCTAATAGTCACTTTCGACATAAAAAGAGTCGGACAAACAATGGAAGTCAATTAGCACCAATTGCCTGACTAATTACTCTGGGCTGGTTTCCAGAGTTTCACCATGGAAAAAGATTCTCCATCTCATCGGTGCTTTTTTACCCATCGGTTTATTGGTCGCTGCTTTAACTCCAAGTATCGTCAAAGTGAACAACACAACGTGAGTATTGCTAATTAAAAATTGCACCGCAAAATTCTTTCTAAATATATCTTAAATATGTTTCGAAATATCGAAAGACATGAACGGTGTCATTTTATATATCTGCAATTTTCGAAGTGTTCGAACATTAACGGTAAATAAATGGGTCTCCGCAGGGATCCTAATATCGTTTTATCCAAGTGGAGAGTTGCTGACTTACCTGTGGAACATAAGCAGGCACGATTCAGCGATTCATCGATCATTTGCGAGGAGAGATCGATTTGCGATGTGATCCTGGCTGGAGGAGAAGCTGGGTCCAACGCGTTGCAGAACATCCTTTGGAACATAGCGACGAGGTAATTAATATTCTGCGACTCGATTTTTTACATGATGTTCGATTATAAAAATGACTTAAGCAATGTTTAAAATTATTGATTGGTTGTTCTTCAGTTCTTCAAAAAAATGTCAAAGAAATCATTTTAACATTACTCAAATATAAAGAGCACCTCACTTACTGTACCTTTCTCAATTATCTTATTTGAAAGCAGCATATAAAAATCATAAATACATATGTCCATGTTTAATCATAATGCACATGTTAACAGCATATTGTTTTATTGTCAGAACATCGACAACAATAGCAAAGGAATGCGGTCTCCAAGAAATTTTCGAGGCGGTGAAGAAAAAGGACTGCACGAGCATCGTTTGTTGAGTTCCGAAAACTAGAAAAGTCTTTATCCGTCAAATCCGATAAAAATTCCCACGGTGAAAAATTGAAACCTGCCAACTTTCTCCGATCGTGTGATAAAAGGTAGTAAAACGGTCTCATAGAAACTCGACAGAAAGTAGTTGCACCTTCACCCATATCCGCATTACTCTTATCGAATCAATTATAGTAGAAAAATTGTATTTCTTGAACGAGTGGGAAATGATCAAAGTGATGACTTAAACTATCCCTAATTTTTCGTGGACAACAAAATACAGTAAGCTTGTAATACAATAACTGAATAATTTTGATGAGTACAGGAATGTAATGCAGTGCAAGAATAATGTAATGTGCAAGGATAATGTAAGGCAATGCAAGGATAATGTAAGGCAATGAAAAAATAATGTAATGAAATGCAAGAATAATGTAATGAATTTCACAGCACTTTGCGTAATGCAAACTATTATATTGTGGATATGGATTGTATCCTATTATTATTATTTGGGATCTTGGATAAATTATAAAAGCGGTGTGTCAAATGTAGGGATCGACCACGTGTTACCATATTGTTCGACCGTCGAAAGTAACCGAAAGTTGATCGAACGGGCCAGACACCGTGGAATTATTCGGGAATCGTTGAGAGCGTTGCAGCAAGTGAAAGTAGTCGTATAAGTGGGTCGATGTATTCTATGCCAATTTGACCCAGGAATTTATGTCTCCGTGACGAGATACGGGTTATCGGTGACTGCAACGAGCTTTCACGTGGCATCCGAACACCCGTTGCATCCGCGAAATACAAGTATGATAAATGAAGAAATTTCATACGGGTATTGAGAATATTTTTCAGAAAGTATGTCATTTGGTATTCTATTATTGCTACTTCGATTACGGTTTTTCACACGGTTTTTTTAATATTTTTTTTAGTTTCATTTAGTCAGTTTTTCTCTTCTTCCACTTTCACGCTTCTGCGTTTTTGTCTATTTGTTCGACGTTGTCGATTTTCATGTTTCATCACTTTTCCATTTTCAGGCTTCTGCTTTCTCTGTTCTTTCATTTTACTATTTTAGTTCTATCAATTTCACTTTTCCCACTTTCCTCTGCAAGCTTGTTTTATTTTTCCAAATTCCACGCTTTCGTTTTACGTATTCTCTTTCCATGTGGTCCTATCTTTCCATTTTCTGTGCTGTCACTCATCCTATTCTATTATTTTTCATGCTTTCACTCTCTGTTTTTTTCAATTGATTTAACCATTGTCTCTCTTCTATTTTTTACTTCATCTCTCACAATAGCTCCATTGTATTTTATCTATGAATACCTCGAAATCGAGCGATTTAAAATCCGAAGAACGATCGATACGCGATTTAAATATTCATTCGATAGAGAGTTTCCAACGATGGTGTCAGAAGTTCGAAATAATATCAGCTACACAACATGAATGCATTATGTATGAATTAAAAAAAAGATGGAGAAAGTGAAACGTGTCATACAGTAATTTTACAAATTTTTAACAACATTCCATAGTGATGTAACAAAAATTCAATTTATTCGTTTTCTCAATGAACATCGAGGTGTTTATAATTTACAACTTCTTTTACTGAATACCGGAAATGATCTAAAGAGGTAGATACCAGTCAAAATTTCGGGTCAATCTCCATTTTCACTCGAGGAATTTAAGGACCGTCGGTCACCGATTGATTAATGACCCGCTACTTAATTCGCTGCAACACCAAATTTCTTTCCGTTTCTTGCAATTAAACGCGTCTGTTTCATCCGGTAACATCAGACAACTAATTAGTACGGGTTACCAGCAAAATGTTGTAATTGGCTGCTTTCATTTCCGACCGCTAATTAGCATATTCAGTTGGCGGAAAATTAAGCTAATTTAGTAATTTGGTATGGTTTAACATTGATTCAGGGACTTTTATCTTCAGAGTCTGTAAATTGGGAAATTTATAAAATATTAAACTTCCAAGCCTCAGATTCCTAAGTCGCAAATCTCCCTAGTCCCAAGTCTCCCAAATTCTAAATTTCCCAAATCCCAGATCTTCCAAATTCCAAATTTCTCAAATTCTAAATTTCCCTAGTTCCAAATTTCCCAAATTCCAAATTTCCAAAATTCCAAATTTCCCAAATTCCAAATTTCCCAAATTCCAAATTTCCCAAATTCCAAATTTCCCAAATTCCAAATTTCCCAAATTCCAAATTTCCCAAATTCCAAATTTCCCAAATTCCAAGTTTCCCAAATTCCAAGTTTCCCAAATTCCAAATTTCCCAAATTCCAAATTTCCCAAATTCCAAATCTCCCTAGTCCCAAATTTCCCAAATCCCAGATCTCCCAAATCCCAGATCTCCCAAATCCCAGATCTCCCAAATTCCAAATCTCCCAAATTCCAAATCTCCCAAATCCCAAATCTCCCAAATCCCAGATCTCCCAAATTCCAAATCTCCCAAATCCCAAATCTCCCAAATCCCAAATCTCCCAAATCCCAAATCTTCTAAATCCCAAATCTCTCAAATCCCAAATCTCCCTAGTCCCAAATCTCCTAAATCCCAGATCTCCCAAATCCCAAATCTCCCAAATCCCCCAAATTCCAAATCCCCCAAATCCCAAATCTCCCAGCCCCCCAATCCAAAATTCCCCATAATTTGCAGCTCACAATTACTCCACTAACCACATCACTAGAATAAACGAACTTCGAGAAACGTAGAATTCGTCGTATTTAGGATTCTCAAACGAGGACAGCTGAAACGAGTTTGAATTTACAGAGGAATACTGTTGTAAAGAAAGTTCAAGCAATTATGCCTACTTATCTCCAATTAGCTCGATCTCTTTCCTAATAAACACACTTTCGCGAAAACGTTGCTAACCCGACGTTTACAACGCGAGATCGAACGGCAACGAAAGTGAGCCACTTTTTGTTCACCGTGGTTCTACTTTTGCCGTTTAAGCATCGTGAACGATGGATCGCTCGTAAAACGGAAGAATAGCTCACGGTTTCCGGTCAGCGCGACAGATGCTGCACGCAATTTTACGATTTTTTTGTCTCCTTCGAGGAACTGTGCCAAGATGGCTTCGACTTTTCAACGGAAAACGAATGAAACGGATGAACAATGCTCGACAGCCCTGATTAGGGTTTCCGGGACACGGACATAAATCTTTTTCTTACATTTTGCCTGTTCCGATCTTTTAGCCAGCGTGGAAGATGAACTTATTGATCATTTATTTATTGACTAAACTTTGATGGGTTGCTAACTTTGCTATTTATTTAGCTTTAGTTTAAATTAATTGCCAATACAAATGTCCACTGCAAAAGATACTTCTACATTATTATTAAAAAGTTAACAAAGAAAGGAATGTAAGACCCTGGCAGGTCAGAGGCCTCCACACTAGTCCTACATTCGACTGTCAAATAATTCGACACTTTCACTCTTCATCTAACGTTAACTTTCTCCGCACAGCATAATTAAAACGACCCAACGACCCCTGGAATTCGGTACGAAATTAATGGTTATCATCGAGAAAGCAAACAGAGTATATTTATACTATTATAGATATATCTGTGGATGTAATATAGATACTATAGTGCATCCATACTGTAGATCAACGTGGGTCGATCGTCGTGGGTTCTTCGAGGTATGTCAAGGAAAACGAGTGTGCAACGGACGTCGAACGATATTGGAAAACGTTGAGGCCTTCGTGATCGTGTGTGAACACAATGGGCCGCGTACGTGTTCATAATTTTTAATCGGGCGAGTCACGAGGCCGTCGAATTCTAGCGAAGGACGTTGATCTACCCACATCGCCTATGAGCAATTATAGGGATGTGGAAATACAAAAATATTATCATTCATGAGGAAATGAGTATGCACAGTGCACATAATGTATCACACAAATAGTTAACCAATGAACAATTATATAGATAACCTAACCTAACAATTATAGCCTAACCTAACAATTATAGCCTAAGCTAACAATTACAGTACACTTTCTTCCCCTGTGCCACATGTTCGCCCTTGAGCAGCGAAAGTCGAGAGCCTAACTGTCCCAATGGGTCACCGTAGCGCGAAATCACTTCCCATAACATGGAGCTAAGGTCGAGAAAGGTCGCGACACGGTGTATTCAGCGATACTTTCTTTTTCTTGGAAATGCCGTTTTCAATGTATGCCACCAGGCGAGGATAATTCGTTCACTTTCGACAATTTTTTCATGGATACCATGTACGTGCATGGACGCTCACGTGTAAGTTGTATGGTTAGGTTAGGCGAACGGGAGAATCTTGTTTCTCTTTCGTCGTGATTCTGGTTCTGCAGGGTGTGAAAAAAAGTTGTCTTTACTTGGAGGAAAACGCGGTGGCTCGATGGGAATCGCTTTCTTTCGGGATTACTGAAATTCCTATTATATTTATTTATTGATGATACTACTATTGGTCTTGCAATTATAATTGCTGTATCGTGTACAATGTGGCAATAGTTACATGGCCTTGATGTTACCCAATCCTAATATGTCCATAAATACTATTGCATCTATTGCTACATGCTACTGTTAATATTACAGCCATTGCTGTTGTCACAGTTTAGATATTACCAAATCTAGTATATCCATCGTGAATATAAATTATACCTATCGATAGGTATTGCTGGTAGTAGCATGACACTGCTACTAATATTAGTACAATTATAACTATTGTCAGATAGTCCTGATATCACCAAACTATGACTACATCCGTGAACACCAATCGTACCTATCGGTACACAGCACCGCCATAATTAAGAACATCGGTGCAATTACAGCAAATACCGGTGCATAGCACCATAATTACTGCAGGTTCCGTGACAGTGGTATCGGTATAGAAAAAGAGCGTGTAACCGAAGATGTGGTGCAGGCAGAGCAAGAAATTACGGCGGTTGTGCATCGTCGTTGTCGTCGAGAGCCGATAGACTTTCACTGGCAGGTCCTTGAACCCGATGTACTGGCACCTTAACCGCCTCTTCCGGTTCAGCCCCACCGGGTCGTCGTTCGTGAACTTGAAAACCGGACCACTCGCCGTCTCAAAGTTTCGCGAACTCTCGTTTCTCGAGAACCGTGTGCGTCACCCCCTTCGAAAGCTTGCACAGCTGTTGCGAGAAAGTGGCGTACCAAATCGAAATGAAAAAGTGATTTTCCTACGGCGATGGTTCGAAGAATATTGTTGGGTATTGGGGACGTATTTTGGGAGTTGGGAAGGCTGAGGAGTTTGGGACTTGGGAATTTGGGGATTTGGGGATTTGGGGATTTGGGGATTTGGGGATTTGGGAATTGGAGGATGTGGGAATTTGGGGATTTGGGAATTGGAGAATGTGGGAATTGGGGGACTTGGGAATTGGGGGATTTGGGAATTGGAGGATGTGGGAATTGGGGGACTTGGGAATTGGGGGACTCGGGAATTGGGGGATTTGGGAATTGGAGGATGTGGGAATTTGGAGATTTGGGAATTGGAGGATGTGGGAATTAGGGGACTTGGGAATTGGGGGATTTGGGAATTGGAGTATGTGGGAATTTGGGGATTTGGGAATTGGAGAATATGGGAATTGGGGGACTTGGGAATTTGGAGATTTGGAAATTGGAAGATGTGGGAATTTGGGGATTTGGGAATTGGAGGATATGGGAATTTGGAGATTTGGGAATTTGAAGATTTCGGAATTTAAAGATTTGAGGATTCGGGGATTTGGGTACTTAGAACTTTGTCAAATTAAAAATGTAGAAATTGTAAAATTGGGAAACTTGGGACTTAAGGATTCAGAAAGTTTCGAATTTCTAAGTTTAGCAATTTGGCATTTGGGAATTTAGAAAGTGTGAAATTTGAATGTTCACTAACTCAAGACTTAGAGATTCAGACTAATTCATAGCTTTGGTACTTAGAAAATATAGTACTCCACTCGGGTTTCAAAATTCTATACAATTCTATACAAAATTCTATAACAATTCCAAAGTTTGATAATACAGTAATTTGAAGAAGTCTGAGGACCCAATAATTTGGGAATAGGGTAGCAATGTAATAACCTAAACGTGGTAATTTGGGAATTTAGCAATGAATTTGCTAATTTGGGATTCGGTAATAGTGGGATTTAGTATCGGAAATGTTCCGATTAATCGACGAGGATGCCGAACGTCGCGGCGCGACGGAAGAAGGCGAAGGCGAGCACGGGAAGTAGGTCGTAGAGAAAGAAGTGTCGGTCCTTCGTCGGAGACACGAGGAGCCGCTGACTGAGCGCCTTCGTCAGTCTCGCCAAGATATTCCGGGAGTCAACAGGTGCGTAACAGTGGGTCTCTGCACGCCGAAATCTCTTTCCTTTTTTCTTCCCTTAATTCTTCCAATCGATTGCTTCGTATCATGCGGATTTGAGACAAGAAACCACGCGATTCTTTTCCCTTTGGACAACTGCCTAATCGGAAAAAATGGACAAGATGCAGGTACTTATCACATTTAATATCTTTAAGTACAATTTTTTATTTTATACCATTTTTGAAGAGGTTTCAAAGATCAGGAGTCAGGCTTTAAATTTTCCTCTTCTTTTTCTCTTCCATCTTAGATGTCAATTATGACTCTAATCGTGTGTCAATTACGTATACCTTGAGACATTGAGACAATAGTCGTATTGTTCCACAGTCGAAACAATCAAATCTACCTCGCAATTTACATTGTTTTTTTGTCACGATGTTTACTGCAACGTGTAATTAAATGGACAGTTAGCTGCAGTGGCTGAAAGCCTAACTGTTCTCTTAGTACGAACATAATTGTAACAAGTGAAAAAAGTATCAAGTTTTACGGAAACTGTGATCGGGAATAACGGAATGTATAATTTAGTGTAATCGATTAACTTATACTTCTTTCAATCGTGTTTAATTTTGTTTCAAAAAGTTGTAATAAGAGTATGAAATTGTGACTGTTAATAAGAAATTAATTGAAGGCAATTAATTTGTTTCCTCTCAGAGAGGATTTTATAAAATACTGATAGCAATTTTTGTTACCACGTCAGATTTATGGTCCTTTTTGTCTTCATTCAGATTTTGGTCGTTCCAACAAATTATGATCCTTCTTCGAATGCTTCGAGCCTGATTTTTGACCATTTGCGTAATTTCAGGCAATTTATTTCTGGTTTCCTTTTTTCTTTATAATAGTCTCTTCTGCATTCTTCCTTTTTTCTCCGGATTTTTCTGCATAGGTAATTGTGGAAGATTAAAGGTGCCTCTGAAAAACAACCTTCTGTTTTTATATAACTATAAAATATGTTTTTCTTCATGGTCAGGTTCCTCTTGGATTCTTCGGCTGTTAGAACATCTTCCTTCGGTTACTCAACACATTCCTTCCGTTTACTTTCTCGGGAGTCGGACAATTTTTGTTGAATAACATTTCGACGGATTTGTAAAACGTTTGACCTGTTACGTTATTACTTCGTACTTCCGTACGTTTCTAATCGAAGTTATTGACAATTCAGATTTTACGATGAATCTCTGACACATGTTTTACAAAACATTTCTACATCTTCGATGTTCATTTTTAATCTTCTGTCTTCAATGATACAATCATGGCAGAAAAAATTTTTTAAAATAAAACAAATTTTTAGAAAAATTATAATGAAAGTCACATAAGTAATTATAAAAAGATGCAGTGAAAATTTGAAAAAAATTAATGATGCAGACGATCAAAATATTTATACAGAAATTATTAGAAAGCTTCCAACAGTAATAATATTTGCGTAAATATTATCAGAAAATTTATAGTGGAAATCGCAAAAAAATTTGCAATGAAAATCGCAGAGCTCGAGAAAATTTCAGTGAAAATATTTACGAAGTTACAAGGAAGATTGCAGTAAAAAATTAACAAGTGCATAGAATAATTCTTAAATAAAGTTACAACGAAAGTCGCAAAGAAAGTTCTCGTAAGAAAATTTCTAAAGAAACCGCGACTTAGCAATGCAAATGCGACCTACAAGGAAAGTTTCAAAGTAAAAAATTGCAGCGATTGCGCCGAAACGAAAAAACCATAAGTGTCTCCGGAACAGAAAAAGATGGACAGCAACGACGTTAATTGCAAGAGAATGAACGCGTGTCCGCAAGCTTTCTGGAGCGGAAATGCAATGGGACACGGATCGGGGCCATCGTAGTCCGCGTGGATCATGCACTTCCGTCGATAAAACGCCCATTAATCGCGTATCGTTCATTAGTTCGACCGACCTTACAGTTTTCATGTTCCCATAAGCCTAGTAATTCACGAATCACGTCCGACTTTATGCTTCAACTACTCCTTTACGAGCTCGCGATTAAACCTACGCTCATCTTAAGATCAAGATTTCTTATCCATTTTTTGTTGAATTGGAGTGGAAAGGACCCTTTAGGGGAAGCCTTGGTCAATTTGGAAAGTTAAGATTTGGATCCTGGAATTTATCGTGCATTTTTTCTTTCGATGTGAAATGATTTAGTGGACTATTATGAGAATTTTTGGGATTCGTTTTTTGGAAGCCTGAGGATTTGCAATTCAGAGTTTTGAAATCACAGTCTCCATTAATACAAATGATTAAATGTATAATTTGTACATCTTTCATCTATTTAGAGAATTGTCAATTTTTGTTCCATGTCATAATTTTGCAGCTGAGTTCACTAATTTGTTCTTTTAAAAATTTCAAGTTATGCTATGAGTTTGAAAGTTTCATATTTCAAAATTTCAAAATTTGTAACTTTGTAAGCATTCGAATTACCAAGCTTCCACATCGTGAATTAATCTTGATTCACACGCTGCACTTATGCCCATGATCGACAGGCATCCATCAAAGGTCTGGACCAATAATCGAGTTCCATGAACAAGTGAAATGGAACGACATGCTTTCCCCGGACTCCAGTTTACATTCGTATTCGAAACGATCCACTTTTTCCATTCTAGTGACTTTCGATCAACCGGTAATGTCCGATGAGAAAATAGACCTTGATTGTTCGTCTTATCGCGTTCACGGAAACCCCCTTTCCTCTTCTTGTGAGAGGAAAACTAATCAGCTGAAAACTAATACTGACAATTTTCAATATTCAAAATAACGAAAGAAAAATTTTGGAGGCAATCGAAACATATTGCAGCCATTTTGAAGACTTCCTTCGATCGCAATGAATAATAGGAGTCTTAATAATAGAAAGTATCTAGTCACACGGTTACTGCATCGCTATTTTCTAATCCCGGTAAAGAATGCCGGCAATTTCTTCGAGCTATTAAATTTCTCTCGCCATGGAATCTCTCGATTCCTCCCATCGTTTCCTGCATCCTAAGTGCTTACAAGTTAAAAATCTGCTGGAATCAGAAATTCGTAACAGTAGTAACTTGTATTTTACAAGTTTCATATTATACACTGCAGCGTTCAATTATGGATGGATTTTTATTATCATTAATTTGCCTCTAAAAGTAGGCTAAAAACCGATCATCAGGTTCAATTTAGATACAGCTACGGTTTCTAAAACCGTGTAATAAAAATAATTAACATGAGATTATGGATAGGATGTTACGAGCTAATGTAGATATCTCCGATCATTATTGAACTTTAAGTGTAATTAATTTGAAAGTAACTCTGGATGAATCTGAAGACTTCCACAGAAATCGTACCCATAGTCCACTTTAAATTTAAGTCAAATTTCAGATTTAATTTCATTATTTAATTCATTTCAAGTTAATCACTCAATTCCAAACTAAAATCGAAAAATTAAATGCAGATACTTTTTAGGTTATGTAACACCGAAAGTGCTAAAGATTTTACTGCAGTAATAATTTAATAAAAAAATTGATCAGTTTACTAATTTAAAATCGTTAAAATAATGCACGATGTATCTTCTTCCTCGGTGACAGCACTTGAAGGATTTTTAGGGTCACTTTCACTTTTGCCGTAGCACCGAATAAATTACCGACGTGAAATTCGATCGAGGAATTTGAGCTTCAGAACGATAAGGTAAAATATTCGTCCTACCAAAGTAGAATTTAAACGTCGAATGAAATTGTAACAGCGTAGCAATTTGCGAAGCACGCAAATAAATTTGAATAAAAATTCAGATGTAGTCGTGAGCTGCATAATATTGTCGTCAGACGTTGAGGTATTTTTCAGTCGTCAAAAATGTTTTTCTTACTTGGGAGCTGGGCAGGAATTTATTCAAAAGAGAACCTGTTCTTTGCGGTCTTTGTGTTTTTCTTTCTGAATTAATAATAGTGAGTCTGACCTACAATCTCGAGTACTAAGATACTGCAAATAGTTAAGTACGTTAAATTTGATGCATCAAATAAATATTTAACGTCCATTCATTTCTTCCAGGTAATATTTTCCCTGGCACTGCTAGTGGTCCTCTGCAGCATCAGCAGCGCAGACCTCCCCAAGCCTAGTTACACCAGAACGATGCTAAAAGTCTCCAGAAGTCTTCCAGGAGAGACAGAAGAGCTAAAAGTCAGAACGAGCGAAGGAAACGTAGCGACGCTCATCGTCAAAAGACGAGACAGGGCCAACTCCGAAGAGTCCCAGAAGCACGTCGAAGAAACGAAGAATATCTCAGACTCGAACGCAAGTAGAAACGAGTCAAAGACAAAAGAGGAGATCCGAAAACTCGAAGAAGCTCACGTAGAGCAACTCCGAGTCAAGTTATCCGAATCCGACACCCAAAGAGACTTCACGAAAATTGCAAATATGTCTACGAACGAGAAGGTTGACGCGAATGATCGATCTACCAGCGACAAGAACATCGATTACGGGAACTGGACGCCTCTCGGTATCGATGGAAGAGCTGTCCAGTTGCAGGAATCGACTACCGAAGAGTACCAAAGCTGGAAACCTCTTCCTAGCGACCCGAAGACCATGGAACGACCGAATTACTCCAGGTTCGACTCCTTACCAGCCGGTACTCTTCTGCTGCCACGACATTTCCAAGACAGGTCGCAGAGAAAACTGAGCGACGAAAGCGACGAGAAGCTCTTCGCGTTCTTGCCTCATCAGTCTACGAGGACGAATATCGGCGCGAATCTGTCGAAGAACAGAAACGCGAAGAACGTGCCGCCAGAAGTGATCGTCAGGTCGGAGATTAATGTTAAATCGAGTCAGAAGAGGTCACCGATGACGATGGACAGGGATGGGACACCTGTGATCCATGGGCAGAGGGTGCCTGATGAACCTATTGATCAAATTCAGACTTGGAGAAACGCTAGGGTGATCAATAATAAGTTGGTAGCAGATAGGGGGTCTGGAAGTGATGTGGATGTGTCATCCAATTTCTTTCCCAGCGAGAACGCGGACAGGCAGAGGTTCGAGAGGTTCTTCAAGAACGTTAATCGAAGGTAGGAGGTTATAAAAATTACTTATGTATTACTAAAATTACTTATGTATTACTTATGTATTACTGCATGTTAATTAACTACCATACAGTAATTGTTAACTACATCTCAAGTACCTTATAAAGACCTTACAAACTTACCTTATAAAGAACCAAGTACTAATCAACTACTAACTATCAATTGACATCATCGAACTATCAAGCGACCAATACTAATAGCAATTGAACACAGGTATGGCAAGGACAGCGAGGAGGAGGGCAAGAACGTGTTCTTCGAGTGGGACCCCAAGAACTACAAGAACGAGGCCCTGAAGGCGGAAGTGTACGAATCCAGGAGCGACAACTTCCGAGCCAGCACTCACAAGAGGATGCTGCACCCAGACGGAGTGACCGTGTACCCAGTGTCCCAGCTCTACACTCCAGAAAGTCAAAAAATCGCGCCAGTAGCGCTGAAACCAGGTGCCAGAGCACCCGTCCTGCAATACGCCCACCCAGAACTGGGTGTCCAACCCGCGAAAATCGTGAAGAACGAGAAGAGACGACCGGACAACTTCCCGGAGAATCAGTACTCCTTCACGGAACAGAGGCAGAAGAAGAAGTACGTCCTCAACGACAAGAATATTGTAGATACTTACACTACAAAGAACTACTACCCGAATCAGCATTTTTATGGTCTGAAGAGACCGAACGACGCGCCATTTTGGGTGAAAATCTCTGAAAACCTGAAGAGTCAGTTCTCTAACGGTGTGGAGAAGGTGTCTCAGTTTACTAGGCCCGTTATTGACCCTCTGGTGGAAGCTACGCACAAGATCTCGCAAAATCTGGGGCTGTCCAAGGGCAAGGAGGCTCAGGACAAGTTCGACACCGTCGCTTCAGGAAGTAGTATTCTCATTCCGGCGTTGGGACTCGTGGCTTCCGGTGCGGCTCTCGGAATAGGAGCTGTGGCAGTCGGAAGGTACCTGGATGTGGACGTTCTCAAGCGATCTGGCGAAGGTCTGTCAACGGAAGTGGAGTACCAAAGGTCTCTAGACGCTGCACCACTTGTGAAGGCACTGAACGAGCAGGGAGACGGGACAGTGTACTTTCTGGAGAAGATGGAGCCACAAGATCAGAGAGACAAATCGAACGGTGTTGTGATGATCGTCCAAGACCAGAAACACGAGGATAAAACGGGTCAAATAGCGAATAACAGAAGAAAACGAAGCGTGGACTACCTGGACATCTTCCAGGCGGAGAGTAACCTGAAGAACTTGGTGAGGAACAAGCGTCTACAGCGAAAAGGGGCGGATTCGATCAGTGAGATCGTGGAGATCGACCTTCCAGCTCGGCCAGAGGGTCACATCGACATCACAGAGTTCCTGATCCCTAGAAAAAACCAAGGACACAAGAATGGAGATATTCTGATCGTGGAGGATGGATCGAAACCCTTTGAACTGTTAGAAAAGAAGCTAGCCCCTGACGTGGTTGATAAAAACAAACTTGAAGATGCGTCCACATCAACAAAAGATTCGATAGTGGACGGAACGAAGAACTCCGTGGATGGAAGGGACGAGAGACGAAAAAGGAGCATCGAGATCGACCAAGAACTCGAAGACGCTCTTCAGAACTTGGAGAACTCGGAGGTGGCCGAAGTGGCCCACACCGATGGCGACTGGACGAACACACCGTGTGCTAAAAGGCTATTCTGCGACGCTATGATCGAAAGGGGACCAGACGCGGTTACGTTTATGGAGAAGAAAATGGCCGCTCTTCTGGGTCTGTGAGTATCGACCGTGTGGGAATAGTTTTTGCCGAGTGGAAAATAGATTCGCCAAATGGGGGATGCGTTACAAAATAACAGGAAGACCGTTGTTGCGTTCACTAATGATATAACGACACCTAGTTAGCATACGGTTATGTAGCTGACTATGTTTGGATAATGGGCTTTCGTTTTCGCGGATGAGGAAATGGTGAGGAAAAGTCGTGCGAGACGGATTTGGTGTTGGAAATGCTGAGGAGTGTTATGAAAGGTTTTGGACTACGAAACAATCTTGATACTTTACCAATTAGCACCAATTAGTTACCGTTAACTAGTACTAATTACTAGGCATCGAGTTGCATAGTTCCAACTATGTAATATTGTCCTAGTAAGTTGTGAAGTACTAATTGTGAGTTAAAAATGATCAATTACTTAGTAACAAGTTTGACAATTCTCAATAAGCAATTACCAAATCAATTAGAAATTATCGATTACTAAATACCAACCATCAACTATGATTGTATGTTAATTTTCAATCATCGATACATTGTCAGCAATCAAATTGACATAATCATTAACAATGAATGCCATCGACACTGACGAATTAGAATTAGAAAATCGATTAGGAGAAAGGCGATCGTTTGATCAGGCCATTGATTTTCTATCGGGCCGATGTACTCTCAAATTTTTCTCAGCACCCATGCCTCGTAACGAAGCGTACATGTGTACACACGAGTGTGTGTATGCACAAAGTGAAACTGTGCTAAGAGGTAAAAGTCGAATCAGTCAGTAGGACGTCGCCGGCGAAAGCTGGAAGAAAGTTATCTGTTTCTCGCTATGGTTCCGTCCAGACTGGTCGAAATGTTCTTTGACTTTTGTCAAAGAAATGTTCTCTGACTGTGTTTCACCCTTTGACTATCATGCAACCATCTATACTGAAATGTTCGAAATCTTTTCCAGTATTATTACTGATAGTACAAAATTGATAATCTAATTTTAGATAGCAAAATTGATAAACACAGTTGGAGTTAAAAATGTATGTTTATGGTATACGGTGCACTTTAGAAAGAGTTACACTGTTAGAATATGTAGAGAACAAAGAACTGTTACTTCCTAGTGACTGGTGATTCATCGCGCACATCATTCCAATTTTTTTCACCTCATGATTCAACTTTCAAGTTCCAAACCAATTACCATAGACCGTTAGTCATCAATTATCGATACAAGCCTTTCTAATCAATTGCTGTCACTGACTCTTTAATTGGGAGATCGCTATAATAAATCAAACCATAATTTGTACATGAACTGTTACACTTTTTAACATTTGTACTGAACATAAAAATTCACCATTATATTCACAAATGTCGAAATTCCCAACTTTCCACAAGGTCTACACATCCTCTCGTTACATTGCAGGATTCAACCCGGAGCAGCCGTCCAAGTGTCCAGTCATTTCCAACAGGTGATGGACGCCGTAAGAAGACACGACTGTTCAAACTTTTTGTGTCCCCAGGCCAGGCCAGGCAACGTCTTTTTCTGAGTTGAAAGGATTCATCCTAGCTTTCCTGTGCTTCGAGGAAAGCGGAACTGATAAATCAGCGTTGATTTCACAAGCGGTGAAAGCGTTCGCAGCTCGAGCTGCTCGGTGCTTTCGTTTCGATTCGCCTAATGTTGTGATTAATATTGCTAATACTGCGATTAATATCGCAGCTGGTTATCGATATTCTGTCGATCATGACTCCAGGAAATATTACCGTAGTTATTAAATTTCCTGACATTGAGTTATACTTCAAATATTTGGAAATTAATTAAAAATTAACCTTACTTGTAATTTTTTCAACACGATAATTAGTATAGTAAAGCAGCGAATCAAACGAAATCCGATTTCCCGCCAAAACTTTGTACATATCAACCTATTTAACGCGCAAAAAATCTGTACTTTAAGACACTAGGTTTAGGCGTAGTTGTAAGTGATTAGTCTAAACGAATTTGCACTAATTTCCAGTTTTCTTCTCGAATATTTTTTCATTCCTTTTTATTCAACCACCGAATTGAAAGAACGAGTCTATTTAATCGGTTCGAATCAAATATTCGATTTATCAACGCGTGCTATTTAAGGATATTTATTTAGTTCTTTAGTTGTTAATTGCGAGGACATGAGGTATACGATATCAATGTATAATCGTACGTGTACATTGCTAATAAATGTTGTGTTTGTTTTCACAGTATTTCACGGGACCACTTAATCCTATCATTGTAAATAAATTATACAACAGTTACATGATGTATGCGAGAGAAGAATTTTGTCATGTTTTGTACACAATTTAATGTTAATGAACTAATTTATCCAATCAAAAATGTATCTTCTTTTCCTCCTTTAATAATTTTGTCTTAAGGAAATTGTAGATATACTCACAGAATTTAATTCCATAAAAATTTTTCCTTTTTAAAAATTACTCTGAACGTAGAGAACATCGGAAGCCACAGAAAGTAACAAGTGATAACTACTGACAAGTAACAAAGTTTCAACCACCCTCTTAAACGCAAACGACCCCTCTAATTCGCTAAGCAGCGTGAATTATTCACCGAATGAAACAGAAATGTTCTCCATACGATAAACTTAACTACACTTAGCAAATCGATAAAAAAGAAAAAAGGGAACAATTGTTCCACTTGTTATGAATGTATAACTACGTCCATCGTCCCTTCTTAACTTTCAAACATTTCATGTGGAGGAGGGGTGGTCTCTGACTTTTTTAAAGCATACACTTCCCTCCCTAGAAGAGTTTCATGGAAATTTTTAACTGCCATTTGATCGTGTGGTGCGAGTGGATGAAGAACAAATGGACGATCAGGGTACGAAAAGAAAAGATATTCTGGATACTCAAGTTCCCAAATTTCTACATTCTTAATTTTTCAAATTACCAAATTAGTATATTTCAAATTCTTAATTTTGCAAATTTTTAGATACGCAACTTCTCCAATCCCCAAATTCCTAAATTCCAAATTTCTCAAATTCCCAACTTCTCAAATCCCCAATTCCTCAAATTCCCAACTCCCAAAATCCCCAAATTCCTAAATTCCAAATTTCTCAAATTCCCAACTTCTCAAATCCCCAATTCCTCAAATTCCCAACTCCCAAAATCCCCAAATTCCTAAATTCCAAATTTCTCAAATTCCCAACTTCTCAAATCCCCAACTTCTCAAATCCCCAACTCCTCAAATCCCCAAATTCCTAAATTCCAAATTTCTCAAATTCCCAACTTCTCAAATCCCCAACTCCTCAAATCCCCAACTCCTCAAATTCCCAACTTCTCAAATCCCCAACTCCTCAAATCCCCAAATTCCTAAATTCCAAATTTCTCAAATTCCCAACTTCTCAAATCCCCAACTCCTCAAATCCCCAACTCCTCAAATTCCCAACTTCTCAAATTCCCAACTCCTCAAATCCCCAACTCCTCAAATCCCCAACTTCTCAAATCCCCAACTCCTCAAATCCCCAAATTCCTAAATTCCAAATTTCTCAAATCCCCAAATTCCTAAATCCCCAACTTACTATCCACATCATCACCCTTCAAGATCGTAATCCATCAAATTTTCTTCAAGATCTGAAAGTGGCTCTGGGATGGAACCAGAGGAACATGAATGTAATTGGTATTTGGCCAGATCCGTTCACCGCAAGAAAACATTGGGACATGTGCAAGGTTCTTGCAGCTATACTCATCACTGTCTTTTTCGGAGTTGGTCCTCAAAGTGCCAATTTGTTTTTCATTTGGGGAGACATTGAGTTAGTTACTGAGAACCTCTCGACAGCTAATATCCCTGGTATCAACGTCATACTGAAGCTGTCCTTCGCTTGGTATCACAAAGACAGTACGTACAAAATACCTTCACATGTACAAAATCTGATACCTTCACAAAATACACACTTGAATATTTTTAGTACTTAATATTTATAATTATATAATAATTAAACCTTCTCAAAGCTTTCAAACCAGTCATAAAGCACTTCTACGACGACTGGAACGCCCCAAAAACGGAAGAAGAAAGGGCGACCATGAGGACGTACGCGAAATCGAGTAACATGATATCGATTTATGGATCCATACTAACGTTCACGATGGAGACGGTGTTTCTCAGTGTACGACTGATCACGATCATGCTCTCCGATAAAAATCAGACGAGTCAAGATCATCTTGCGATCTACCCCGGATATTTTCCATATGACCTTCGTCGAACGTCGAATTTCGTGTTCACTACCGTGGGTCAAGTGGCTGCTGGATATTTGGCCACCATCGCGTATACCACCGTGGACACCTTCATTGCGATGCTAGTGATACACCTGTGTGGACAATTTAAGATCTTGAAGACGAAGTTGAAGAGACTCATGGGCGATCCGGACTGTGGGAAAGACGCTGATTTGATACAAAAGGAACTGGCGGACATTGTGAAGAAACATGAATACTTGAACGAGTGAGTGATAGCAAAATTTATATTTATATTTTATAGTTAATTAAATTGTATTTTAGATTTGCTGCAAAGATCGAGGAGTGTTTCAACATGCTGTTACTCATGCAGATGTTGCTCTGCACGATAGAATTCTGTTTTCAAGGCTTTCTTTTCTTCGATGTGAGTCACTTGAGATTTTTCATGGAAAGGATACATTTTCAGAATAAATTGTGTTATTGAATTAATATGGACAGGTGTTGTTGAAAGGTGGAGCTGGAATGTACAACTCGCAATGGCTATTTTTTGTGTTCTTCGTGCTACTGGTGCTATTTGTTCTTGTTCATATATATATTTATTGTTATATAGGAGAGATGATTCTTGTTCAAGCAAGTATACTTATAAATATTTTTTAGCTTTGGACATTTTTTTTGGGATAAGTTTTGTATGAAGTGAAACAATTCTAACAAGTTACAATTTAGTCTAACTAGAAAATTAGTCAGACAAGTATATTATAGAAGAATATTGCAGAATATGGAAATGAGCAATGCTGCATACGAATCGAATTGGTTTAACGTCTCGCCACGGGAAGCTAGGTGTCTTTTATTTATCATGAATAGATCTCATCGACCTCTTTGTTTGACAGCTGGAAAATTTAGCACTTTCTCTATGGAATTATTCAGTACCGTAAGTAACACTTTCGATTTTATGCTTATATTAACAAAAATAAAAATGAAAGAGTATTGCCACAGAATAATTTATGGTGCATATTACAACAGGTATTAAAATAAAGAGATATAATTAACTCGTTTTAGATTCTGAAAACAGCAATGGGTTACCTTTCAGTTTTACTAACAGTGGCGAGCAGCGATCAGGTCACCTCGTTAGAGTGACTCCTCTAGTCTATAATGAGTATTCATCTTAAAATATCGAATGAAACATTTACAGTAGTTATGTCACACCATAATGTTACTATTGAACGTTCACCGAATCCCCACGTGCACAGTCTAGCATTAAACGTTTTTCACAAATTTCAGTCTCAGATTATTTAATGCACTATCCCCTAATATAATTAACTAATAAATTTCTTTAATACTAACGTGGTAAAAATAATCTACTTAGCAACAAACGTAATATATTTTTACAAATTGCTTCTGCAAGTCTACATTCTTCTGCACCAACAAAGTGCACTCATAAATAAATATTTATCCAGATAAAATTTAGCCAAGGAGTAAAGAACAAAGCTATCGTATTCTCGATCAGATAAATAATTCGAGAATCGATGATAGACTGCAATCGCATGTTCAAACGTGTAACTTGATGTCGATGAATAATTGAATCTATTGCGTGTTTCGAATGCGCGAACGGAGCATGAGTTCAGAGCAAAGAACATCTTCGAAAAAAGACAGTTAGACAGTTTATAGAAACAAGCTATAATGAAAGTCTCGGTGGATACTGAAGCCGGTAATTTGTTATATTAATGAATAAGAATCGAGTATTAACTTATACGCTACTATTACACTATTGTACAGTGTTTTATGCTAACTTGTTTTACATGGTAGACTTAAAGTACGTGTACGGTTGGAATCAGTATACGATGAAGTTTCTCGGTATATGGCCAGAAGAAAGAAAATGGAATCGACCCTCAAGCTATCTGGTATTTGTATCAGTCTTAATGATGTCGTGCTTCATTACTATTCCACAGACGATCAATTTTCCATTGATTTGGGGTGACATGGACTTGGTGGTCGAAAATTTATCAATGGCGAATGTCACATTCACTATTTGCATTCTGAAAGCCATCGCCTTCTGGAACAATGGAAAATGTAAATATTATTTTGTTTCACAATTTTATTATAAAATGCAATTGTACACAAAACATTACTTACACAATGTATTACTTTAAATATTTAATATCACATCTGAAGTATTCACTGCATACAAACTTCATCCAAACTGCAACAAAATTTCATCAAAATTAAATAACAAAACTAAGAAATTAAAGAGTAGCTTTTAAAAAAATGTATAATAAAGAATAAATTACCTTATCCTTTTCATAAGCGTTGAAGTCTCTGCTAGAGTGCATGGCCATAGACTGGAGCACAACAAAGTCACCAGAGCAGCGTGAGACGATGAAAATAATCGCGAAAACCACTAGAACAATGGTAATGAAAAGCACCATAATGTGCAGCACAGTGGTGTTTGTCTACGTCTTTCTCCGATGTTTGACAATGAAGTACAACGACAGCAAATTGTTCTTCCGTGCCTATTTCCCATACGACGTCAACGTCAGCCCGAATTTTCAGCTGACCATGTTCGCCCAGTTCGTGGCCGCTATGTACGGAGCGATCACTTATACAGCGGTCGACACTTTCGTCGCTATGCTGATATTGCACGTTTGTGGACAGTTGGAGAACTTGCATGGAGATATTAAGAGACTTTTGTCGTCTCAGGAGAAACATTTCGAAGTGGAAGTGGGGAAAATTGTTCGGAAACACGAGTATCTGAATAGGTAATCTTGTTATATCGTTGAGTGGTAAATTTTCGTAATTCTAGGCTTCGGAATTATGGTGTAGTTCCATGTGGTGTAATTCCATGCGTTGTAATTCCACTTGTGGTAATTTCATGCTTTGTAATTCCACTTGTGGTAATTCCATGCTTTGTAATTTTACTCGCATTGTAATTTCACGCATTGTGGTTCCACGTATTGTAATTCCATGCGTAATAATTTCACGCGCTGGAATTCCACGCATTATAATTCCATGCGTGATAATTCCACGCGCAGTAATTATTACGCCCCGTAACTCTACGCGCTGGAATTCCACGCGTAGTAATTATTACGCCCCATAACTCTACGCGCTGGAATTCCACGCATTATAATTCCACGCGTGATAATTCCGCGCGCGATAATTCCACGCGTGATAATCTCACGCGCTGTAGTTATTACGCCCTGTAACTCTACGCATTGCAATTCCACGCATTATAATTCCACGCGTGATAATCTCACGCGCTGTAATTATTACGCCCTGTAACTCTACGCATTGCAATTCCACGCATTATAATTGCACGCGTGATAATCTCACGCGCAATAATTATTACGCCCCGTAACTCCACGCGCGATAATTGCTACGTGCTGCAATTACCACATGAAACTCCACGCTTTATATATTTGAAACTCCTCTTTTAATTATCTCTAATTTTTTCCCCAAGATTTGCAGTAACGATAAAAGATTGTTTCAACATGATGCTCCTATTTCAAATGATTGGGTGTACAACTCAATTATGCTTTCAATGTTTCCAAGTTATCATGGTAGATACTTTGATACTTTGATAAGGATATGTGTTAAGATGGATTCAGATTGACGTAATTTTATGTACAGTCATTTGACGTCCAAGAAAAGGAGTATCTGATCATACAAATTAGTTTTCTGATGATTTATGTGATTTATGTAATGTTGCATCTGTACTTGTACTGTTACGTCGGTGAGAAGCTTAGAGCTGAGGTATATCTTTTTATCACTTTTATTTAGTAAACATCCTGTTCTAATTTGTTACTTTTCTCAGAGTCTGGACATAGCTAATGCAGTATACAATTCCAATTGGTATAATTTACCAGCGAAAAATGCGAAACTGCTTATACTAATCATATGTCGATCAAAAAATCCGTTGCAAATCACTGCAGGAGGATTTTGCTCCTTCACGTTGGAACTCTACTCCCAGGTGCGTAATTGATATACGAAAAATTCATATTTTTGAGCCACCTTCGTGTTGCAGATTTTGAAAACCTCCATGGGTTATATTTCCGTTCTGTACGCGATGAAAGAAAAATAGATAAAACTGCAGATTTCGATTCTTTAAATTGTACAGAAGCTACTTCGTATTAAAATGTATATTCGAAAGTATAGATGTTTCTATAACTCTGTATCTTTCAAAAAATTGAATAGGTAAAGGGAGAAATTCGACAATGGGGAAAGTAATAAAAGTGTAGATTCTTAAATTATGCAACGACTGCTTGCGAGACATTTTTTTTTCTCTCGTAGTTTCATCCCCTTTGCAGAACTTTGGGTGCATAATTGAATAGCTTTCGATTTTAGTACTTATAAGACACGCGAGCTCCATTCGATAAACTATGGTTGATCTACCACTTACTTTTCTTACAAATTTTCTGTATGTACAATTCCCGTAATTTTAACTAACTAAAAAACAAAAATATAGTGAAAATAGAGTAAAAATCTTAAATGTAAGTATACTTCTTGTTGAATGTTTATCAGTGGTTCTGAAATTCTTGGTTCGAGTAAAAGTTCAGGGGCTTTCACCGCTTATTTCCGTCAACGAAGAAAGAAAGTGCGACGATGCATCGAGCAACGGTTAATAAATGTTATTAACAATCGTGTACGAAGTGACGTTACAATGGGAGAAAACATAGAAGACATTGACCATCTTCGGTTTGATGCACACGGGTAAAAACGAGCTGGCTTTACGCTTTGCTGGCAAGACAAAACGTAGCCTTATAAAAATCACCGTTTCTCATCGGACCCGACCTCACTCTTCTTTCAGTGACAAAACAAGCGACTTCTCCTACGAAATTATTTATTCCGAGACTACTTATAGCGTGATCTATTTCGTTTTATTTGTTGAGTACTTTCGTATTATTTAATTGATACGATGTGGAAAGTGCAGTTTTTATTTGTTATGGCGTTCGTGAGTTATGCGGTTCTGGCACGAAGCGCGAACGACGACCGTGACTTCGGTAAAGAAACGAACAAGAAACATGGTGGTTCTATGTTAATGGAAATTGCTAAGGAACTTGTGCAAAGATCGTCTAGCAGCAGTCAAGTAAGTATATTTTCATTTATTGATTACAAGAACACAAAATATCACATAGGTCGTTCTTTGAAATTTTATTATTAAAAATAACAGGGTAGACTCTTGTCATATTGTCACTTGAGTGAACAGTGACGTCACCATTGACAATGTAACATGTCTACTTAAATACATTCTTATTTTCTAATGTATGAACTCATAATTACTTTCTATTTTACAGGTTTTAAATCTAAACTTGTCAAATTTGCTACTGCTTTTAGTGCTCAAAGCAGTTGTATTTAGCGCAGGATACTTGGGACACCATGGTTATAAAGCGCGGGAATTAGAACAAGGTTAACTACTTATCCTTAGTTAAAACGTTTTCAAATAAATTTTAAAAAACTATCTGAATATAGTATGTACGCCACCACTTGTATACGATTAGGTATTAAAAGGATTAAACACTTACAGAAAACGTGGTGTCTGAAGGAGAGGTTGCTTTGGCTTTAGGATATTTAATGGGTGACAAGTGTTTGTACAGGGCAGCTTGTGAAGAACCCCATGTTGCACGAGAATATTTGGAAGCTGCAGAAATGATCATTGAAACGATGAAATTATTGCCTCAGTCAGTAATAATACTATTATTACTGCAATTGTTTATTATTTACTAAATATTTTCTAATTACTCACTGCACGTTCACAGAGGACCGCCAATTGAAGGGAAGTACGAACAAACACTAGCTGACTTCCGGAAGGCCATCGAATATGGATTCAAAGATGGCTGCCCGCCTGAATACACCTGTAAGAAAGAAAACATCAAGAACTTTCTAACAGAAGAACGAAAATAATTGCGAATTTAGTATTTAAAATATTTGTAACACTAAGTCGTTATACGAAATAAATTATGGATCACTGTTACTCTTGCACTTTCAATTTACAACCCATTAATTTGTTCAATATTATATTTACCATTTTTATTGTTATTTTATTATAACTTTTGAAAAACTGAGCACTCACGATGACGTTCGTTTAAAAGTTAACATAACTTTCTAACGACCCGTCAGATGTCAGTTCGATGTTTGACACCTAACCTAAACCGAGAACACAAGCGGCGGTGACTGGCGCTGACGATCAAGTTTTGATTTTCGCCTATTCACGCCTGTGAAGTGTATAAACAATTTTTCTTGCAACAAATACTTCAGTATTTATATTTTTGAACGAGTGAAGAATGAGTTCCATAGGCACAGGGGTAAATATCTTATGTATCAATGAGATATGAACATTAAAAAACGAGGGATGAGCAATAACATCGATCTAACCTCTTAAAATTTCAGTATGACTTGTCTGCGTCTCAATTTTCACCGGACGGACGTGTGTTTCAAGTGGAATATGCTAAAAAAGCCGTCGAGAATGGAGGGTGAATATTAAATTGACTTTATCTAAAGTTTCTCTTTAAAATATCATTCAAACATTGTAACCCTCTTGCAAACGCCAGAAACATTTATCTACTAGTGTTCATGATAATTGCATGTATACAATTTTATTTACAGGACTGTGATTGGATTAAGAGGAAAAGATGGGGTTGTATTCGCAGTTGAAAAAATTGTTACATCAAAGCTGTATGAGCCTAGCACCAACAAAAGAATATTTAACGTAGACCAACATGTTGGCATGGCTGTTTCTGGCTTGATCTCTGATGCAAGGCGGATTGTAGAGGTTGCCAGATCCGAAGCAGCCAGTTACAAGTCTGAATATGGAGTTGGTATTCCGTTGAAGTATTTGAATGAAAGAGTTTCCATGTACATGCATGCATACACCTTATATTCAGCGGTCAGGCCATACGGCTGTTCAGTAATTCTTAGTGCTTATGAACATGATGGACCTGCTATGTACATGATAGATCCTTCTGCAGTATCATTTGGATACTATGGCTGTGCTGTTGGTATGTTGATACAACTTACATTTTGTGAGACTGTACAATTTATATGATAGTTAAGCATGCTTAATGTATTGATCCACAGGTAAAGCAAAGCAGTCTGCAAAAACAGAAATTGAAAAGTTGAAGTTATCAGACATGACCTGCAATGATTTAGTCAAAGAGGCAGCACGTATTATCTATCTTGTCCATGATGAATTAAAAGACAAGCAGTTTAAACTTGAAATGAGCTGGGTAGGCAAACATACAAATGGAAGGCATGAATCTGTGCCAGCAGACATAAAAGCTGATGCTGAGGCAAAGGCCAAGCAGGCAATGGCAGAAGATTCAGACAGCGACACAGAGGATATGTAACTGCATTTGAAATAGCTATAAAAGTATTTTATATTGTAAATTATAATTTAAATACGTCAAAATTCTTGCTACACAAATCTTCTCTATTAACGAATGTAATGAATAAAGGATGCTGCCTGTTGTTTACAAAATATTTAGTTCTTGTTGCTTTTAAATTCTCTGGACAACTTGTCAAGTTACTTTGATCATACAAAAAATCGTTACGTATACGCTGAATTTTTATACCGATCGAATAACGTAACCCTTCGATCCACAAAGAAAAACTCTTGCTTTATTGCATGGTTACCCTTTGTAGAACCCATTTGTTTAATAGCGAGTTGCGACGACTATCCTTCGTGATAATCCACGAGTAATGAGTGTGATCCCTGGAACCATTAATAGGATTAGAGAACTTCGTTCTTTTTCCGTAACGAACGAATCGTTGAAATCGATAGGACCTTATGATTTCGTCGAAATACTAGGTGGACAAAAATAAATATATAAAAAATACGTGTTATATTTATATTAATTCTGACGTTATGGACTGAGGGTTGTAAAGGTTCTTAATCATTATTGATATATTGATAAAAGCGACCAAAGAATTTACACGCGTGGTAACAGTATGTGTAGAATTCCTGAGCGTGGTGATTACAGTGCGCTGAATTACCAAGCGCGGTATTGCAGTATGTAGAATTCCCACACGTGGTGATACAACGCGTGGCGATCTAATGTAAGCATGCAAGGGTTCTTATTTCCTACTTTATCTCCATACATTTTCTGCACCAATGTCCCACTCTACTCCCCGAAAAAAAATAACTCAAAAATCTAATTTCACAGACATTAAAAAACGAAAGTTACGGGGACAAGTCCCTAATCAAATTGCCTCATGATCATGAAGGTAATGGTACATTTACCACAGGGTTAATAGTTCACGGTGTAGCAGCTGATCTCGCGCATGCTGTTTTTCACCAGGGGGGTTGTATCCACACCGAGTGGAGTGATATACTAGGTATAGAAAGAGGAGAGAGGGTAGTTTCATCCGGGCTTTATATAAGGGTAGGTAGACTTTCAAACTTTGCCACTGGTTTTGATTGATGCACGCGATCAACTTTTCGTATCCTTGCCACGTGGAGCGAAAAGGAAATTGTGTCGCTCCACCGCGTGGTGGATTTTGTTTCGCGTTTGCATTCAAATAAGGAAAATAAAAAACGATGTCTTTGAATCGTAGTACCGCGGTGTTTGAAGATAATATCGAGGATCAAATCAGTCCTGTGGTGTACGTGGGTGCCGCTATTGTTCTTGGTTTCATCGGGTTCTTTGGATTCACCATGAATCTTTTGGTGGGACTGGTGATCGTCAAGGATGCACAGATCCTTTGGACACCCGTCAACGTAATCCTTGTTAATCTTATCGTAAGTGTTATTTCACGTTTTATTTTATAAAACATCGTGTGACTATGCAACTTTTTTTGTGGCAATGACAAACGAAATTTTAAGGGTGACTGCAAAACGGAGGCTAGTCAGAAGCAACAGTTTTATTAAATTTGACAAGGAGTCGCAACTAGTTGCAATTGAATCATGTCTTCACACGTTGCTCATTAGAATGAGAATCACGCGTGATACGTGGAATCCTGATTTTGTAATAGCCACGGAAAATGTTAGGGTTCACGTACTTGGATATTTCACACGTGATAAGCCATTTGCTATTGAAGATATGTGCGTAAATGATCATTGCATTCCATGTAGTATTCAGTAGGCGCTGATATTATTTAAATTCCTGCTGAAGGAATGTGGATTCACTGAATGGGGTAACGTTGCCCATAGCATTCAGACTCGTGCAATTTTTCATTATATTTAATATTAAAAGGCAATACCATTGGTCACATGACAAGTTTATATTAATTTGACAGAAAACGAAATGTGATGTACAATGCACGACGCACCTGGTGCGTTCTAATCTGGTTAATAGAATTCAACCTACGACGCAGCAGGTGCGTCCTGAACAAATTATCGAATGAACCTTAGTGGACTTAAAACATCAAGATTACTTGCGTGAAATAATTGTAGACTAATTGGAAACGGTGATAGATTCGATCCACGATTTAGGTTTAATTGCAGTGTTTGAACAGGGTCAAGTTAGATTTGGTATTAAAAGGGACTCGACCTAAATCCAGCTTCAAGTTTAATAATTCAAAACTTCCGTCTCGTCGCATTTTGTACATTGTACTTGTGACAGATATAAGCGCAGCGTACTTATTTATTTATTTCTCAACGTGAAGTTGACAACGTAAAGAAAGAACGTCGGCTTTTAAATAAATTGCAAATGTCAGTCACATTAAATTACTTCCACCAAGTTTAATTATATATTGCATATCAGAGTAATTTACAAAATGTTTTATTAGAAAGTTTCGAGACTTGTACAAACGTTTGAAAACTGAAGACTTGTTGCGTCTGTCTTCATTCAATACTTACATCACAAATAAAAAATTAAAGTTTCTGAAGTTGACACCTGCGTTCCAATTACTTCTTTTGTCAAATAAATTGGTATTTGCTGTTGCAAGTCTGATGCTTGATCAATAAGCGAGTTTTCTCGTTTCTTTCAATATTTGCCGCATAATTTTGCAAGAAAAAAATGAAGGAACAATCTGTTAATGACCGTAAGCTTTTGAAAAGAAAGGGTTTAATCGCGATTCTTTTTAGGTAGGAGATTTTATGGTGGCAGCTCTTGGAAATCCCGTAGCCATGGTTTCAGCGATCACTGGAGGATGGTACTGGGGCTACAAAGTGTGTCTCTGGTATAATTTATGATTCATTAAACTAATACCACAAGAATTCTCTTTATTTTTCCCCGTTCCCTTTTATCGTCGACAAATCCTTTCGCTGCTTCACCGAAGTTTTCCTTTTTCTTCATATTGTTATACCTTCTTGTCGGTTTACGTTCTCTTTGTACGACTTATGCTTGTCAGCCATTTTTTTACTTTAAACATAATAGGAGTCCCCTTTTTTCCATAAAATTTCTACCATTTCACAACCTTTCTTTGCTTCCAAGAATTAATCAAACACGATCGTTACAGCTGCACTTTTCTTTTTGCAAATACTGTTTTTACCACTGATCAGTTAGTGTACCTTTCTCTGCACCAATTTGTCCCCTTTATGCTTCACTGATCTATTATTTTTTCTTTTAATTGGACTCACGTTTATATTTTTCATTATCAATTAGTCTTCTCTCCACCCTTTTTGTCTCCTTCTTAATTAATTTCGACCCTGTTCGAATTCATCAATCAATTTTCAGTGTTTGACTGAAGTTCTACTTTTCAGTACAATTTCAAACACAAGATAGCAAACTTTCAAATTTCTATTAGTTCGTATTATTTCATTTCAGCACTTTACGTAACTATTTTGTGCGTACTTCTCACCTAGTAATTTTAAGCACGAAGAAGATGGAACTTCATCGCATATTGTATATCAAAGTATAACTTTTCCAATATCTCGATACCTACCTATTGAACCTTAATTTTCAATTAATCTCCAGCGTATCGTGTTGAAACGAGAACAACATGATTTCCCGGGAGACTCCCGCGTTCAGTATCGCTGATAGCATGTGTTTTTCCATTTTTCCCCGGAGCAGCATTCTAGTCATCCACATTTGTGAATTATTATTTTTATGCAATTTCCTAGACCAACATTTTTAGATTTTCAAATTCCAGAAAATAATTGATCAATTTTTGTTCGAAGGTACGCCTGGTTCATGTCCACATTGGGATTCGCTAGCATCGGGAATTTGACGGTGATGGCTGTTGAAAGGTGGCTGCTGGTGGCCAAGCCGATGAACGCTTTGTCCATAAGGTAAGGAATGTCGTAGTTTCATTTTTCGACAATTTGTGTGTCGAAAGAGCTGTCACCTCGTGAAAGCAAAAGTAAGAAATGAGGATCGTCCACTCGGTCAGTTGAGTCGTGAAACGGTCAGGTGTTCCGCTCCAAAAATCTCGAGTAGAAGTCGCGCATGCATGAAAAAAATGATAAGAGAAATGGATCGTAACTCGATCCTTGATCCTGTGATTTTGATAAAAATTCGAAAAATTCAGCCCTTGTCCAAGACAATAACTTATAAAGAAAACGTTTAATGGCGATTAAAAGTTAACGTCGAATAACTGTCTACACTGATCGCAATTAAAATCTTCCAAAGAGAAACTCCCGTTAAAAATGTTTTTGTAAATGCTTCTCGTTGCAATTAACTCTGGATCATTCTAATCCTTCTATCCTCCTTTTCGCAAAACTAGAGATTATACATCCTTTGACAGGATTTTAATTGCGCATAAAATACAATAAGATTATTAATGCGAGGAGAAAGGATATTGCAAAATGTATTTTTTGAATTTCTACTTTATGACAGACTGTGGCCGCAAATCACAATAATTCCAGCCGCAAATAAAACTGCGCTTCGCCGAGTAAAATTTGTTCACCGCAAATTGTAAAGTCTGACCGTAGCTACAATTTTTACAATTTAGTGTTCTATTTCGCATTCACTGAAAATTGTCTCGTTTCGACTCGAAATTCAAACTTTATTTTGGACTGTAATTTTTGAGAAGACCAATCGACTAATTTAATATAATTCAAGTTGACAAATAAAGAAAATTAACTACAAGTGTCAGACATTAAACACTGCATCTATCCAATTGCAATGAATAAATCATCTAAGAGTAATTTATTATTTTATTTCTCCAAACTGTTCCTAATTATCTTTCTTCACCAGGCACGCTGTGATACTAGGTTTCTTCGTATGGGTCTACGCTCTTTGTCTTTCGGTGCCGCCACTTTTTGGATGGGGAAGCTACGGCCCCGAAGCCGGAAACGTATCCTGCAGCGTCTCCTGGGAAATCCATGATCCAGTTACAAAAAGCGATAGTTACATAGGCTTCATCTTCACATTTGGCCTGGTGATACCTGTTCTGGTGATCACGACCAGTTACGTGGCGATTGTATTGACTTTGAGGAAAGTGAGGAAGAGAGCAGGTAACATTGTCAATATTACTGGTCCAGAAATAAGTCCTCTTTGATATTAAGTATTTTATTAGATAAATCTTCAGCAGTGTGTTCACTATATTGCCCACAGTTACTGATTTAATTTAAAATATTTAACTTAGACCTGTCAGACTTAGACCTATCTTAGACCTACCGAAATTTGTAAGAAAATATTTTACGTTCAGGATCAAAGATCCATTCTTTTACTTTCTAAACCCCGGGCTCAGAGCGTAACAGGTAATTTCCCCGGCAGGTTTCATATTTTTTATAATTTAGGTGCTAGCGGAAGACGCGAGGCGAAAATTACGAAAATGGTTGCGTTAATGATCACGGCTTTCCTGCTCGCTTGGTCCCCGTACGCGGCTCTTGCACTCGCCGCACAATATTTCGACGTAAGTACGCGGATTTGTGTTCATCCTCTGATACGATTTCCCGGAGAAACGAACCGGGAACGCGGGACATCGCGTTAAAATTGCGACTCGCTTCGACGCGTGCAACCGCCCCGTAATCACTACGTTATGAAGCAAAATAAAACGAGATATCGTATTTGAAATTCTATCATTTTAAAAAGAAAGCTCCTTTCATTCTTCATTTATTTCAAATTTATTTGGGAGAGTTTTAGGAGTTTTTTATTTGTGACATTGCTTCATATTTGTAAAATATTTTGAAATAGTTGTGGAATGAGGAACTCAAATCTCTTCACTTGCTTTTATTCAGCCGACTATCGCGACACCCGGTATAAACATAGTTGCACGCAAAATAACTCGAACCCCTTTCGTGAATGCTTTCTGCATTATAAACAGTTTAATCTTATGCATGCGCAGTGAAAGTATTCTTATAATTTCCCGTTAGCGGAGTATCATTATCGCATGCAATGGCATGACGATCATGGCTAAGCTTCAGTAATAAAAAACTATCTTAACCTCTGAAATCATACTACAATGCATCCATATTTCGACTACTGTATAATTAAATGGATTGTTTTGGTCATTGACCCAACCGATTGTCACTGACCTAAACTTGGGGTTTTATAGGCAAAGCCCTCGGCATCGGTGGCAGTTCTACCTGCGTTATTAGCCAAGTCCTCAATTTGCTACAACCCCATCATCTACGCGGGTCTGAACAGTCAGTTCCCTCGCTCCTTGAAGAAGATATTTGACGTTCGACCTGCGAGAAGTTCGGTACCAGGCAGTCAAAACACTGCACTAACGACTTTGAACAAACAAGAACAAAAAAACTGAAGATCGAACTGATATCGGGAGCAAAATGTTTGAAGAGCATCGAATTTTGTGAAAATAAATTTAATATATCTACTGGACAGTGAAACGTAATTCTTTGTACCTGACCACTTCACGCCTCATGCGCGAGACTCTTTTCGTTATTGATTTATTTGTCGAAGAAACGGAGAGATTTTAGCGCCTCCATTGTTCGAAAATTTGAATGCGAAGAAAAACAAGTACTCTTTCCACTCCCTTTCCGGTGTTTTTTACGCTCGCCGGCTTGAAGAGATTTTGTTGCGTGTTAATTAACTCCTGTTTCTTTAGGAATACTGGCGTGACGCTTTAACTCGAACCTAACGCTGTGAGCAAATGTAGAATGTAGGTAATTTAAGTGCTTACAGGGAATCTTCAATTATAGAGAGATTGAATTCGAATTGTGTAAGTCAAGAAGTCAAGTATTCGGAATTGTATACCTAGTGATTACCGATTAAAGTTATATGAAATATGAAGAGCATAGAACGATAAAATTTCTCCGCGCAATACGTTTATAGAATAGAAATGCTATAACGTTCTCTCCGTTTCACAGCACTTACGACTCCATCCGCGACGCCATTATAGCGCACGGATGACCCCACGATTTTTTACGATTCGTAACACGCGCGATTATGCCACGATAGCGAAAGTGAAATCGCGAAGAAAACTCCGCGTCGCAATTCCCGCCGATCAAATTGTTTCTAATATTAAAGAAATTTTCCAGCGAGCGATCGAGTTTCCTTACCTGTTCTAAATATTATTCCGCAGTCCATGCTCTGTTAAACGAAACGATCTTATCTCATTAATCGGTGAATTTCGAAAGAAGGTGCAAAGTACGTAGAGAAAAAAAGAAACACGTGATAAATTAAACGTCTTGCAATTTTTCAGGACACGCTCGTTGGCGAATGATCCCACGTGTTATGCAATCACGATCGGCCGTTCGCGCCAGCGAAAAATCGGTCGAGTCGATTGACCGCGATACAGCATTCGAGTAAAAGCAAAACGGCACACGGTTAAATGGGTCATCTTCGCTCTTTTTCCTTTTCTACTCTTAACGTTTATGATCGATTAATTCTTCGAGCGAGATAAATGCATATTCCACGCGTACAAGAGGAATAAGGAAAATAGTAATTACAGAGGTAATGAGCGAAACGTTATTATTTGTTCTACTTGCGTTTAGAATATGATCTCAAAAGCTTATGACTTTCTTTTTAACATTGTTTTAATTATTGAGGAAATCGGTGCAGGTGTACAGGACGCACACGGTGAGTCATCGGTACTGCGGTACCGTAAGACACGTGAGATCAAGATTACAATAAAACGGAAATTTATAGGTGCGTTTCATAATATATGACGGTACGCACCAGGTGCGTCATTCCAAAATACATCACAGTACGCACCAGGTGCGTCATTCCATGTTACATCACAGTACGCACCAGGTGCGTCATTCCCTAATAAAGTAAAAAGTTTAGAAAATGTCTGACACATGAATTCCATCGATTCTTATCTTTATTGCAGTACACGACACCGTCCTCAAATTTATCCTTCGGCCGTTTCTGGAACACGAAATTACCTATTCTCCGCGGAGACATCGCGAACCGGAGCAACAACATTTTGCGAAATCGTGAAATTGCAGGCTCGTTGCGATTGCGCGTTGCCATTAAACGGGATTCGAATGCAAACGAAGCCTGAATGCGTGGAAAAAATGAATCCTGGCTTTGAAACGCGTAACCACGTGTTTACAATGTGCCTGCACCGGTTCAAATGTTGTTTCGTTGCCTGTCTATAGCTCTCGAAACTTGTTTCTCTATCTTTACAAACACAACGGACTTCAGGGTGGATTTATCGAGTTCGCGGCCTGTGAAAGGTATCGGCTCGCGATCGATCGGGAACGGCGTAATTCAATTCGCATGACACGCTGAAATTATTGCGTCTATATTATCGTGAATAACAGTCATCGTGGGTCAATTGGGCCCACTTGAAATTAATCTTGAATCTTGTATGTCTCTTGCGAGCTGCCGCAATCGGACGCACCATGTGCGTCTTGTGTTATAATGACGCACCTCATGTGTCATATTGGGTTTCGTTATTACGACGCACCTTGTGCGGCATATATTAATAACATTGTGACACACCTTGTGCGTCTTATGTTATTCACATTCATTATAGAGGTGACGCACCATGTGTGTCTTGTGTTATAATAACGCACCACATGTGTCACATTGGGTTTCGTTATTACGACGCACCTGGTGCGACATATATTACTATCATTGTGACACACCCTGTGCGTCTTATGTTATAGAGTTTTATTATAGAGGTGACGCACCAGGTGTGTCATGTCCTATTAGGTTTCGAACTAAAGATCATCTTAAAGACTCTGAATCTCTTTTGTAGATGTTGAAAACAGTGCAACGACATAATAAGGTGGCTGACAGTGAATTATGGGACTTCGAACAATTATTATAGTACCAGACAGCAACTTTTCAAGTTTCTTTAAAATTGTATACAATATTTAAAACAAGTTACCATGAAATTTCTGTTCTAAGGTATTTTGAAGCTGAGTTCTTTCTTGTTTTCGTCACGCATTTTAAATATTTCTTAAAAATTTTAAATCAGCTAACTTGCTATATGAAAAATATTAAAAATCACAGTAGCTGAAAATAAATTCAACGACTCTGTCTAAAAATATCTTACAGCAAACACGAGTCCAAAAATGTCCACAAGAGACTGAACAAGAATAATTACAGCGAGGGGGAAAAAGTAAAGGTAAATTTACATGGGATTCAACCTGTTCACAATTTTTCCTTGTCCGAATTCTTGAAATTTATGGGGACCGTTAATGGACCTCGATGCAGGCGTAAAATCTTCATCCAAGAATTTTACTGATTACAACATCGAGGTGGAAAGAAATCGAAATAACGCGGTTGGTTCGATATCGAAAGGTGCAACGAACTGTTCCGATAGTAAATCGTTCGCGAAGAAATAACGGTACCGAACCAGTGAAATTTGTCCCAATTCTTCATTTCATTGCTATTTACAAAAGACAATCTCTCGGAAGGTCGTAAAATTATTTTGTGACACTTAGATTATTTCGAACCCGTAATACTTTGACTGCTTTTTTCATCGATTACGTTGCTAATTTGCGAGATTGACAGATCTTCCTGAAGACCGCAGGCGATGCAAATTTTTCGAATTTAATCAAAATCAATTCACTGATAATACGATTATCTTGAATAGTCCTCCATTAAAGAATTACCTGTAAAATTTTAATAAATAAAAAAAGGATGTGAAAGCTGCAAATTGATATATCAACAGCTTAATACCATTTGAACATGCGCATCGTTTAAAATAATTTATTCATGACACTCGATACTGCAATAAATATTTACTTTATCACATTCTCGATGTTTAATTAACCCAATCATTTCGAGCGATTGCGCTGGATTTTACAGCGAGCTGGAATCACCACATCGACATAATTCAAATCATCGATTAAACAAAAAGCGAATAAAAACCTGAAAGAGAAACCAGAGTATCGCAGTTTGGGCGTGTCGATTTATAAACAAATTCGGACGGAATAAATGCATGAAATTAACATTAAATTATTCATAAACCAGATGTCACGTACCCACAGCAATTACACAATCGATAGATCGATATAAATTCAATTGAACCGAACCTTAATTTAATTCGTTTCCTACACAGTTTACGTAACCTCGCTTTTAAATCGCGGATTACAAACTTGTAGAGGTACAAGTGCCTCTGAACTTGTAGACGAGTGTTTTCCACGAAAATATACTCATATTTCCTGGGTTAATTGGCGTAATTGAGATTTCAACATCATGATTTTACGAGTGATATTACGGCGCTAATTACTGTCAGCTTAAAGCACTCAACCGTTCGATGCATTGATTTATGAATCAATTGAAATAGTTTCTTCGTTATTCTTTTACTTGTCGATGAACCTGTTGAAAGTCGCACATGTAATACTATGCGAAGAATTAGAACGCGTGAAATTACCACGCATGCAATTACAGCGCGTAGAATTACAACGCATTGAATTGCAGTGGGTTGATTTGGAATTGTGGCACTTGCAACACGTGGAATTATGGCACTTGGGAGTATCACGCGCGAAAATAGGGGGCGTGGAAGTAGCACGCGTTAAATTGGAGTGTGTGGAATTACCACGCGTGGGATTACCGCGTGAGAAATTAGAATACGTGGAGTTACTATGTGTGAGATTACCACGAGTGGAATTAGGGCGCGTGGAAGTATCATGCGTGGAGTTACGATGTGTGAGATTACTACGAGTGGAATTAGAGCGCGTGGAAGTATCACGCGTGGAGTTATAACGTGTGAGATAACCACGAGTGGAATTAGGGCGCGTGGAGTTATAACGTGTGAGATTACCACGAGTGGAATTAGGAAGCGTAGAAGTATCACGCGTGGAGTTACGATGTGTGAGATTACAACGAGTGGAATTAGGAAGCGTAGAAGTATCACGCGTGGAATTACGACGTGTGAGATTACCACGAGTGAAGAGTACCTTGAGGGGCTAACTATGACCCACGGTACTTCATATACATTATAATACCGTAGCCAAAATATGTTGACTTCTTACACCATTTACTAAGCACGATCATTTGTTCCTCTCATACAATATTATAAATAGGAATGCAAGTTTATTTTGTTCATTCATTGTATTCACGCTTCAGCGTTTTTCAAATCGAAGATTGATGTGCGTTAAAAGCTTTTGAAGTGGAAATCAGTTTGAAAGAATATCGATGATAAGGCAACTTTGTTTATTTCAGAAGTCTTCATATTTGTTATTAGTGTTGTATAAAATTTGGTGTTTATTCTGGTTGTTTGATGTGATTAAGGACCTAACCACCTGTACGATCGATCAATCGCATTGTTAATATTCCATAATTGAAGTTAATTTAGTGGCCATCGTTTTGTTTGCTGCTTTTCCATCATCGCTATGTAATTAAATTGGACAAGAGGGCTTTTCAACTGTATCGCTGATTTTCAATGTTTCGTATTATTTATTGAGCTAACAAGGTAGCATTGTTATTATTTATAATTCAATCGATACGGGATTATTACATTATTTATAATTTAAATATTGATTGACTTTCAAATAAACGAAATTGCTGTAACGAATGAAATTCGATAAGAAAGAATGATTAAATGTACTGAGTTGATTTATATTTTAATTTATTATAATAATCGCATAATTTCGTTTGTCTTTCTTCGAAGCATTGAGACAGTGATTAACCACAAAGCGAATTTCGTTTCAGGATCGAACAAGAAGCCAATGAGTCGACGAATCATTGTGAAAGTTGAAAATTTGATGCGTTAATCATGAGACGAAATTGTGTAACAACGCGTCGAAGAATTTTTATCGGTGCTTCCAAACGAATCGAAATTAGTTTCTTTTACGACCAACAAATTTCTAATTTAAAGCATTACTTCTTACTTTCGTTTTTGTAATTGTAAATAATTACGTAACGTGACAAACTTACTATTTCAATTTTTAATTCTATGCGCTGTAATTCCACGCGTGGTATTTCCGCGCGCCCTAATTCCACTCGTGGTAATCTCACACGTTATAATTCCACGCGTGATATTTGTACGCGCCCTAATTCCACTCGTGGTAATCTCACACGTTATAATTCCACGCGTAGTATTTCTACGCGCCCTAATTCCACTCGTGGTAATCTCACACGTTGTAATTCCACGCGTGGTATTTCTACGCGCCCTAATTCCACTCGTGGTAATCTCACAAGTTATAACTCCACGCGTGGTATTTCTACGCGCCCTAATTCCACTCGTGGTAATCTCACACGTTGTAATTCCACGCGTGGTATTTCCGCGCGCCCTAATTCCACTCGTGGTAATCTCACACGTTGTAATTCCACGCGTGGTATTTCTACGCGCCCTAATTCCACTCGTGGTAATCTCACACGTTGTAATTCCACGCGTGGTATTTCTACGCGCCCTAATTCCACTCGTGGTAATCTCACAAGTTATAACTCCACGCGTGGTATTTCTACGCGCCCTAATTCCACTCGTGGTAATCTCACACGTTGTAATTCCACGCGTGGTATTTCCGCGCGCCCTAATTCCACTCGTGGTAATCTCACACGTTGTAATTCCACGCGTGGTATTTCTACGCGCCCTAATTCCACTCGTGGTAATCTCACACGTTATAACTCCACGCGTGGTATTTCTACGCGCCCTAATTCCACTCGTGGTAATCTCACACGTTATAATTCCACGCGTGACACTTCCACGCGTCTTAATTCCACGCATGGTAATCCCACATGTTGTAACTCCGCGCATGGTATTCTTTGGGAGTTCGGTGCTTCGAAACTCTACTATTCTTTAAATTTTGAGACGTCGAATACAAAACCTAGTACAGCCCAACCAAAAATCTTGCTAAGGTCCATAAGGTGGACCGTAAGGTTGGACCTTAACCTTCCTCCTTCACACCGCTGTCCATTCAACCTCGACTAAACCTATCAATTACCTAAAACTTCGACACATTCTAAAATAAATTTGATGTGTGACGAACGCAGCATCCGAGTCAAACGCTAAAGAATCTCTAGTTATTTCTCGAGTGGGGCATGTGTCTCATTGTTACCCGTTACGGAACATCCTCACGAAGGAGACCGTCGAGCAAGAAATCAAACTGGTGGGAGGCAAAACTCTCTCTCTCTCTTTTGAGCACAGCTGATCATTAAAGCTGCCGCTGGCCAGTCAAACTTTCACGCTCGGTGATATCCGAGCTTCGAGCGTTGAAACACGTCCGTGCTTCAAGGTCCGTGAAAATTGATCGATCATTATTTTTCTTACCACCGTCGTACAGTTTGTATCGAAACCTCCGTACGAACCGTGAACATCGATCGACCAGTGCAACGATTATTCACCGTCAGAGGACTCTGATCGTTTAATTTTGACGCCAGTGTGTTCGAAATTTTGAGCCAACGGAAATATAGGTGGAAGATTGTTGACCTGGACAACGCTGGAAAAAGAAACCTTGTTAGTTGATATGATGAAGTGTACGAGAAAGGAAGGAAACTCTGACAAGAGGAAGAAAGTGGTGACTTAAGGTAAGCAAAAAGTGTTCCGGATCGTGTGCCACCTTTTAAGGATGTGCCACCGAATTTCGTCCATTCGAAACGAGACACTCGTTTCTCCTCGACTTTCATTCGTAAAACGTAGGCTGAAATTAGCATCGCGAAAACGTTTCTGTTACGAAGCTTATTGTCTCTATTTCGTTTTATGTCTGGCTATTCAAATTTTTTAAGAGACAAGTTTTTCAATTTTTAAATTCTCACGTGGAGTTCTAAATCACTGAATTCTCATATTCCCAATCTCTCAAATCTCCAAATTCTCAAATCCCCAATTTCTCAAATATCAAAATTCTCAGGCCCATAAATTCTCACATCTCCAATTTCCAAATTTCTCAATTTTCAAATTCTCCAATCTCTCAAATCTCCAAATTCTCAAATCCCCAATTTCTCAAACATCCAAATTCTCAGGCCCCTAAATTCTCACATCCCCAATGCCCAAGCTTCTCAATTTTCAAATCCTCCAATCTCTCAAATATCTAGATTCTCAAGTCCCCAATTTCCCAAATTTACCAATTCCCAAATTCCCAAATTCCCAAATTCCCAAATTCCCAAATAGCCAAATTTACCAATTCCCAAATCCCCAAATTACCAAATTACCAAATTACCAAATTACCAAATTACCAAATTACCAAATTCCTAAATTCCCAAATAGCCAAATTTACAATTGACCCACGTTATGAATACAATAACGTCACCACATTGTCGAATGCTAAAAGAGTTTCGAATAACGCCATTCTATATAAAAGATTTCAGCGAACACTGGAGTGTCATTTATTCAGAACTCGTCCATAGAATGTCTCCGGTGAACCTTCCGCTTTCAGCGATTAGTATTCCGCTTCAATATTCCCAGTAATTTCGAAGAAAGGCATTCATCTTGTTCAGTTTGTCGTTCCAACTCTACCTATCTAATTAACTCGATGTATCTGTAATTACACTGCAGATTTGTAGTGTTTCTATGCTTCCGTGTACCTTGCTATTCATCTGTTCGTTCAACCCGTTCATCCAGAACTGTTCGTCGCGAACTCGCTTCGATCTTGTCAGATTTCAATTACGAGTAACAACTTGGTACAACTATGTTCACGGGAACGAAAGTTTATATACAAATTCATACACTTGTTTTAAACTTTCTCATAGAATTTAATTACCTAGGATCCTTCACTATAATCTAAATTTGCCATGGATGTCATGTTCCACAAGTTCTGGACCTATGATTAAAACTTGTCTTCCTTTAGGGTGGAGATCTTCCTATGACCTGAACTAGAATTTGCCTTTAGTATACCTGTATTAGCTAAACTAAACTTCCTGTAGGATGCAGGGTTTTCTTATGACCTGAACTAGGGTCTCCCTATGACCTAAGCTAGGATCTCCCAAGGAGCTGAACTAGGATCTCCCTATGACTTGAACTAGGATCTCCCTGTGACTTGAACTAGGATCTCCCAATAACCTAAACTAGGATCTCCCAAGGAGCTGAACTAGGATCTTCCTATGACCTGAACTAGGATCTCTCAATGACCTGAACTAGGATCTCCCAATAACTTAAAGTAGGATCTCTCAATGACCTGAACTAGGCTCCCCCTATCACCTAAACTAGGATCTCCCTAAGACCTGAACTAGGATCTCCCAATAACCTAAACTGGGATCTCCCAATGAACTAAACTAGGATCTCCCTATCACCTAAACTAGGATCTCCCTAAGACCTGAACTAGGATCTCACTATCACCTAAACTAGGATCTTCCTAAGTCCTGAACTAGGATCTCCCTATCACCCAAACTGATCTTCCCCTAGAATATAGGATCTCCCTAAACTCCACACCTCCCTAAAATCCCATTTATCCACAATACAAACACCTCCAAGTCTACAAATCATAGACCTAACCTAACCAAGCGTGACAACTTGAGGCGACCTCTTTTTTCCAACACCACATTTTTTCGCAAGTAAAAGTTAAACAAGCAACGACAGGAAATAACTAGTTTTCAGAATTGTAAGTAGACAACATAAAATGTTACGTATTAAAGTGACGAGTACTCGAGGCATCAAAGTATTGTAACAGGTCCCACGACCTTTATCCCTTCACATTTCGCGACACGAATACGCGAATCGAACCTTCAACGATATTCAAGTCGAGACTTTCACTAATAACGCGAGTTTCAAGTGCGCAGTTCTCGTTCGATCGACAATGCGATCTCTCAGCCACTCGGTTGATCCCAATCCTTTTGGCCTTATCCCTTTCTCTGACTGTTTCTCTCCTTTGGCTCCCCTCGAAAAATGGACCATGCTCGCTCGATTTCACTTGGACGTTCCTTTTTCACACAGATACATTCGGCCGTGGTAAACGTGGCGATTTAAGGAGATTGTTTGAGAGAAGTCTCCATTGTAGGACGTAAATGGACGGAGAAAAGATTCCTTAACCGAATCCGGAGATTGAACAGACGGAAACAGTAATTTGCTCGAACAACAAGAGTTTCAGATAGGATCGATTTAAGAATGGAAGTTCGCTTCAATGAATCCTTTTCGATTTACGGTTACGTATGCAAAATCGATGGAGTGGGTTGTCATTTCACAAATATTTTCGCTGGAATTTATTTTGTTTTGCAGGTGTATTAGGTGCAAGTACGCTCGAAATTTGTTTAATTAACATTCTAAATTTTTGTGTAACACTCAAGTTACACGATCAACTTCTCACAGACAACTTGTCACATCTGCTACAGACGTATTAGAATCCAAAGTCTTAAGACCTAAAATTCAAATCTCCTAAAGTTCCAAAAAATCCTCAAAGTCCCAAAAGTTTCAAACATCCAAAGTCCACCGTAGAGTTGAATCCAATTGCACATCGCGATCAAAATTCCACCACAATCGTCTCCATAAACGAATTTCCACTTATTCTTGCAGAGACCCACAGCTAAAAAAATTACGTAAACCTCAGCTCGAAGTCAGGTTCAAAATTCCACGGACAAAAGTAGACAAAAGGTTCTTTAACTCCAATGGTCATTTTTCAAACGATCATTACAATGATAATGGATCAGCTTATTTTCCAAGTCAACGTTTGACGAACGAGTATTCCGGTACCACGAAAATTCTGACGCGAATTGCCCGTACAAATTAACAAGAAAAAGAGACTCAGGCAAACAGACATCGAGGCAGAAGAGGGAGAGCGTGTTCGTTCGACGATGTTACCGTCTTCGACGTCCGATAGCTCGTCCGATAACAAGCGCTACCAGTGTTGCTTCAAGATCGTCGCTGTCGTCAGATAGAAAACACGGATCTGCGAACCGAACACGATAAAACGAAAAGATGATCGGTCTGATCGATCGACTGGTCGTTCTACTGATCGTCAGCGGGCTCTGCGATTGCACCGTGGGATACAACGTGTTGTTGGCCACCATGGGTGGCACCAAATCGCACACGGTGCCGTTTGTGGCTCTGGGGACCAGTCTCAAGGCGAGGGGACACAATGTCACGCTCTTGAGCGCGTTCACCGGACCTGCGGCGAATAATGGCCTACAGGAGTTCGTTCCTCCCATATTCGAGGTGATTATTTTTATCTTACATTGTTATTTTAATACATTTAGATAGGATTTAGTCAAAGTTAAGGCTAGGTTTCTGGGTGCGTGATTGAATTATGTAGGATTATGGTGAATGATGCACTTATTTTTGAGTGCATGACATTAAGAACCCCAAAATTTCAAAGTTCTCAAGAACCCAAAAAATTAGAATGTTCGGGTTATTTAGAGCATGATGCGTTATCGACAGGCATACGTGGGGAATTACACGTCAGAATGGGATCTGGTAGGTGCAAGATTCCGTGATGAAATGCCTGTCTCTCCGTGGGATGCAATGCGATATGCCTGGGAGGCTTGCGAGTCGCTTCTCCGCGATGAGGTATCGGTCTCTTCTTTGAGAAAACCTGAAGGTAATCCTCATGCTCGCTGGGACGTCGTCGTTGTGGATGGAGCCTTTCCAGAGTGCCTTCTTGGCATTCTTCATGGGGAAAATATTCCAACTATTATGCTGAACACGGTAATTTTGCGTCACTTTATATTCGCATAGTTAATTCTGTACTAAATTTTATGGTAGGTGCTAACATTTTATTGTTGAAATTCCTTACAGAAAACTTGTATAAAACTTTGCAAGCTTATTGTACAAATACATGTGTGTCATATTAAATTTTATAATAAAATTTATCTTAATAAATTAATTATAATTCGACTTATTCTACTGGTAGTTCAATTTTGATTACAAACATCAAACTATCTGATTATTAGTCGAGTTCCGATAGTGGCGTTCTAAGTTCAAGACTCTGGGTATCGCGTTTCAATTAAATCTACCGCATTTAATTATCAGTAGACGTGTAACGAACGCAATTATACGAGAATTGATTAGACTACAATCTATATTTTGTTACAGGTGGCTCTGTATAGTGGTTCGATTAGTCGGCAAGGAAACCCATCACCATGGTCTGTCACGCCCTACTTCGGAAAATCCTTGACACAGGATATGAACTTCCTTCAAAGGATCCTGAACGCCGCCTGCCTCGTCTCGTTGAGGATAATGCACTGGATCATGGTCAGCGGATACCTCCAACCGATTCTGAGAAAATATTTAGGTCCGTTCTCAAAGATAGAATTTGGGAATTGTATAAAACATCACTCTATCAAATATTACAGTGATATTTTAAAGCCATGAAAGATCAGTAAAGACGTGACCCAGTACAGTTTATGTCTCGATGATGCACCGTGAAGCAATTAGTATACACTGTGCCCCTCAAACTGCCCGACATTCTCCACATTTCTAACAACCTGCTCTTTTTACAGGAGACCAAGTACCGGACGTACGAGACCTGACCAGAGAGATTCCATTGACCTTGCAAAACAGTCACTACAGCGTGGCTGATTCCGTTCCGTACTTAGCGAACGTTGTCAACGTCGCCTGCCTCCATTGCCAACCTGCCACACAACTGAGCCCCGATCTGGAGACATTTTTACAACGCGGTAGGAATTAAATTTTCTTGCATTTGAATCCACTTCTCAACATCTGCAATCTGCAGGTTTCATATTCGTTTCTATGGGATCGTCGGTCCGCGCATCAGGGATGCCAGAAGCGCTGCGACAAATTTTCGTGGCCGCCTTCGCCACACTTCCTTACAACGTAATCTGGAAGTGGGAAGGTATGAACTTCAAAAATCTGCCATCGAACGTCAGGACGGCGGCTTGGTGGCCGCAGCAGGAGCTTCTTGGACATCCTAAGCTACGAGCTTTCGTCAGCCATGGAGGACTTTTGTCTCTGCACGAGGCGGCTTACCATGGCGCGCCCACCCTCGTCTTGCCCGTGTTTTGCGATCACGATGGAAATGCGGCTCAAGCTGGTGAGGATTGCTTTGCAAAGGAATTTGCGAGGGGTTGGGGACTGAGAAATTGGGAATTTAGGAATTGGGAGACTGAGAATTTGGGGATTTGAGAAATTGGGAGTTTAGGGATTGGGGATTTGAGAATTGGGTAGCTGAGAATTTGGGGATTTAGGAATTGGGAGACTGAGAATTTGGGGATTTGAGAATTTGGGGGTTTAGAGATTGAGGATTTAGGAATTGGGTAGCTGAGAAATTGGGGATTTGAAAATTAAGTAACTGAGAATTTGGGGATTTAGGAACTGGGAAATTGTACATTTTGGGCTTTAGAAACAGGTAAGCTGACAATCTGGGTTTTAGGAATGAAGAACATACAAATTTCAAAGCCTTGCAAATTCAGGAATCTGTACCTTCATATATCTTGTGAAGAAAGAGTCCATCAGTGCAAAAATTTCAAATGCTAATGAATGCTTCTCTGCATTACAGAGAAATTAGGCTACGCCATGGTAATGGACCTGGCCAGGATATCAATAGGAAACCTTCGCGAAGGGATTCTGAAGGTAGGGGCAGTGCACAACAATTCGTACAGAACTGCAGCGAAAAAGAGGAGCTCATTGTTACGAGAACTGCCAATCAGTCCACGAAAATTAGCCACCTGGTGGGTGGAACACGTCGCCAAGCACAAAGGCGCCGAACATTTAAAGAGTTCAACAAGGTACATAAATTTCTCACGCATGCAAAGGATTGTAAAATGTTCAGTGTATTAGCGAAAAAATGTTGCATTGTTTCAGGTACATGAGTGTCGTTCATTATTACTCCGTTGATGTAATAATATTTTACGTAATTGCGTTGACACTGCTGGTGTACGGATTGAAAAAGTTGTGTTGGAGGACGTTGTTTAAACAAGTTGGTAAAAAGAAGATAGACTAGACTGTGGTGATTTTATTTTATGAATATTTATTACGTCACGCGTGTTGAACAGTGCAAATTAATTATTATAAATGTACAAGTGGAGGAAAGATTATAAAGTTATAATAAAAACGTTTTTCTAAACATTTTGCACATTTTCTTTAACAATTTATTTTGCAGAAAAACTTGTAACTTGAACTAAAATAATTTGTAGTTTCTTTTAAATTTCGCGCTAAAGAGGTTATCGATAGACGGTAAGTACATCGATCGATGCAACAGATTTCTCTATTACCAATTATTCGTAACGTAGATCAGGAAGCATTACACATAATGTTCACGTTCAACACGCAAATATTTACAAAGTTTACGATCTCTGCTGGACACGTAAAAAACGCGTTGAAAACAAACTCTTGAAGCTGCATAATTCAAAGATACCCGTTTATCATAACCGGAACTTCATCTGAATAAACATGATCTCATTAATAATAACAATATAAAGATTTATAGATGTTTTCAGAACTCATAAATATACAAGCTTTTTTGTGAGTCCATCTTATTCCCATTTAAATGTTCGTCTTAAACATAAATAAAAAAACAGTCATACGATTTAGGATCGTATGATCTTGTTGAATAAGAGGAACAGTCTTTGAAGAAATATCTATCGAATCGGTAATGAACCGTACCAGAAAACACTTACAGAAATGCGTACACAGACAAGTAGAATACAGTTTTTTCTCAAGAAAATGGTGGAAGGGCACGTCTTATGGTACTTCGAAACTTAACCTATCAACTCGTTTCTCGAGTGGCTATTCCTAACTGTACTTCCAATAACCTCTACAATAGACATTCCTCGTTTAGATGAGAACATGTTTTGGGATATACTGAAAGGCTCCAACAGTGTATTTTAGTACTTCCTTGAATAATGACAGTCGTAACAAGTTCCTGAAATGTTTAAATTTATTGACATTCCTTTTACATATTTCGAGTCCTAAAATTCAAAAGGTTTCTTTTAGTATTTTAAGTTCCAAATTCGAACAGTTCACACCTTTCCAAACTTCAAAAGCCTAAGAAGATACCTCATTGTCCCAAGGATTCCAAAGATGAAAAGTTTTTAAAAAACCTCAAGTTCTTGAAAAATTAAGAACACGATCCTTCTGACAGCCCTACTCTTCGAGTTCTAAAGACTGCATCCTTTACAAATACCTGAAAGATCAAATGAAAAGTGATTTCCCAGTTAAATCCGAGAAGGGTTAATCCTTTTACGAAACAAAAGGGAACAAAAGACTGTCAAGAAGAGAAATTTCAGAGGAATTCGTAAAGAAGGGGTGAAGAATGTCGTGGAAGGAGGGGATAACACCGTTGAGGGTACGGGCCTGAGATTAGTTAAGGTCCTCGCACGAACGGCGGCGCATAAGTCGGACTGCCGTCGCGGCGCTCGACAGTGTTACTATTTCCCCGGCGCGTCTACGTCCATGACCCATGGTCGAAGCGAGCGCTTGATCATGATCGGATCAGTACCAGCTGACTCGTTCGTCAGGATGTCGGTGTTCGTACCGTAACGCGTTCTCAAAGTGTCGTAGATCGTTATTTCGGACTCGAAAAACGTACGTTTCGATCGTTCGCGGTTAACGTGTTCGCGGAGGCTGTTAGTGTCGTTACGCTGGCAGGGAAACATGGGAGAGAGGTAAATGCGCTGCTATGCACGCTGGAATGTGCCGTGGTGTTTTGAAAGGACACGTTTACCCACGTGGAACACAACAGTGCCAGTTCTCGGCGTGACTCGTCGACGAAAAAAGTAAGCAGCAAAGGCAACGAGCAGACAGGAAGGAACAAGCGTACGAGACGAGACACTCGAGACGAGCGAAAGAGCGAGAGAAAGAGGCGTGCGGCCGATAGAAAGGGAGGGAGCAAACGAGACCGGAAGGGAGAGAGCGGGAGAAAGAAAAAGAGTGAGAGAGAGAGAGCGTGAAGACACGCCAAGACACGCCGGAGTTGACTGTTGTTTGATCGCGAAAACACGTGGGGAGCGACGCGGGAGTTCCCCCGGGTTCGCGTTGACGCGTTCAACGACGCAAGGGAAATCCGCGTGTATCTTGGCGATCGATCGTTCCTCGGCCGATGGCGAAGGTGCACGAGAATCCCGGTGGAAAACGGCATCCTGTCACACGAATATGCGCAAACGGTAAACGATGCTGCGCACACGGCAGTGTAGAGTTTTGATATGGTGGCGGTAGTGCGTGCGGACGTCGGGGACCCCATTGGTGACCGGAAAACAAAACGGCCGAGGTCGGGGCCGAAGTCCTCGATGCAAAACGCCCTGCCAGACCGTGTGTGTCTGACGCGACGATTTTACCCTCTTGTCTGCCTGCCGCGCCGTGACGTAATCCATTCAAGCGCTTACTACGCAATACGGGACGCCTCTGCTCTCTCTTTCTCCTCAATTCGCTTCCTTTCTCTTTTCTTTTCTTTTTTTTTTCACTACTCCCGCCCTTCCGAGGTCCCTTTTGTTTTTCCTTATCACGCGATAATGGCGGCAGGATGGAGAACCTGCACCTTGGAATATAGACACGCAGATATCCTTGAGGGGGAAGGCCACTGCGGTATGAGGCTCTCTGATGCCCCGTTTTCACTGTCTGACGTTCCCACCTATAAATTAAATATTTTTCATTCGTCAATCTCAACTCCCAAAATTTACCACTGTTTCGAACTTCCACTTTTCTCAAATTTGACATTTCTAAACCTCTAACAAACTTCCAAATCTAAAAACCCTTTTTCAATTAGAAATCTCTAAATCCTTCCTCTCAAAATAACCTCCCCAGTAAGAAACCAAACAAATCCTTCAACAAAACTCGCAATCCTCTTTATTGTCATAAATGTCAACAGTCGAATCTACGACTCCTAAATTTTCATAGTTGGCGGCGCAGGACATGCGCAGAAGTGACCAATGAAATTTGGCCATTGCCTATTAGGGATCCCCCTCTCAAGCGTTGTCTGTCCTTGTCTATAATCTAAGCTTACGGTTCATCCCTATATTCCTGACACCATGTGGAGACGGATAAAATAGTGTTTTATATGGGACGTCGTAATTACGTTGGACGTGTTACTGTTATCTGGCACGTGTCCCTTGTTTCTTCCTTTCGTTCTGTTTTCATCCGTTTGGTAACAGCGGCGCAACGACGGCTCTCTCTTTCGAGTTTGAACGAGAAGATTCGCTGTGTCGCATAAAATATCGCGACAGTGACAACACCCACCCCTTTCTAGGTTTCTTTCTTACCAATCGAAGAGAATTACGCCTTCGCTGTGGTTCAATGTCATTTGGAGAGTGCGTACGTGCGTGTCTGCAACGCGTCGCGCGTGAATACGTATAGTCTTTACGGTGTTGTTTTTAACGTGACACGGTATGAATTGGAACTGTGGCATCAATATACAAGTGTTATTGATAATTCTATATATCGAATGTATTGTTCGGGAGAAAGTGATCAAACATTTGCAACGCAAATTTAATTTGAAGCTTGTGTAAACTATATCTGAAGTTTAAGCAGCGGTAAATTGATTAGAATTATTAGATTTCATTTCAGGTTATGGTTAGGTAATATTGACAGGTTGATGTGGTTGGGGATTATAGTCGGTACTAAACAAGAATAACTATAAAACCTACAGTAAGGATAGCTTAAATTGAGGTTAGATCCTAGTTAAACAAGTAATCGTCGAATATAAATAAAATATTGAATGTGACGCTACAGTGACATTGAAAATAGCGCGAAATTTTGAATAATCCCATCAAATGCGTATTAGCAACCTGTTTGAAGGTAGGATAAGGTAAACAAGCGAAGCGTGGTCCGCAACGTTGGCGGTACAACCTTCGAGGAACGGTTTCTTCGATTTTTTCCTCCTTGTGTTATGCTCGCGATACTAACTACGCATTAGAAACGAGCCACGAATCATCGCGTCTGCCGAACGTGGTCGCGCACGTGTACGCGCAGACACGCACGCACTCTCTGTCCTAAATAAGCCCTGGAGCGAAGTTGAAGGAAAAGGTCGAAATTTCGTGTACCGTTCGAGAATATACGTCTCTTCTTTTATACCCGGTGACGCATTGTCCATCACGCTTAAAATATAATGCTAGTCGTAGATCAGGTGCCCTCATAAGCACAGGTGTGCGAGCGGATATAACAGTGAACTTTATGATCTTGTGGCGCTATTAGACAAATGATCGATTGATCAAGCAAATTTTAATTGCTTTTTTCGAGGAAAATCTTAGAAGGTGATGGATCGTCGATGTGAGCCACTGTCTTATGAAATCTCAGGCGCGAAGCCTTGAAAAAGTTCCGGCTAAGCGAGACGGAGAAAAAAGAAAGAATTAGCGTGTTGCGTGTTTTGTAATCGGTCGCGTTACGAACGCCACATCGATCCATCGCGAGCATACAACACAACATAACACTCGACCTGCTTACTTTAGTGTTTCTCTAACGACGTTTCCCTATCTTCTTTCGTTTGTTTCATTAAACGCAGTGATTTCGGACTATCGGCACGCCGAGTAATGTGGGACACACGGCAGTGGTGCTCCGGTAGTGATTGTGTTATCGACGTGTCATCATCGTGCCGCTCCAAATCCACTTCGTAACCGACACTCTATGTATCCTATGAGACACGTAAGTATTTGCCAACGATAACTTTTCTAACACGTTCTTTCTTAACTGTTCTTTCAATAAGTAATATATTCACGTGCTTTCTCTATTAGGTCGCTGGTTCGTGTGTTAGTGTGTGATGTGTGGCAAATTGTACGTGTGGATGCACTAGGACTTCTCTTACTCGACTTTGGAACGGCATGGAATTCACAAATTCTCAATTCCCAACTTTCCACGTACAATTTCTACATCTACCATTTTTCCATCTCTCAAATTTTCAAGTTCATCAGTTTCCAAATTCAAACCTTCCTTTTTCCAGGTCGTAAATTCCCAAATGCGAAGTACGATAATACCGGAATATATCGTTGTAGAAATATTGTGTTAACCGTGACATTCGATTAGCAAAGGAAGCGATCGAACGCAAATAAGCACACGCGGAGCATTAAGAGAGTCGAACGGCCACCATTCGTGTCAATAGATCGTTTATAAATAGAATCTATTAAAATATTAATTATACTCTCGTAACTCGATTTACATAACGTAAATAATTAGCTGACCGTTCATCGGGTCGCAGTTTGAACGATGCCATACAGATCAGCAAATAAATTTTAGTTACTTAATAAAGCGCAATATATTTATAACCAGCGAATTGTGTACACTGATAACGATGCAGATCGTTACGTTCGAAACGTCAGACACCAATTAATTCGCAACCAGTTCCAAAAATTAAGAAAGAATGATAATGTTGAATTAATATTTCATCATGTTGTAAACAGCTATTTAATTCAGCTAATTAACACGCGGAATAATAAATCAAGAGCACAGATCGTTTTTACGATACTGTATGAATGTTTGCATGCATAAGTTCCTTAAGAAATATTTACTTTTTGTCTCGAGAGTTTTATTTTCAATTGCATCAGTCAACGTGCTATCTTTTCGTTATCCTTTAAATCTAATTACTCACGTGACTGTGGCAATATAGCAAACCCTCTTCAGAAAAATACCATGACGCAACAAAATTCTGTAACGATTATCTCCAAATTCTAGTTGTCAACATGGAAGCGTATCTCGTAAACACAAATTCTTATCGCCAATAATCGAATATCCTCGTTTACGCGATTCAGCAATAAAACCAATTTTATTTTAATCCCGTACAGATTGTCTTAACGTTAATTCTTCTGCATAAACAATAACAAAGTTATGAAAACTACGTTTTACGAACGTTCATTCAAGATGCGTGTGAATAAAAAGGACGCCGGCGTCAGCATTTATCTTTTATCTCCAACGTAATCGCTTTTCTGCGCAGAAATACTTTTGTATCACAAACACAGGAGTTAACAGACAACCCTAAGTTCTGTCATCCCCATGTGACAATGGCCGCTATCGTTATTTGGTCGAGTTACTTTTGGCGGGAAAATGATGACGCGAGTATGCCGGTGAAACGAGATCAAAGACAATAAGCCCGAAGGTTAATTTCTCACGAGAAACGCAATAAAGAATCATAATACGTTTATGTAACGCCAGACGAGTCAGAAAACATCGACGCAACCGTTGTGACTTAGGTGACAAATACCTTGTTTGCTCTGATAACGTTATCGTGCCCACCCACGTAATAATGCAGCTTCTTTAATTGACTCATTTTGGAGCGACATTTTTTTCTCGAATATCAAGTGTGGAATCGAGGAGAGGTTTATTTTACGGTTTAGATTTTCAAGCTTGATCCGCGAGGTGTTTGAAAGATCACATTAATTAATATAATTAAATAGATTTCGAATTGAACAAAATCTACCATCAGATGGAATTTTGTTTTCTACAATTATGCGACCTGATCACCGAATTCATCAGAACAAGTTTGATTTCAAGTACCTCACCCAGTAGATACCTCAAATGCCTCAGCCATTGGCGCGAAAATCAGTGTGCAAATGTCTCAATCTCGTAAACAAGAAATAATTGAAATTTCCAAAAGGGGCATTTAGTCGCGTTCTCACTAAACGACATCGCTCTCTCTCGGTGGCATGCATGGCCGCATTATCAGGCCTCCGCTGGTAATAAACTAATCGGCTCGAAAACGAAAGTGGCGCAGTGGAAATATCCATTCGCTGTTCCGCGTTGGCCGCGTGGAAAAGTGGAAATTTCCTCGGTGTGCGTGGTGGTTGTTGTTGTTGCGTGCCGACCTCGCCGGTTTTCATGGAATAAAGGAGAAAAAGGGAAATCGCGACGTTCAAGGACGGCGCGGGCTCATCGCGGTCAATTATCGTGCGCCGACTGATCGGAGTCGCCGCGGGAGATTCGTCGATTCTGTTTCAATCGAGTCGCGCCGTTGGAATTGACGTTAAAATCGATACAGATCTGATTGATTTGTCTCCCACGGGATGGTGTTGACTAGTTTGCAATCTTTTACACTTTCGGAGATAGTTTTTACACCAAGGAGAGAGCCATTTTTAGAAACTTTTGGAGACTTCAAAATTTGGACTGCGTTTGTTGACATTGAGATTTATGCATCTAGGGATATGGGTGTCCAGGAATTTGTAGCTCTGGAGGCATGAGAATTCGAGGATCTTGTTTTGATCTAAGAATATGGCGACCTAGGAATTTGTGGATCTAGAACTCAGGGATCTACGAATCGTCAGATCTAGAGATATGGCAGCTCAAGAATTCGGAGACCATGTGTTCATAGAAACTTAAGAATCTGTGAGTCGAAGAATTTAGGAATGTAGAAACAAATTATATTTGAAAGTGGAAGTAATTGACAAAGTTATTGAAGAAGGCTAGCCGAGTCGCTAATAGACGCGCGTGAATCAGTACGTCCGTTCGTTAGCCCCTAAATAAGTTCGTGCGAAAACAAGAGACAAGCAAGTGACGCGTGCGCGTGTAACAAGACAGAAGAATGTGTCGTTTCATAAATAAACGCAATGGTCCTCGTAGCGGCGGTCTATCTTCGTATGGGAAATGTCATGGAAGGAGATCCTTTGACACGGACAATTTGGAAGATGGCGTCGAGGCGGCGACGCGTGGGACGAGGTTGAAAGCTTCCTGGAAACATTTTCTCACGGTCGCGATGCGTGCTAGTTCCGGTACTAGATCGACTCGAACGCTGAAAATAGATCATTGATCGATCCGTCTCGGACACCTCGTTTCCCTCGTTCGTGTGACCCACTAGATTACGTACACATTTAGCGTGACATTTAATTTTATTACATTTGATGTCATTATCATCGATTTACCGTGAAAATGTTACAGTGTCATTTATTTGTAATCGTAACATTGGATGTCGACATCGAGTGTTCGATGATAACGCGATCCAAACATAGTGCGATCACTATCTAGATTATTGAAACCACGAAATCGCTACGTGATATTAAATGATAGGGCTCGTCCTCAAAACGCACCCTTATTTATGGAGCGTAAGGCTCAAGGGGATGCGTCTCGATGTCATTAACCCCTGCTACAAAGATTTAAGGATCCTATTGTGTTGATCATTCAAATTAGTAGTCCGGTTATGTAGATGCGAACCTTTTGGGGTTGCGTTTCAGGAGTAGAACGGACAATTTTTAAAACGATAAAATCTTCAATGTTCTTTTATCGTTTTCTCAAGCAAAATTGAACTGTCTGAATTGGGTCACGTGGAATTGAATCGCAACTAAATCACAAGAAAATTGAATCACGTCTGAATCTCAATAGCTCTCGAATTGCCTCGAGTTAACGCGAAAATTGTACGTAATTGAATCACCGTGAATGAAATTGCGTGAAATTGATACACGTTGAGTTTCCTCGAGTCGACCTCGCAGAGAACTCGTGTCGAAATTTCGTCAAAAGGAGGAAAAACTGAATATTCTCTAATTCTCGCACCTGAAACGGTGAAAGTTCGAAATGTTCGATACACGGTTAGTAACGATTGACTAACTACCATAAAAACATTTAGTGTATTGATGTTCGATAATTTTCTCTGAGGGTGCGAGGACAAAGTTCGTATTTTATTGAACCGTCGTTAACTTTCTTCGTACCCTTCAAGGAAAGAATGACAAATATGGCTGGTGACGCAACCGATTGACACCCGGTGACGCAATGATGCAATTTTTGGCCCGTCATTTGTCTCTCCCTTCGTCGCCACCATCAGCTCAAACGAGAGTTCTTTGTTGCTTGTTTGTCATCGCGACATTGTGTTGTTTGTGCAAGCTTCGCTGTAATTTATGCTTCTAGAAATAATTCGGTATTATCTACGGCTTGCATCCGTCTTACGAGCTTCGCTCTGCAAATCGGACGTGGCCCCGTTCGAAGATAGATCGAGGAAAACAAATTTTTGAATACTTGCTCTCTCAAGCTTTTTCCACAAGCTTTATACTTTTACATCACCCTTCGCTTGATTAGTTACATTAGTATCCTACTGTTACATTGTTACCATCATTAGTACATCATTAGTACATGTAGTCAATTAGTGCATACAGTAGCATTACTTGTACGTAGTGGAGGATTTTATCATTGGAAGATCAGAGAGAATGTTCAAGGTACATGGCGTGTAAATTTGGAGATACTAAATGAATTTAGTATCATGATATACAAGGTGGTTATATAATTGAAAGCAAGTAATTAGAGCATCTGGTAGAATTGTAGTGTAAGACGTTAACGAGCATCCGTTCAGAATGTTTCGTTCGGTACGCGTAAGCTCGCATGCTGGTTACGATGGCAAAATGCCGCGTGTATCAACGAACGATCGTGGCAAGCTGTAATTACGACTAAACTAATTATATCGTTACGGGGCAATCGTATCTGTGCCTCCTCGTGGTGGATTCGTTGTGCGTTACCACTGCGTGACTCGTTTTTCGTTGCTCGAAAAATAATTGTGAGGCCAAATATCGTTTCGACGAATGCTCATCGAACCATTGTTCTCACTGTAATTACATTGTAACACGAATAATACCGGCTATATTAATTGCTCGATCAATGTGAACCTCGCTCGCGAATATCCGGTTAATTATACCCAAGAATATTTCATGGCTAACCAGTTGAAACTGTTATTTAATGACACGATGATTGTTATCTTTCTAAGGATTAACGCCACACTACTGTTAATTACTATTTCCTTATTTTTAACAAGTTCGTTACAGTTCTACGTTATATCTGCTATATTGCAATTTAGCTGATCCTAGAAATCGGCTATATGTTAACAAGTTCTCTTGGAATGTTTAATACCAACAGGGTTGCTCAATTTGATCGTTTAAATTCTACTTGTAATACCATAAAAATTACGATTTCTCCGTTCACACGAGCTTGAATCTCAATTGCAACGCTTGTCACCTTGGGACTATTTAATGCGTTCCATAATTTCCAGCAAATATCAGGTAACTTTAAAGTTATCGTCAATTGCTTCACCTTCGAGCAACATTCTACGTTTCTGCGACGTAAGATCTGATCAAGAGCGATACGCCCAGTTCTCTTGCAAGAACTTTGTCCTGAAGATAAAGTATACAGAGTGAGTCATCTGAAACGGAACATCAGAATTCAATAATGTCTGATGTTATCGTCTTCCAACAAACTAGATGACTGCTTTGTTACGTTTGCAAAATTAAATACAAATTTAATTCTTTCATTCAAGTAGAGTCCTTACATGCTTCACCTTATCAGTTGGAACAATTGTCAAAGTAATTACATGAGCAATTACTTGCAAGATAATCTTTACAGGTATTCACAACAATTGTTATAATTACTTAATTGCTGCAATTACAAGACAACTGGGAAATTGAAAAACGTCAAATTATATCTCCTCAGAGAATCCGCTAAAAGTTCCGAAGTAACTTTTCCCTAGTTGGTACCGGAAACTCGATGAACAAAATGGAGTAGAACGAGGAATGGACGTTGAACGAACGTTCCCGATGGATTCCCGAGCCGGAAAGTTTCGGCACGAGGTTACAACGTCATGTCCATCTAATTATGGTCCGCTTAACGTAACGCTTTGCTCGTGAGTCAGCTGTTGACGTTCTTTCAAACGTTTCGCTAACCTCGATGCTCCTCCTCTCTTCTACATCCCTGCCGTTAATCGAAATTCCACGAATACCTTGCATATCGTATAAATATTTCTGTTTTTGTTGCGTCAACGTTACGAGTGAATAAACAACGCTCTTATCACTTTGCAATAATAAAAAACACCTTCTGTTTTCTTTCTTAACGAGAGACTTCGATCTGGAACTTCTGTTGAGAGGTTGGTGACACGTGCTTGACATATAATGTCAATACTTTGGAAATTTGTTGTTATTGTTATAGTGCTTGTTGTTGTTATTGTTATAGTGGTGATATTATCAGAGTACATTGTTACTCCAACTCCCCAATTTTAGAACCTCCAAATTTCTAAGTCACTAAATTTCCAAGTGATCAATCTCGTAACTGTTATCTATCGATTAATACGAACAATCGCTTCAGCCTTGGTATAATCTGAGCCAGCTCGGATTAAACGAATTTACCGAGGTTGGTGGAACGCCAACGATTACGCATGCATCAACAAAGTGGCAAGTCGAAAAAGCAAACACCCCGAATGAATATTTATTAGCGGCTCGATCGACGTCCGCGGAGGTTGGAATAACCAGATGAAGTCTGGATGATGCCACCTAAGTTCCTCGACGAGACTTCCTCGAATAATCTTACGAGTCTTCAAGGTAGAAAGGCATATAAAATAAAATTGCTGTCTCGCGATGTTTTCATTACGAGTCGACATTTTTTGGTATTTATGACGAGTCAATCCGACGCGATTGGATACGCGTACACCTCGAAGAGAGCTGGTGTTAGAAAGTTGCAAACCGTTAGACGGAATAAAGCTTCTAATAAATGGTGTGTCTTCCACTGAAAATACAGCTACGAGCGTTCACTGGCCTCGACGAGTGCTGGCATACTTTTCTGATAAGAACAAACCACTGTACGTTAATTAATTTTCTGATTTTCTGTGGGAGACGTCGTTTAGCGTTGCTTATTTTCACCACGCGAAATTGCTACGTAGGTGTGACTGGATCGGGTTCAATGGACTCCGTCTCGGACGATCTTTCACGGAAACAAGTTTGTTGATATAACTGGTCGATTGTTTGCTCATATGAGCTCATAGATTTGTAGCTTCACTCGCGATTAGTACAGTCAAGTTCAATGATCATTGCTGAAAATAGAGTGCTCAATTTTGCGGGAGCTGGTTTTAATATTCGTGGCGATTCAAAATAGCTTCATGGTCGGCTGCTCAAATGATTCACAATTTTAGATTGTACGGTGAAAAGTAGGCAGTTTTAATACTTGGAACTGTTCACTCAAAATATTGGCTACTTCATGAATTTTGTCCTTAATTATTTGAAACTATAGTTCGCGTACTCGAACGACATAAATTGTGCAGAACAGTCACCGAAGCAAAACTGTTCATACCACTTGGAGTTTGAGTGCAATGTACTCAAAGTGCATATTGCAATACTCAAAGGTACTCGAAATAGTTTGGAGTAAACAAGTCGCGGCAAAGGCAGACAGTAAACATCCGACATTGGTGTCAGATTCGTAGTTCCACGTGGCTCAAAATAATTTGAGGTCTCAATAATTGAACTGCAGTCGTTTCCTCGTTCGTTATTACATCGAGCTCATAAACGATCCATCATAACGCGAAACACCTGTCCGTTTACTTGTCTTAACAGGTCGTGCAACTTTCTCTCGAAGCGTTCTATTTAGAATGTTACATTGCTGAAAATAATTCTGGCAATCTATTCGGGTATGAGGTAACCAATATTTCTGGAAACCATACAGACTATGTAAACTCTATCAGAATTCTAATCTTTGATTCATACGCGCTCTTTTTTACTTTCGCCCTTCCAGCCGATATTTTTCACCTCGTCAAAAGAAATCGTATTTGATTTTTCATTGATACGAAGCTACCCACGTAGCTTGAATCGTACGTTGCCGTCTCGAATTCCACGACATAGTGGGCGATAAGAAACGAAGGGGACCCAGGCACGAGCCAATCTGCTGCTTATCAGCTTGTTATCAGCATCGCGTCAAGTTATGAATGGGCGGAATCTCGCGCCAGCTTGACCAATTTCACGTCCTTTCAATCCCACTCCTCTAAACGAAAGCGCAATTTTTTCCATCAAAAAAGAGCTACTCAACAACATATTTTAATTACCTAACTTTCCTGGATGTTTAGTTCAAGTTGCTCAACTTTCATTTTTTAAAAAATCTCTTTCGCATACTAAAACCACCACATCTATTAATATAATTGTTCCAAATTTCTCATAGTATCAGACAATTACCAGTTCAATCCCGATTGCTACAATTTCAAATATTCAAGTATTTTCCGAAAAGGTCTCTTGAATAGCGTTACGCATGCGCAGTACAGTTGCGCGCGCACGCGCGCCACTTCTATTCAAAGAAACAAGTTTTTAATAGTTTCAATTTCTAATCCACAGAAAATTGTCAATGCCCAATCGTTGCGTGCGAGAAACAGCTCAAATTGTGTTAACAGAAACTCCTGCGATTTCAAACATTTAGCGTATACTCGCTTATATTACTGTTAGATTATGAAGTGCTAATCCATTTAATCTGCGAGTGTTAAGTAACGTTAATTGCTGGTAATCGCGAAAAGTTTAATGTTTGATTACCAGGCGTTGTTCTTCTCAAATCGTCGAAATCGTGAAACGAACCGGGGCTATTGCATAAGACGGCGAGTAAATAGTCTGGTTGGAGTAACAGTAAATACCGTTCGTGCGCTGTTATTCCAAGCCATTCAATGTGCTCTTCCGAGGCTCGTGCACGTGCTACCGCGAGCGACTTTCGTGTTTGCCCATTGTGCAATTATCGCTTTATCGCCTCTTGTAATTTTGCTTGTGACGAGCAAAAGAGAACACGTTCACGCGTTCTTGTATCTATCAAGGGTGCCGATGGAACAAATCTTAATGGATGTAGGCAGCATATAATTAACCTTTCCAACACACAAATTATTAACATTACTTTACATGATATGGTACACATTTTATCCTTTTACTATTTGTATAGCAAAAAAGTTCACACCCATTCAACCCGACTATAATTACACGTTTTCCAATCGACATTTCCCAACGATCCGCGTCTCGCCCCCGGTGACGCAGATAAAAAACGAATTCGTTTCGGACCAAAATGACACGCTTGTAAAGCGAAAAATTATAGCGTCGTCGCGGTTGCCGGAGCGGAAAACGCGTACCGGGAGAGAAGGAGAGAAATCAACGCGGCAGAAAGAGAAACGATGACAAGCCAGAAGGAAAAATATCTGTCGGGTGGATGGGTTTATCGAATGTTTTCGTCGTTAAGTGCCACTTCATTTTCTCCATTGCCGGCTAATAATCCGCCAGTGAATTTGAATGGGGACCGTCGATCAACCTGCTACGCGATGCTTAATCGAAGAACGAGCCTTTCCTTTCCAAACAAATTGCGTTAATTACGAGCGCTATCCACGATGAGGCTTCTACTCGATTTATCAATCTCCCGCGATACGGAAACGATACTATGACCCATTTTTCTTTAATGTAAGTTTCATGTAGCTTCTATTAAACGTTCTCTTCAAAGCTTTCGAGATAACATTCATTTTCATTAACTAACATGCAAATTTCGACCGTTTGTATGTTAATACGCAAATTTATATAATGGGCCATTTACGTAATACACGGTAAACCTACAACAATAAATTTGTACGAAATTGTGTACTAGAGTCTTGAAAACGGGTAGAGGGAAATATGAGAATTCGCGTACCACGAAAGGTTCATTTGAGAAGTAGTTGAAAATGTTCTCCCCAATGGTACAATGACGAATCGAAAGCGGGCGTCTGGCAAACAGTTCGTCGACGTAGCTTCTTAAAGGGTCAAGTGATCGGTTCAAGTCGACGATCGCAATCTAAAACGTGTCTCGAACAATCGAGATTCCCAGAATCACAACCCATCAAGCATCTAAACACTGTCGATTGTTCGCAGGCGTTCGCAAGCGTCGCTGGAGCTATGAGGGCCAGGAAGTTCTTCATCTTCAACAAGAAACTCTTCTGAATCGGAGTCCGCATCGGCAAAACTGACGGAGTATGAGGCTACCTTGACCGTAGGAGCCTCTTCAAGTTCAGAAGCTGGGGGTTAACGGATAAGGAAGCGGATAAACGACGAATCGAATCCGTTGAAGCGTATTTCACGTGGTCAACGAGCCGAACCGTCGGTTAACCGAAGTCTGACAGAGTCCTGGCCGTGGCCGAGTGAGGCATCGATCGATCGGACCGATTAATCGAGAGACTCGTGTGCGTGGAGGCGGTTGACACCGGTGAAGGGTGGGGTAATTTCAGAAGGTTTCACGATAGAGCAGCCTGGTCAATAGGACAGTGTCGATGAGACAAGAAGATGACGAAGATGAGGTGGTTGCTGCTGATCGTGTTTCTCTGCGTCGCGACGCGGCTGGCCTACTGCCAGGACAACGGCTGGTCGAGGACGAATTACCGCAACGACGCTGCTGGCATTCAGGCCAAATACGAGACAGATTATGCGAACAGGAAACTGGAGGACATCGGGCTGCTCAACGAGGAGAGACATGTACGCCACTGGGTCGACGGCGGTTTCGACGACCCCTTTTATGATCAGATCGTTTCCTACAGGAGCAACAGGGCGATCGATGCTTCCAGGTACAACTGTCTTCCTTTCAACAACTTTCTTTTCGACTAAGTTCTCGTATGACTCCCTAGCTGAGTCCCTAACACGAAATTTTCAATATGTTATTTATTTTTCCATATTCTGCATGAAACGAATAAAAAAATTGAACGAATTGTGACGAACGCAGGAAGGCAATCGTTTCAATTATGATTGCAGATCGACGGAGGCAAACACGAAAATGGGCCAGCAACCTGGCCAATCGAGCAAATTGCCGAAACCGACTACAAAATCGACGGACATCCGCGAGAAGACTCGACGGTATAAAAACGTGACGATCGGTGACGGTATTTGTCAGAGCATCGACATCAGGAACGGCGCATGGGCCTTCGGTATCATGAAGGATTGCCATGTCATCGAGGGATTCCTGCAGATCGTCCTGATGGAGAACGGTGTCGAGAAGGATTTCCAAAACATCAGTTTTCCGAATCTCAAGGAAATCACCGGATACCTTCTGATGTATCGCGTCAACGGCCTAAAAAGTCTTAGCAACCTGTTCCCCAACCTCGAAGTGATCCGGGGCAATATTCTATTAACAGATTATTCTTTCATGCTGTACGAGATGCAAAACTTGCAAGAGGTAAGTGTCCGGGCGTCATGAAACGTGGAATGTAATCAATATTTTAAAATTGAAAATAGTTTAAAGAGCGATGTGGCAGGATAGATAGCAAATTGGTGAAAGGCGTCGATGTTTCAATATGCAGCGAAAAGATAAACACGATACGGTGGAATAAAATCGCGCTGTTTGCAGAGCAAATATTTTCGAAAGATACCCGCAGGTAGTACCTCTTTGAATGAAAAAAGAGGAGGAAAAAACGAAACAATATGTGTCAAGGGGTGAAGGTGCGAACGATTCGGTGCGGTGTTATTCCTGAAAATAAACGCGGATCAATATTCGCTTAGTTCGCAAATATTTGGACGATATTGCCTGGCTATTTTCTGTTTATTAACCGCGATTCTAACGAACTTACGTTTACCTTCAATTTGCTGCCAATTTGAGTAATTGACAACTGAGGAAGTTGTAGATTGCAAAACTAAAATGTTTAAATTTAGGGGTTGCAAAATAGGAAATTTGGGATCTGGGAAGTCGAGAAATAGAATACTTCAGAAGTTGAGTGTTGCGAAATTTGGGAGCAAACAGTATACTAGCTCATAGTCCAATTCTGTCGAATCGCCACGTTCGTGGACGATACAGTCATTCCTGACTTCGATGCTTCGTTCCAATTCGTTCTGGACTCAGCCAGTTGACCCCTCGGGTCAAGTGACGTTAATTAGTCAATCGAATTAACCAGTCGTTCGACCTCTGTTCGGTTGAGTTAGTAAATCGGTGTATCGCCGATTTTTTTTTGACTGGCTCGGTCCACGAAGTACCCTCAAATATATTTTCGAGCGAAATTTTCTTCCGTTGCAGATCGGCCTGAAGAATCTCAGAGAAATCTCCAGAGGTAGCGTTCGAATCGAAAAGAATCCGTCTCTTTGTTACACAAACACATTGAACTGGGATCTGATCGTGTCCGCGGGGGAGAACGTCATCAAGGATAACGGGGAGGAGGCCTCTTGTCCTGGTATTATATTTCCTCCTTGTCTTATCCTTTAATTATCCCTTTTTTTTTTTATTTATTTATTTGCACGTTCCGAATGAGCTGCTTCTTTTGTCTGGCTTCACCCTTGCTTGATATGCTTTTGCTTTTTGGAGGCAGTTTTCATCCTGTAATCATTCGTTCAATTTTGTCATTTTCTGTTACGTTTCTCAAACTTTAGTATTGCGGACTTTTCAGTTGCTAAAGTTCGTCAAAGTTTAGTTGCTAAAATTACCTGTTGAATTCTTTATATTTTAGCAATCTACAGTTTGGGAAACGCTATTAATCTTTTTGTTCATACGTTTTAATATATTTGTACATACTTAAATTTTCGTGACTAAGATTAATTAACACTCGATCCCCCGACACCAAACAAAAGTTCCACTGCTTCGCACTAATCAGCTGTTGTATTTTTTTTTCATCTCTGTTACAGAAGACACTGAGCTTGGTTAATATTAAATCCCAATCTACATGTAACGTATTAGATACAAGCACACGACGTTAAATAGGGCGTATGAAAGTTTCCACACCACAAATATTTCATCTCACGGTGAAAATGTTTTAACATGATACGAACAAAAACGTTGATGTCGTTCACTGTTACATTACCGTTTGCACGTTAAAACACACATTCATTTAACCTTTCTTCGAATTCACATTCGATGAAGCAAGAACTTGTACAGCTTTGTCGCTTCATATAAAACTTTTACACATTTAGCTGACACTTTCACTCGTCGTTATTCGAAAAAGGGTTAAATCCGCGTAGAACTACCGGGTGATCGCAATATTAATCGATCATTCCCTTTTCCAGTGTGTTCCCATTGTCCCGAGGGTTATTGCTGGACTTCCCAGCATTGTCAGAAGATAGATAAGCCAAATTGTCACGAACAGTGTATCGGCGAGTGTCGAGGACCTTCGGACAGCGAGTGTTACGTGTGCAAACACTATCGACACCAAGGAAAGTGCGTGGAAACGTGTCCTCCTCATCTGTAAGCAACTGTTGTATTACATACTGGCTCCATCGAAACTGATATCGTTCGATAAAAGTATCAGAAGATAATCTAAAATATTAATTGTTCGCAGATACTCCTATCTTTCGAGACGATGCGTAACGAAGGAGGAGTGCGTGAAAATGAATCGATTGCGAAGGATCTACTATTTCCTGGAGGAAGGGCAAGCTTGGAGGCCGTTCAACGGATCCTGTGTGACTCACTGTCCTGAAGGATACGAGTACGCACTCGACGAAAACAACGTAAGAAACTTTTCTCGTTCGATTAATTAGCCAAACGCGTTAGGGAAGTCGTGTGATTACACGAAGGAAGTTCTGAACTCGTATTTAAGTCGAGTATCGTGTTCGTATTTAATTTCCAAGGCCAAAGAGAGGCAGAGAGAGAGAGAGAGCGTCGTTCATTATCGCAAAACACTCGAGTGTTAAAATGCTAAATCGCCAATTACGGAACGACAAGGTTTTCATATCGTTCTACTTTCGAAGTTTGAAAGTGGTGATAATTGATGATTGCACGGTAGCCGGTAGATAGTACAGATAGCCGACTAACCTTTCGAAATATATCCTGTGCTGAGTTCTAGCTTTCGTTTAGATAACAGTTTACGCGGTGTACCGTTCGCCATAAGATGAGCTCTGAAAAGTTCTCCCTTATCTTGTGACAGATGCATTTGGATATTTAAAAATTTGATAACACGAAATCACCTTGCAATTTCAGATGACGACCTGTCGCCAATGCGAGGGCAGCTGTCGAAAGGTCACCCATGGCTCCCTGATACGCCACATCTCGGATGCTCAGAGTTTCCGGGGTATAACCGTGGTGAAAGGTGCCCTGGAGTTCCAGATTCGAAACGGGAATCCAAACATAATGAACGAGTTGAGCGACGCGTTTGGCCTAGTAGAAGAGATCACGGAATACGTGAAGATTACTCATTCGTTTCCGATCACGTCGTTGAGCTTCTTCAAGAAGCTGAAGGTGATCAAAGGGGAGAAGCTGGATATAAACAACGCGAGTCTGGCGGTGTTAGACAACCCTAATCTGTCCAACCTGTTCGCTCCGGACCAGAAGATCAAAATCGAGAACGGTCGACTGTTTTTCCATTACAATCCGAAGCTGTGCCTCTCAAAGATCGTGCAGTTCAGCAAGATGGTGAACATCTCGAACTTCACGGATTTGGAGGTGCAGCCGGAGTCCAACGGCGAGAAGGTGGCCTGCGACATCGTGAACATCAACATCACCGTTAAAGACCTGGGTCCGGATTTCGCGGACTTGGTTTGGGACAGCTACAAGCCGCCGGAAGGACAACAACTGCTCAGTTATCTGCTCAATTACATCGAGACCGAGAATAGGAACATATCGTACGAGTCCAACGCCTGCGGAGGCAACAACACCTGGCAGATCGTCGACGTGGATATTCCGAGGCTCAACTCCACGGTGTCCAAGCACATCGTCAACTTGAAACCGTACACCATGTACGGCGTGTATGTCAAGACGTTCATCGCGAAGAACTCTAACTACTTCGTGAACCCGGTTGGTCAATCGGAGATCATCTTCTTCAGGACCAAGAGTACCATACCGTCGCCTCCGACGAACGTGATGTCGTCAAGTCTGAGCGACTCCGAGATCTTAGTGAAATGGGATTTGCCCATATACCCGAACGGACCAATAGGGTACTACATTCTATCCAGCGCCGTGATACCTGAGGACAATGACCTGATCTCTGCGAGGGACTACTGTAACAACACGCTGGAGAACGAGATCGAAACGACGGAGGCGGTACCGGAAGTGACCATAAAGACACCAGTGCCGAGTATAACCAACTGTTGCTCGAAGAACGCTAACAGGAACATCGTCACCTCGAAGAAGTTCGAGATCTTTTGCCTCCAGAACACGACTATCAGCTACATATCACCCGGCTGGAAGGATTACTGCGTCTACAACAACTACAACTCCATGCTGGACGACCGATTCTACGAGATGACGAACAATTTGTCCACGCCGCGACCTGAAGAGGCGAAGACTGACTTCGAAAGTTCCCACAGCCACGTGGACGAAGCTCCGATCTTGTATAATGTCACTGGACAACAGAACTCGTTCGTTGTCAAAGGTTTGCGACACTACACGCGCTACACCATCAGCATAGCTGCGTGCGGAGTCAAAGTGGACGAGAAGAATATGTGCTCTTCGGTCCAGTACACGAACAGCAGGACGAAGAAGCGCGAGAGCGCTGACAACGTGGAGGGTGTCAAGGTACTGGTGACCAACAACACCATCGTGGAAGTGTCCTGGGACAAAGTGGAGGATCCCAATGCCGTCACGGTTTCCTACACCATCGAGTACACGAATCTAGACGTGAAGGACGCGAAGAAGAGCACCGAGTGCATACCGTACACGAGTCGCAAGGACGCCTTTAATGGCTACTTCTTGAAGAACCTGGTTCCCGGGAAGTACAGTCTGCGAGTTCGTTCCACGTCCTTGGCAGGAGACGGTGCCTTCTCGGAAGTGGTTTACTTCTCCGTGGGTCTAATCGACACCGCTCCGGTAACGTTGATCGCGTTGCTGACCGTGGGTTTCGTTTCCACGGTGCTGCTTGTGCTGATCCTACTCCTGAGGAACCACCAGAAGAGGAAGAAGCAAGAAAGACTGATAGCCAGCGTAAATCCCGATTACATAGAGACGAAGTACGTGATCGACGAGTGGGAGGTGCCCAGGGAGAGCGTGGAGATTCTCGAGGAGCTAGGTCTGGGCAACTTCGGCATGGTGTACCGTGGAATCTACGACAAGACCGTCTCCGTGGCAATAAAGACCATCTCGAAGACGGCCAGTCAGAGGGAGAAGAACGAGTTCCTGAACGAAGCTTCGGTGATGAAGAACTTCTCCACGTACCACATCATCAAGCTCCTAGGTGTGGTGTCCATAGAGAACCCTCCGTTCGTCATCATGGAGCTGATGGAGAACGGGGATCTGAAGACGTACCTGCGTCGAATTCGCGACACCAGCTTGGTACCGGACGCGTGCAAGATAATGCGAATGGCAGCCGAGATCGCGGATGGCATGGCCTATCTGGAGTCCAAGAAGTACGTCCATCGTGACCTTGCCGCGAGGAACTGTATGGTCTCCAAGGACCTAGTCTGTAAGATCGGTGACTTCGGTATGGCCAGGGACGTCTACGAGACGGACTACTACAAGATCGGCAGAAAGGGACTGCTCCCTATTAGATGGATGGCTCCCGAGAATCTTTCCGACGGTGTGTTCACTTCGGACTCTGACGTTTGGTCCTTCGGGGTGGTTCTGTACGAGATCCTAACCCTCGCCGAGATACCCTATCAAGGCTTCTCGAACGAGGAGGTGCTCAGCCACGTGCTGCACAAGGGCACCCTGAACATCCCTCGCAACTGTCCCGAGAACATCCAGAAGATTATGGAGAAGTGTTTCAAATGGCGGCCCAGCGATCGGCCGACCTTCATGGAGATCGTGTCCGAGCTGGAGCCGTTCTTGGGCCAAGATTTCTACGAGAAGTCGTTCTACCATTCGGTGGAGGGCGTGGAGAGCCGCAATTCGGGCATGAAGAAGCCGTACCATCACGCAGCGCCCATCAGGTTCCACTGGGGCAACGAAACGGCCAGGTGGGTGAAGGAGTTCGAGGACAACGTGACGTTGCTCGACCAGACTAAGGCTGGCACCAGCAGGGCCCGCATCTTCAAGAACGGTTTCCAGCATTTCGGTAACGTAGCCAACATGGAGGATGTACCTCTCGATCGATGAGATTAATTTACACGCGTACACACGGTCTCTCTGTATTTGTAGTCAGTTGTGACGCGGACCCTCGCAAGTCACAAACTCGTCGACGTACCATGTACAAAACGATACTCAGGGCAATGAATCGCGAAACGAGGGTCCAGCGAGCACGAGATAGACGAGGGACATACGTTTTCCTTTTATTTCTTCGTTTATGACACGAGCATCGTTTATTTGCGACACCCTCGGTCTCTCTCGGTACTCGTTGACGTATGTAGGATGACGACGAGCGACTGAAAAAGAGATTTTCACCGTTTTTCGTGTTCGAGCATACTCGTCTGACGAGAAAATGCGAGCCTAACCAAAAGCGTCTAGATTTCGAACGCGTTAGGTGTTCAGAGTTTCGTCTCTTTTTATCTGTTCTTTTTTCCTAAGCGTAACCAAAAGCTCTAACTCCTCGGCCATGCGAGTCTACGAACTGTTCATTCCTTGGAAGGGTTATCTACTGTTTTTCTTTTATTATTATTTTTTTTATTTTTGTCCTTTCGTGAGGATTTTCTGTTTCCTAGAATAGCGGTATCCTTGACCTACTTTAGAGCCACACGCGAAAGAACTGATTAATTAAATATACATGTACGTATTTGGTATTGCGTTAGATTCATGCGGACATTCTGTACACGGAACTACAATGGGTTCTTCGCTATTTCATTGGAAAGTCGGACGAAATTAGTTTCGCTAGACTAGGTCGACCGCTCGTGGACACGAATCTTTTCACTTTCGTATCAGGTTCACGTTTTCTGGTGCTGTTCACAATGCACTTCTGTTGTCTCGATTAACGTTGATTGCTACGATCGAAAGATAACAAATTTTCTTATACCTTGAGACTTCAGGTTCTCTCTAAATCGCAAACCTATTCGTCGAATCAAATTCGTAGCACTCGAGTTAATCGAATAGTGGTTGTATAAACTTTCCTTTCTTTTGTATTTTTGAGCCGTTGCTAAAATAACCGACCGTGTAACAAAGTGTATAAATCGTTGCAAAATAAGGAGAGAAAATTTACTTGATTCGTCGATCGACATGAAGCGTTGTGCTTCAGACGGATCAGAAGTTCTAGTAGGTATATACATATATACATATCTATCGATATTTTTCTCTCTATACAGAAATTTTCGCTTGAGAGACATTCTTAGCAATACCAGACAAACTCTCTGTCCTGCAATACCTTTAGGATCACGAGGTTAGATCGTGCATTCGTTTATTTTTTATACCTACCATTTCGTGAACTTTTTAATAAGATCTTCAGGGATTCAGATAATTCTTTTCTGGTTACGGGTGATTCGAGTTTGAAACGTTGCAAAGTTGGGTTCAAGACTAATCTTAGTGAACAATATAAGTGACGGTGGAATAATATTTGAATATTCAGGAAATTGAAAAAATTGAACCGAGAAAATTTTGTTAGGACAAACGAGAATCACCCAGAAAAAGTCAGATGAACCATGACCCACCCAGTTACCGTACACTATGTTCATAAAAGTCGCCAAGATTTCTCGGTCCACACATTCTCACACACACGTACACACATTCACAGCAGAGTTCCTTGTTACATGCATACCATTTACACGAGGTGCGATCCATTAATCGAACAACTTAGACACCTCGTGTTAAGGTATGTTGTAAGTAAAACTTGCAATAAGCATGCCAACAATCTTTGCAATAAGTACACGTATATGTATATTAATAAAAGGTAGATATAAAGCTGTTAGAAGCTTGATTAAGCAGAGAGAATTCTAAGAGACGACAGAGTCATATCTCTATTTTATTGTAATGATATATATATACACATATGTATACACACATTCGGATAAGTATTTTTACGGCGACCGTATTTATTCTTCGATCGATCGGAAACAGGGGAGTAGTATTCACCTGAACATATGTATGCAGACGGTTGACATGTACACTCACGTGCAACACTTCATGGATTTATAGCTTTACGTTCTTTGGCTCCGCCCTTTCTTTCTACGTAGCTCTTTTAGACCTTAGTTCTATTTCTTTCTATGTCCACATTTGGAGCCTTCTGATCCACCCTTCTTTAAATTCAAGTCAAAATTTTTCCCTCTATTTTTCTTAGCTCCTAAAAATTGAAATCTCTATCCGTAAGAAGCCATTGCACCTGGATGTACGTTAATGACCTACCATAAAAGGATTCCTTAGGGAAACTGGCGAGAAGCCCCATTCGCTGTAAACTTGACATAAGATGTAATAACTCTTGAATATCGTAGCAAGTAACTAGTGAGGGCTCGAAGGTACATTCGCTATAATACTCGGGAATTACAACGCATTATGCCTAGTTTATTTCCCTAGGGAAGTCTAGTATACATATGCCCGTTAGAGTATGCAGTGGCTCGTTTGAAATCGTCTACGGTTTTTTATTTCCTTGATGGAATTTTTAGTTGCAATTTAATTTATCTTTCGTTCAAATTGTTTTGTTTGGAAGAGAAATAAATTTAATTTTGTATCTTGATATTCTTGCAAACCATCAACATGAAAGCAATATAAAGTGTTTGAAATTTGACAAATTTCGTTCTTATTTGAATGTGTTATTTTGCAAATTAAATCAAACTGAGATAAATTAATAGAAATGTACCTAGACACCTAGATGGATAACGAGACACCAGGTAGTTGCATCTTTAATTTAAAACTAGTAACTTCTCATGTATATACATGTACATACACGTACACATACACGTACACACATATATTTTATTATAAACGAAAAAAAAAACAAATAGTTTTTACGTTTATATATTTAAATTATTACATTTCTCGTATGGTATTTAACCGCGTCTTTACCGAATATAATTAATTCGTTTTACTATTATACCTAGAAGTTCCTCTTAATTTAGCAATATCGATTCATTTAATTTAACGATAACTAGAATAAAAAATTAGCGATAGTAATACGAAAAGCAGGGATAAAATGATTTACGTAAATGAAAGTCTGACCTCTGCTAATATACACAATCTTTCTCTCTTTTTTTATATTCATTTTACCCTTTGCACTCTTTACAGATTTTTCTATAGAAAATTCGCTCGTTAATTTATATGTTGTACAAAGTACTCGTTTTTCTCGTGAAAAGTTATATATTCTATTGTTTTTGAAATGTTCAGAGTGCAAAGGGTTGAATTAACGCGTTTGGTAAAGTGGCTGTGTTCTAGCCCGCGATATCGCGTGACGATCGATATCGAGTGACCGAACGCGTTAAGGGATGATGTACAGTCGATTACTCGCGTGAAAACGGTCACAGGTATTAATATATTAAAAATTGCTGAAAGTGCGACGCTCATTTCGTCGCCAAACTTTAGAAACCACCGGAAGCTCTTAAAGTCCATACATCGTTAATTTTATCCTGAAAGGCAAAAGGATTGCCGCCATTTTCTCAACTATTCCGTCTTTATCTTCTTGTCCCAGTGCGAAACTGTTTGCAGAATTTTGCGGAACAAAAATATTCCTTAATTAACTAAAAAAAATATTCACAGTGACTTTATTTATCTTACAGAAGTTTTTAGAGTCAGATTTTTCTCCGAATTCGGTTCTGCAAAAATTCAGTGAACAATACCTAGAGAATCGAAAGTCCTGAAACGTTCACCGTCGCACACGTTGTACATATGTGTCTGTGTAACAATTAGTGATAATAACAAGCCCGTATAGAACCGTACCTGAATGTTGACCCGATAATGCGACTATTCATACAAATTATATTCATACAAATTTTGATAACTATACGGACGTAGATCAATAAGAAGTGTAAACGTTCGATTAGCAACGGTGCGTGTGTATATATAGGGTGTCTTAAAAATTCGCAGCGAAAAACGATTCGAGAGAATTGAAGTATCTTTTCTTTACGGTCAACCGGTAACTTATATCTTTTTTATTATTTAATTATATAGTGACAATAAAAGACTGAAGTATAAGTTTATCCGCGACCGGGTCTCGATTTCACAGTGCATTTTTATTTCAATTGCAAATTTTGACCCTCTATTATTCTACTCTGAAATCTACATTTTAATTTGATTAATTTATTCAAGGGAAGTTTTGCTGTACATAATTGTTCAATTGCGTGCTCTGTAAAAAATGATCGAATAATGCAATAAGTTAATTGTTTGAATTGTTTAAAATTTGTCAAACAGTGCATATTAAAAAATACTTGACTGCTCGTACATTTTTCTGTCATTTTCTTGAATAAAGTGGAAAATGTAATGAATTTGATTATAGAGGGTTAAAAATGGTTTAGTCGATCGGTGACAGATTTTGGACACCTAGTTTCACATTCGAAAGCGTGTGAATTGTTAACATTAGCCTACTTCGTACCCCGTGAAAGTTCGCGAGTGCAAATCATTGAATCGTTTGTGTTCGGAAACTCGCCAAAAGACCGGCCAGCCGTCGTACAAAAATTGAATTCTCGCGGAACGTCGCTGGCCGTTTTTTCGCAAATAAAAAAGAAGAGAACGAGAGACTGGAAAGTATATCCTCGGAATCAAACAATGTACTCGAAATGGGCATTAAACATTTTATCTGTCGTGATAGGAATAAACGACTATTTTTTACTCGTTGCAATAAATAGCGTCTAAATCGTGTAAATAAAAGGAACATTTCAAATACGGTGCAGAGGAATGGATCAAATTGAGAAAATTATTAGATCGTACGTTTTTAGAGGAATTGAATAAATAATAAAGAAAAGAAAGAATTTCGGGTCAACAGAGATGTTTAATCACTCGATTACCGTTCTATTCGGGCGATATAGTATTTACTGTTGCCGCCTAGTGCCTGAAGGCAGGAAATTGTTTTGCGCGTTTCCGGTTACGCGAAAACCCCGGAAACATCTGTTTCCATAGAGAAAAACAGGGAGAACTTTTTCGTTATCAGCTGATCAGTGCCGTAACTAGAACGTTGCTAAATTATTTTTTCAGAAAATTTTAACGTTAGAACAACCGGTGTGTATATAACTCGAGTTTAATTTAGAAAATTTACTCGTGCATGAGTAAGGATTAATTTATTAAGATGTAATATAGAAATATTCTTATCTGGACAAAATTACTCTATAATTTAATCTTAGATTATTTTGGAGGGTGGTTGTTCCGGTGTTAAACCTTCTCTGTAATATTCTCTTAAATTTTTTAACAGAATGTTCGAATTGTACGTTTCTACGTGGTGCTCAGTAGTTTGTTAACCATTTTAGTTACGGCACTGAAACGTGTCCAGGGTGCGTGTTTTACGCACAAACGCACGCGAAGTGCAGCAGAATTTTCAATGGACTGACAACTGAAGACTTAGTTATAAATTAGGTGTATCGCGTCTTTTTACAATGTAAATAAAACGTATCGTGTTTGGCGCGTCCGCGTCGTGCGTGGTACAGGAACGTTTCCGGCGGGGAGTCGAATAAATTTCTATGTAAATACTGCAATAATATTTAGTTCGAATCGCCTCGATTCGTGGATTTACTTAAGTTCCATTATTTAATTTTTAAAATCGTAATTCGACTAGCGTAAAGGTATCGAACAAAAATTCAACTCTTCGTTTTAAGGTTCGATTCAGGGTATAGTTGATAAGTTTATTCAGGAATAAATCTTTTTTAGATTAGAACAGGTAGAAATTTAATTGACTCGTAAGGGTATAATTTCCGAAATCTGGCTTCCTGCATCACGCACCTGGTAAGCTAATTAAATTACCCGACCCTAAAATAAAACAAAAACGGAACGAAATCACTCGCGGCAAAATGGTCGATAAAGGAAAGTGTTAACGTTAATTTCCGGTCGGAGCGTGTATTTTTATCGCGAATCAAGATCTTTCAATTTAGCCGACACAAAGACCATCTGATATAATTCGTTGCCTCCTAAGTAATTTTATCAACTTTCAAACTATAATGTTTCCACATTTTTATTCTGCGGATAGAATTTTATTTATACTGTATTTTATATGAGGTCACGTAGAGTGAGGCACTTAATGAAATTTAATTAACGATATTTGACTCGATGTTTCACAATGTTTTATTTTGATGCTAACTTGGACACTGGCACAGAATGGCGATATAAAGAGTGGATTATTTAACGAGTTGGTAGAAGTTGCAAAAACTTGCAGATTCGTTTACAATTTCTCTAATTTCTGACGATTGACATTGAAAGTTTTATCAGTTAAAAAAATTATGATGCTAATGTGGACACATGTACTGGCACAGAATGGCAATATATTTAGTGGATTATATAACGAGTTTGTAGAAGTTGCAAAAACTTGCAGATTCGTTTACAATTTTTCTAATTTCTAAAGATTGAGATTGAAAGTTTTATCAGTTCAAAAAATTATGATGCTAATGTGGACACATGTACTGGCACAGAATGGCGATATATTTAGGGGATTATATAACGAGTTGCAGAAACTTGCAGATTCGTTTACAATTTTTCTAATTTTTGAAGATTGAGATTTTGGAAATTTTATCAGTAAAAAAATGACTTAGAAGGCAACGAAATCAGCAACACGTATTAAAATGTGTGGAAATTGAAACCGACACGCATAGTCCTATATTTTCTACACACCTTGCTACCCATTAAGTGTATAATAATTAACCGATCGAGGTACTCGTGTATTCGTAATTAATAAAAAACCAACAACGGTGTTATCGAGTGTAGAGTGTAACGATTAATGATTCCGAAGTGTTTAGGTATGAAAAGAGTACGGGTATTCGCGGTTTTCTTAAATTAATCATCGCGTGTTTATTTATACGTTTAGGATTGTTGAATAATTAGGATTTAAGCTTCCTTCATCGATCGAATCCTTTTAATTCGTTCATCTCTCGTTTAGAGAATAAGTTCGATTCGTTTAAAAACAGAAAAAAAGAAAAAAATGTGTTCGAAAACTGAAAATTTCATTGGCGACGCTTCTCCCGAATCCCTTGTTTTACAATTATTTATTTATTACAGTTGTGTTTCGTTGCAAATGAACATTTTTTAAACCTTGATATCACGACTGAGATCACTATTTGACCACGTAAGGCAAGGGATTAATTATTTATTTATTCCAGAATATTTTCCCTTAGATTTCCAAAAGAATATTTCCCATTTGACCTCCCCGTAATTCCTGAATCAAAAATTCCTGCCATACCGTGTCTTCCAAGACAGAGACTAATAGCGAATTAGTTTCTTAGTATTTACCGTCGCCAGCCGTTCGTTGCGAATCAGCCCTGAATTGACCTACAAGGGAGGAGGGAAATAATCACATTCCGAAATTTTATCCTTCTTTGCTAATTTTCATTTTTTTAAATTTTGGGAAATTCTGGGATCTAGGGAAGATTTAGAGATGACGTAGCGTTCCACATATGTGTCCTTGCAGCTATGTGTAATTATGTGGAATCTTCCTCGGATCTAAATTTCCAGCGAGGGAATGTAAACGAAAACTTGCAAGTGCTCCAAAGAGTGAAAATATAGAGAATTTGAACATAAGGGCGAGCAACGTGAAACGGACCAAGTAAAGCGACTAACCCGTATAAGTTAGTAAGTTGTGTCTACCCTGCTAAAAGTACGAATGTGTGGATGAAGGTGTGAGTCTGTAAAATACGCGTGATGGAGAAGAGACAATGAAAGAAGATCGTTGAACGATATGTTTTAACATTTTAACGAACGAGTTTTAGACACTGTTACAATTTTAGACTGTAAAAATTTGACAAAGACCGGAAATGAAATTTCATTCTTCGGACGGTTTTTAACTCCTGTAACTTATTTTAAAGAAAATTGGAAATGTGTGAAAGATTGTAAACTTGTAATTTGAAAGATTCGATGGTTTTCTTCGTTAAAAGATTGAATGTTGTGCGAAAGAAGAAATATAGAAGTGTAATGTCTCGTGGAACGATGAAATTTTCAGTTTTTTTCCGAAACTAGGTACGCTGAAGAAAAATGTATATTTTTGTATCCGTTTGTTTTGCGTTCGAAACTTCAACGATTATTATTGTATTTCACGGCGTTCACGATACACGTCACACCTAATCACACAAATGTACATACTTACATTGCACTAATTTTAGTATTGCCGCTGAGTATTATAACTAGTCACATAAGCCAAAAGTTTGTTACTCTCGCAAAGTTTTCTTTTTTCTCAGTTTTGTAATAAAGGAGGATGAGTAAAATTTCTTGGGCGTTTTAATAAATCCCTTCTTATAATTAATTCCAGTAGGACTTAATTAAAAAAGAAAAATAGTGATGAAGAATTTGAAGCATGTAAACTGATGTAACTCGAGGTGATGTCATTTCTGTACCACATACATATTTTTCATAAAATTGTTATATTAGGTGCAGAATTCAATTTGGAACTAATTATTATTGATACTTGAGTCATATTATTGCGTATTAATTAAGAAAAATCAATATTAATTGAGGTTGAACTAAAATTGTACTGGTGGCGCCATCTCTCCGGCGAACGGGGTGAACTACACTCATTTCTGATACGCGCTTCGTTAGTTCCTACTTTTTACCGCTAGGGGGTGCCACCGTATACTTAAATTCATTTTCGTTTAGTTTATGCGCTTTGAATTCAGTCCATACGCGAATTACAAACATATTAAATAACAACAAATGTTAAATAATACATAACTAAAATATCAGGATGAATAAAAATAAGAATAACACCATCCATAAATAAGAATGAGGAAGAATATAACCACCTGAAGTACCTATACCTTGATGGCTGAGAACAAAATCAAAAATTCTATTCTTTTTTTAGAAAAATTAGGAACTGTAGGCTTCTTATACGATCATATTTGCAATCTATGATCAAAATATGATAAGAACAATGTCGTAATGTGTCTAAAAACGCTAAAATCGGCAATTGCAGTTTAATGCATTTTTTGGAAATACTAGTGGCGCCATCTCTCCGGCGAACGGGGTGAACTACACTCATTTCTGATACGCGCTTTGTTAGTTCCTACTTTTTACCGCTAGGGGGCGCCACCGTATACTTAAATGCATTTTCGTTTAGTTTATGCGCTCTGAGTTCAGTCCATACGCGAATTACAAACATACTAAATAACAACAAATGTTAAATAATTCTAAATGCTAATTCTAAATTAATTTCTAATCGTAGCTCTTAGCTCGGTATAGTTCTCTGAAGATTTTTTAAAGTCTTCAGAGAACTATACCGATTACCGGGTCACACCACGTGGAGGTGGCTACGATAGCGACCCACCCTAACTCCAAATCCCTTCCTCCCTCCGAATGCAACCTCATTTATCAGAAGGATAAATGAGTTCTCACTCTATATACAAGTTCTTTACCACAATCCAGTAAAGAACTTGTATCACACACACACACACACGTACATTAACTTAATACAAATCGCATGGGATCCCACACACGCACGCTTAACTTATTCTAAACGCCGCACGGTACCTCTCATTCTAAGATTGCACTCAAATAATCTATGACGAATTCAAAAAGCAAAGGGGAAGAAAAGAAAGTTAGAAGAACTTTCGCAAAGAAACTAAGAAAGTTAGAAGAACTTTCGCAAAGAAGCTAAGAAAGTTAGAAGAACTTTCGCAAAGAAGCTGAGAAAGTTAGAAGAACTTTCGCAAAGAAGGGGACCATTATTTTTCGCCAAGCGAACCTTGCTTTCCATGGGTCAAAGGGTAGCCCATAGTGGCTTACGTGAACCACGACGGCAAAGATGAACCGAAGATACCTTTGGCAAGAACGAGTGATACACCCCAGTTGGCGGAGGGTTCCCATTTCCCCCAGCGCTCTCGCGTCTTACCACAGAGAGGATACCCAGACCGTGATGCCCCTTGGCAGAATGGCGGCGGGTCGGGGAGGCACATCAGAGTATGAGAGGTGCCAACCCCGATCCGCCCCGCCGGGCAAAGAATATCACTCGCCCTACACCGGCACTTGCAGCTCACCTCTACCGCGTGTTCACAGCGCTATGAACCCCCAATGATCCACTTGGGCGCAGAACGATTGGCAAAAAATAAGTGGGTATACTACAAGCTAACGCGTACAAAGTTTCAGAATTGAGAAGATGAGTGCAATTTAGAATGAGAGGTACTTACAAGGACCCACCCGCCCTGCCCACGAGCACACTTAACTTAGAATTAACGCACGCATAAAATTAGCTTACAATTAACGCACGCATACAATTAGCTTAAAACTAACGCACGCATCCCACGATGATCCCTCGATGATCCCTCGGTGATTGACGTCTTCAATGATCACCTATTACCTATAGAATAAATAGGTGTAACAATAAAAAGAACATGAATCGTTAAAATAAAAACCTGAAACAAAAAATAAATACAATTAAGACACATATGAATAAATAAGTTGCTTACATAAAATTGAAACCTGAAATATACAAAAATGATTAAGACAAATATGGAACATTGAAAACACTTACATAAAATTAAAGCCCTAAATGTGCCTTTTGTTCTAAAACTGCACTCGTATAATGTAATAGTAAGTAAAGAAAAGAGTAAAAGAAGAAAGTTGGAAGAACTTTCTTTTAAGTTTAAAGCAACTGTTAATAAAAATAATAGGCTCCTACTACTAATATCTAACAAGTTAAAAAATTGTCATCAAGATGAGTGCAAGTTCGAACAAAAGGCACTTACAATTTGCGCAAGTTTTTCGTCACATATCGTAACGAAAAACCTGCGCCCGAGCCCACCCTGTCCTCCCACAGCTCGGAATTAAAATAAAACTAACGCACTTAACATAACTTACAAAAAATTAAATTCTGAAACAGACAAAAATTTGTTAACATAGAAAATTAGGCAAAGGAGTGAAATATTTTAAAGACAATCGTGAAATAAAACCGTAGCCCTCAGCTCGATGTAGTTTTCTAAAGACTTAAAAATCTTTAGAGAACTATACCGATTACCGGGTCACACCACGTGGAGGTGGCTACGATAGTGACCCACCCTAACTCCAAATCCCTTCCTCCCTCCAAATGCAACCTCATTTATCAGAAGGATAAATGAGTTCTAACTCTACATAGCTCACAGGCTCGCATATACAAGTTCTTTACCACAATCCAGTAAAGAACTTGTATCACACACACACACATACATTAACTTAATACAAATCGCATGGGATCCCACACACGCACGCTTAACTTATTCTAAACGCCGCACGGTACCTCTCATTCTAAGATTGCACTCAAATAATCTACGACGAATTCAAAAAGCAAAGGGAAGAAAGTTAGAAGAACTTTCTGCTAAAAGAAAAGAAAGTTAGAAGAACTTTCGCAAAGAAGGGGGTCAGTTTTTCGCCAAGTGAACCTTGCTTTCCATGGGTCAAAGGGTAGCCCATAGTGGCTTACGTGAACCACGACGGCAAAGATGAACCGAAGATACCTTTGGCAAGAACGAGTGATACACCCCAGTTGGCGGAGGGTTCCCATTTCCCCCAGCGCTCTCGCGTCTTACCACAGAGAGGATACCCAGACCGTGATGCCCCTTGGCAGAATGGCGGCGGGTCGGGGAGGCACATCAGAGTATGAGAGGTGCCAACCCCGATCCGCCCCGCCGGGCAAAGAATATCACTCGCGCTACACCGGCACTTGCAGCTCACCTCTACCGCGTGTTCACAGCGCTATGAACCCCCCATGATCCACTTGGGCGCAGAACAAATGACAAAAAACAAGGGGGCATACTACAAGCTAACGGCAGTTAGAAGAACTTTCTGTCAAAAAGCAAAGAAAGTTAGAAGAACTTTCGCAAAGAAGGGGGTCGATATTTTTCGCCAAGCGAACCTCGCCTTCCATGAGTCAAAGGGTAGTGCATAGTGACTTACATGAACCACGAGACAGAAATGAACCGAAAATACTGGCAAGAACGAGTGACACATCCGCGGAAAGTTTCCCATTTCTCCCAGCTTACGTTTTAGGTAAGTCTTACTGCAGAGAGGAAACCCTGCCCTGAGGCACCCGATCGAGACGGAACATCAATCGATCGGCCCCGCAGAGATGTGTCCCTGGCGCTACACCAGTACTTGCAGCTCACCTCTGCCCGAGTTCACAGCGCTATGAACCCCCAATGATCCACTTGGGTTCGGAACGATTGACAAAAAATAGGGGGGTATACTACAAGCTAACGCGTACAAAGTTTGGGAGTTGTGAAGATGAGTGCAAGTTGGAATGAGAGGTACTTACAAGGACCCACCCGCCCTGCCCACGAGCACACTTAACTTAAAACTAGCGCACGCATAAAATTAGCTTAAAATTAACGCACGCATATAATTAGCTTAAAACTAACGCACGCATCCCACGAAGATCCCTCGATGATCCCTCGGTGATTGATGTCTCCAATGATGACCTATTACCTATAGAATAAATAGGTGTAACAATAAAAAGAGGAAACAGAGAAGCAAGATTAGAAACATTGAAATGTTTAGGCATGCACAATTCCTGCTAACATTTAAATTTATATTAACATTTTCAGAATAAAAATATAATAAACCTCGAATCGACTCGCTAAAAACCTGAAACAGACAAATATTATTAAGGCACATAAGAAAAATTGAATTACTTATTTAAAATAAATATCTGAAATATAAAAATATAATTAGGCACATATGAAACATTACCTACTTAAAATAAAAATCAGGACACTCACTCACGCATACTGTAGTACATCCTAAATGCCCTACATGTACCTCTTATTCTAAAATTGCACTCGCATATAAAACTTTGTAAAAATTGCAAGAAGATAGGAAAGAAAGTTGGAAGAACTTTCTTTTAAGTTAGGGGAAATTGAGAAAAAGGGACAAACTATTACTACAGTCTAATATGTAAGTTTAAAAATTGACAAAGATGAGTGCAAATTAGAATAAGAGGTACTTATAATGTGCGCAGGTTTTTCGTCACAATAAGTGACGAAAAACCTGCGCCCGAGCCCACCCTGCCTCCCACAGCTCGGAATTAACTTAAAATTAATGCACTGAAAATAACTTACCAAAAATTAAATTCTGAAACGAACAAAAATTTATTAACACAGGAAATTGTGCGAGGAGCAAAATTTTTCTTTATTTTATACAAGAATTTCAAAAAATACAAAACGCAATGAAAATTGCGGATTTGAGAAGACAACAGAATTTACCAAAGAAGAAATACTAAAACAGACAAAGATTTATTAACACAGAAATTTGAGAAGAGAGAACATGTTAACTTATCAAAAAATAAAGTCTGAAACATACAAAATTTTATTAACCAATAAAATTGTACGAGAAGATGTGAAACAACCCTATCGAGAAACAAAAAAACACGATGAAAAATTCGAATTTAAAATCAATCAACAATAAAACAATTTATTCAAAATCAATTCCTGAAACAGAGAAAAATAATTAACACATAAAATTTGGGGAAATTAAAATCGCGAAGGGATATACAAATCTCGAGAAGTTCGAGATAAAATCGCGAAGGGATATAAAAATCTCGAAGCTCGAATTTAATCGCGAAGGGATACAAAAATTTTTAATTTCGTAATTTAATCGTGAAGGGATGCAAAAATCTCTAATTCCGTACTGTAATCGCGAAGGGATGCAAAAATCTCTAATTTCGTACTGTAATCGCGAAGGGATGCAAAAATCTCTAATCTCGAAATTTAATTGGGCGGGCATAAAAATCTCGAATCGCGAGGGTATACAAAAATCTCTAATCTCAAAATTTAATCGCGAAGTTATGCAAAAATCTTTAATCTCGAAATTTAATTGGGAGGGCATAAAGTCGCGGGTGGCTTTGCTCGTAAAAATTCGAGCAAAACGATACATTTTGTATCGTTCAAAAAAATACATGCAAAATACAAAAAAATAATTAGCGAGCATAGTGACAAAATGACTCTCCATCCTAAGATGGACAGCCATTGATAGTTCCCCTCTTCTTTGGCAACTTTGCCGGGGCTCTTCGGCATATAGCCTCTTCTCTCTTCGGCATAGCCTCACGAAAATCACTCGCGAAATTTTACGGTAACTCGGACATTCTTATTTTTCAATTACATATACTCTCAATTTTACTATCAATCTCCATAAACGGATAGCAGACAATTTTATAAAAATAAAATTGCATCACTATCCATTTATTTCGATCGATAACAAAATCGAAATTTTATGTAATATAAGTTAGTTTGGTAAGAAAAATAATTACTCAAAATAAAAATACGAACAGCGATTCTTAGAACGCGCTGTCCGTAAAAGAATGTCCGAGCAGAATATTTTATTTCACTGCACTTCACTTCACTGTATACTTCATTTTTGCAGTCGGATCTAGAACCCGACTGCGACTTACAAACTAAAAGGCCTGGCCTGAACGAACAATCGAGTTCAAGAGATATTAAATATATTCATATTTAATTTTTCTCTTCTCGATTTTTCGTGAACCCCCCAGATGCAAGCATCTCACGTGTGAGAAAGGAGGAAAGAGAAACGTGAAAGCTTGCTCTGGCCCTACCTACTTAAAACTAACTCATTCACACCAGAAGTAAGCTACCTGCCTGCCTATCGCTATATTTAAAAAATTGCAAAGTCCATTCTCTCAAAAACACACTCCACGGTTCTCACACATACCACCCGGGTGCAAAAAAGCCTAATCCTAGGGAGTACGTCCCGGGACGTCTCCGACACCCGAGTTCAATACTACATTCACACTCTAAGTTCATACCTTTTTGCTGAAATCGACCGACAATTGACAGTGAACTTAACATATTTCATTTTCATACTCTTTCAAATATTCAATGTAATATGTACATGTAATAATTTAAAGTACTAATAGAATTTTCTAACTTATTTACTTTATGTAATTTTCAAATGACTCTACTTGCATTTTGTATGCATTTTTAAATGACTCGACTTGCATTTTGTATGCATTTTCAAATAGAATTTTGCAAAATTTAAAAAATGAATCTACAGTTTAATCGACACAAGGTCCACGACCTAACCACACACACACGTGTAACTTGTGTCGATAATTCACTGTCAATTTGTCGATCGCCAAACATCTTAAAACTAAACCGTGTCCACCTGCCCTAACCCATGCGAGTAGCATCTAAGCACGCGCATGAGTATAGAGCATAAAAATGAACACGGCCACGTGTATTTTGACCTACCAGTTTTCTTCATGTGTGCTGAAAATCCTGAGCTAAAAACATGATTAGAAACATGCTAATAAAGTGTCTTCCAGCAAAAATTGACTCTAACTTTAAAAAACTTTCAAAATGGAAAATGGAAGATCACTTTGCAAAAATCTAAGTATATCGGTAGTTTCATTCTTAACAGATTTCTAATATCAAAGTAAATTTCTAAATGACTCAAACATTCATAAATAACTTTGATATCGAAATCTGTTTCTCGCGATACTTTCTTGTACATTTATTTAAAAAATTTTCACGCGTACGTAAAAATTGAAAGTGACTCGATAACTTTATCAAAATGACTCGAAAACTATTGTGAAATCGGAGGGTCATCCGACTTCTATGTACTAATTTTAATTTCAAATTGCAAAGAAGTTAAAACGCGATGTACAAGAAAACCCTGACCTGAGCTAATAAATATAATAAACAGTTTGTACGAATTTTGCACGATCGTACAGTCGTGGTCACTATGCTCGCTCAAGAATATAAAATACAACCAGTTCCCGTGTCGTTTCGGACCATTCGTCCTACGACATGATGGGAACCGGAGGAACCATAAAGCATGCGACTCACCGATCGCTGATTTGCGCCACTGCGATCGCTTTACCGGCAAAGCATCAGAGATTTGGACTGCTTTGGACTGCTTTGGCAATGTTTGGATTTGGCAGTTTGTCCATTGGATTGGCAGCGTGATCTGTAATCATAGCAGGACAACAATTTAGTAACTGTCAATCAATTTGCATTTCGAGTAACGTATACATTTTAGAAACGCAAACAGTTAATAAACAAGTTAAACATGCATGCAGTACTACATTACAAAAACCAGTAATAAATTTGCAAATGTATATCAAAACGTATAGTCACTCAGTGAAACATTATAAAATATTCGAAAAAATATGTCAATACACTTGAATAATTATTGTATGGCACAGGTTAAAACGTTTGCAAATTTATACCGAAACACATAGATAACTACATGGTAAAACACATTAAAACACCAGTGCAAGTATTCCAAAACATTTAAATAACCACTCCATAAAACATACTAAAACACCAGTAACAATTTGTTAAAATATTTAAATAACCATTCCATAATACACACTAAAACACCAGTAGCAATTTGTTAAAACATTTAAATAACCACTCCATAAAATATATTAAAACACCAGTAACAATATGTCAAAACACTTAAATAATCATTCCACATAATACACTAAACCACCAGTAACAATATGTCAAAACACTTAAATAATCATTGCATAAAGTACACTAAACCACCAGTAACAATATGTCAAAACACTTAAATAATCATTGCATAAAGTACACCAACACCCAATAATAGTTTGTAAAAGCACTTAAATAATCACTCCACAAAATACATTAAAACAGTAAAAAATTAATAAAACATTCAAATAACCGCACCATAAAACACAGTAATAAATCCGTATACACATGCACAATCACTTAAGGAAACACACTAGTAAAATCACTGATACTTGTAGAACCACACCATAAATTTTATTAATACACCCCCATAATTAATAAAAAATAATTATTAAAGCACATTAAACACTAGTAATAACACACTAGGTACACTAATATATCCGTATATGCATGCAGGTAACACACTGGTTAAGTCACTGACACTTGTAGAATCACACCATAAAATTTGTTAATACACCCGCATATTTATTAAAAAATATTTATTAAAACACACTAGACACTTATTAAAGCACAGTAGGTAATACAGGGACAAGCACAATATCGATAAAGTAAATCCTTGACTCGTACCGGTAAGTGTTGACAGGGCCGATCCGACCTCCTCGACTTCCAAAACAAAACTGAGCAGCGGCGACCTCTTCAAGTGTAAGAGCGATTGGTAGTTTACAGTAGCCAATTAGACATCACGTAATCGACCAATAGATCAAATCGAAGTGCAAGAGTGATTGCTAGTGTACAGTAGCCAATCAGACATCATGTAATCCACCAATAGCGTGCAGCCACTCTCATTGGTTACTGTATAATTATTCTAACGTCATATTTTTTATAATTTTATATTTTTTGGTAGTTTATTAACAAATTTATTGTTGTAATTATTTAAATTTATTAATTTTTTTTAACTTAATCTTGCAGATATGTTGCAAAATGATTATTTATTAATATACATATATGGAAATACTAGTGGCGCCATCTCTCCGGCGAACAGGGTGAACTACAGCCATCTGGGACACCTCCTTCGTTAGTTCCAATTTTCGCCACCAGAGGGACAGACAGCGCCCCCTCGCGGCGGAAAGTAGAACTAACGAAGGAGGTGCTCCAGATGGCTGTAGTTCACCCCGTTCGACGGACAGGGGGCGCCACTAGTATTCCCCATAAATCGCTATATTTTCTATTTTCGTAAATAAAGCTCCAAACCCACTGTAAAGCCACTTTTTGAACTTTAACGTGATCCTAGACCAATTCTGAACCATTACCTACTCATAAAAATACCTTATTTTGCGTAAAATCGCTATTTTATATTTCCCTAATTGCACCTTTCACCGCTAGATGGCGCTAGTGGTACCATTTTCAAAATTTATACGAACATAAAGTTAAAAATCAAATTTGCATACGATTTTTGATTTCTAAAATTAATACACATAAAAGATTACATATGTTCTTTATTTGTACTGCACAGATCATGCACCTCAATTTTAATTATAACTAACAAGTGTAAGCTATATGTAACCACATGCAAGAGATCTGTAAAGAGAAATAAATCAAATAAATGAAATCCTTGAAAAAGTGAACTTGAAATAAAATACCAAAATATAGAAACACGTATGCCCCTTGCAAATTATCTCCCACATTGAAACCTGAAATAATGCTCCTAACTACTGGTTTAGCATCGTTTTGAACTGCTTCCGTAGTAATTACTGTGACGTAAACACCCGATAGAAAACGATAGGAGAAGTATAACGTTTTGAAAGAAATGATTAACGTTTACACGATTATGTGTTCCGCGAAATAGCAGGAATATTTTAGTCGTGTTTTTTGTTCCCCGGGTGTTTGACTTGCTGAGTTAATTTTATAAATAACGTAATCGCATAGTTTATTGAATTTGTTCACGTTTAAATTTTAATCGAAACGATAAGTTTGAGACATTGAAAGGCAGATCAATAATTTTGCTGATCAGAGAATAATTTTGTCACGGGGAAATCGAACTTTGGTATCTGCGAACATAATCAAAGCGTTCATTGCGGAGTAAAGAAGGACTCGTTGCGAAATCGCGTTTCACGGTGTTGTGCATCGTGTAGTAGGGTCAAATCGTTGCACTACGTTTCTATTTATCATCTCCTCTCTTTTTTCTCCTCTCGTGATCTCTTTACTGTCACTTGTTCCGCGTGTGACTAAAGACCAGCTAATCTAAACTCAATTATTCAAGAATTACGAGACTGTTCCTGTAACGACTCATTTGTAAGATTATTTTTTACTCTTCCTTTTTTTATCGTAATTCATTTTTATGTCGAACTAATTATTCTTTCTTACTGCAATTTCTGATACTTTACGAGAACGTTATTTAATTAACTATTGCAGGAAAAAATTTTATCGAACTAAATAAGCTAAGCAGGACTGCTATAATTTAAGGAGCAATGATTCAATACGCATTAACCATATTTCTTCTGACGACGATAATTAGCGGGATTTTACCTTCTAAAGTCTGCAATCCATCTAAGGAGAACTGTAAGTTTATAAAAATTGCAAATTTTCAAATCTGCAAGCAATTTTTTATTCGAAAAAAGTTTCATCTTTGAAGATTAACTTGCTAGCTAATGACTCGGTATTTATATGTAGGGCAATCCAATATCGGTATACTTCTTTCACCCAAAATCTCGCGGTCGAGAAGCCACGAGATAGAGATTTATTGGAACAACCTGAACATTCAATCCGGCGATAAAATTTCGCTTTACGAGGAACATCCTCTTGGCTATTCGACTGTGGTTTACACTGTAATACCAGAAGGTCCAAATGGACGACAGAAAACTGGGAAATTCGCGGAGTTTGTACCCAGTTCGAATCTTTCTTTCGTACAGGAATGCACAAGTAGGTAATCAAATATTTTTGTCAAACAGCATTTAATTACAAAACTACGGATGGTATCTTTTTCTATTAAGAAGTTCAACTGCTATAATGTGTTTTCTTTAGAATATGGCGTGGCCTGGTTAACACAGACAAATATCAAAATGACAAACTGTCTAAAATCACAACCCACCTGGATGAAAGAAAGAGAAGACATTTTGGGGAACTTAACAATGAGTCAAATCTTTTTGCCGGGGACACATGATTCCGCGTCTTACGATGAAGGAAGTCGAAAGATAAACATAGTCTCGAATTTTGCCATAACACAGGTACTACACAAAAGTGAGCTGGTTCTATTAAATTTTATTTAGTAAATATACTTGTACCATTTTCTCTGATATTCACCTTGACAGACACTGTCAAGGACATGATCGTGAACTTCACCAGTTATTTGAGCACGTGTACTCAATTTTATTTATAGTATTTATAGTACTGATTTCTTAGGACACAAATATCCTGGGTCAACTGATACATGGCGTTCGATACTTGGATATCAGAGTAGGACGTTATCCGGAGACAAAAGAAATTTGGTGGACCAACCACGGACCATTCTACCGTTCAGTCTCTCTAAAAACCGTGATCGATCAGGTGAAAACATTCCTCGACCACACCGAAGAGATAGTGATCCTCGACATTCGCGAATTTCCCATTGGTACTTCCTTAAAATTTCTAGCAATTATCCCGTAATAGTACAATAATTATTCCGTAATAATACAATCTCAACTTTATGACAGGCTTCCATTCTTTATCGGAACACACAGAACTGGTAAAATATTTAGAAAATGAATTTCGGGACTATTACCTTGAATACAACCGTGGATGGATCATGACATTAAATGAGATCTGGTCCACCGGGAAAAGATTGATAATTGGCTATGAAAACTCTTGGATGGTGCACAGCCATGGTACTGTGTGGCCATGTGTGACGCACCAATGGGGTAACGTCAGAAATGTCGAAAATTTGTACAAGTACTTAAACAAAATTGAAAGCAACGACAGGAGGACTAGACAGAGACCACGAGCAGCGATGGCGGAATTGACAGCAAGTTTCAATGATGTTCTCTTCAATTCACTCGGTGGTCTTCGAAACATGGCGTACAAGGTCAACTTGAATGTCACAAATTGGTACAGTACTATCTGGCAATTCAGTGCCAATATCGTGGCGGTGGATTTTGTTAGAGGCAGCGATATCGTGGACGTTGCGATTAAATCGAACGAGAATCGTCACTCACATTGTCGGTAGTTAATTGTAATTAAAAGGATAGGTAAAACATTCAAGGTGTAACCTTTTTTATTTGTTGCTACATATTTAAAACTTCAAAATGTTACTATATTTCTATATCTGTTATACATCTACAATAAAAATTACATTTGTACAAAGCAGAAATAATTATACATGTATATATATGTATATACATATAATTATTTATATACATTATAAATATTATATATGTATATATATATAATTATTTTCTTTATTGTATGCCTTCAATTGTAATGGCATCAACATCCCATCAGTCTTCATGTATGTACAGATATACATATATGCTGGATCTTAAGAGAGTTAAATTATTTTTTAAATGCGGAATTTCATGATTTATGTTTAAAAATGTTTAAGTATTTCCCACGTGTCATTTCTTTGGCTTCTTCCAGTCCTAACTGGTAGGCCATATCATGTAGTTTTTTTACTTCAGATATTAAACCATTCATTGACAAGTTTCCCAGTTCTGAAATAAAATCATTTCAATTTGAAATCAAATTATTTCAAACACTCACAATTTAATTTACAAATAGGAACTTACGATGTAATTGATTGATGTCATCCGGTGTGAGACCAGCAGCCCAGGAAGATGGCTCCGTTTGGGGTGAGTTTTGAGCAACAAACTCATTTACACCTGGAACTTCATTAATGGCTAATATACATGGTCTGTTGCAAAAGAAACTAAACTTTTTGAATGAAATAAAGGAAGGGTCAAATATGAGTCTTTAAATGTGAAACAATATTCCTAATTTCAATAAGAAAAGTTCAGCTCCTTTTGCAGTGCATTGTATATATGTTCTAACATTTTTAGTAGAACCAAAAATTGTGCAATGGTTACTTACTTTGTTCAGGCCACAGGTCTGGTGAAGCTCGATCCAGCTTTTCTAGACTCATTAAACTCTCTTCCACACAAATCAAGTCTGCACATAAAAAACATAAAGCAGTGAAGAAAGAATATTATTCGAATTAAATTAAATACGTACCTGGTTGGTCTGTTGATTCTTCTGTAGTCATGATGTTCATTGGACAGGCACTTCCTAACCTCCAAACCTTACAGAAGTTGAAAATTAGCTGTAGAACTAGAAAATCAAATGAAGATACCAATATTCATTTAAGTATAATACAATGGGGACATGTTAAGTATAAAATGCAAGTGAATTTTTGTTAGGATCAAGTAAATTCTTACAAATTATGAAGCTTGAAGCTGTTCCTGTTCTTCGGATGTTGGTAACTTATCCGTAAAGTTTATCGGCTGATTAAATAACTTTTCAGCTTTTCGACGCTCTTGTCGTTCGATATCACGCTCAACACCTAAATGCAGCTGCTTCCTGCAATAATTAGAAAAATATACATTATCCCGCGAAATACGACGCCATGTAACACGGACTATACTTGAATTTTAAACGATTCGAACAAATTATTGCTACTAAAATCTACTTCTCTTCTTTCATTTAAAGATATACCTATATTACTTCTTTTTAAATTTCTGTATATTTGTAAATGGTTCTCAGTTACATATAACTTTATATTATTCAACCGATCCGTGTTACATGATGACGATGTTCCCTCGCGACGCGCATATAACCTAACTTTCTACGAAAACGAGAATTCGAGTTACCTATCATATTCTTGTTTATAATGCACGTAACCAATTATACCCAATGAAGTTGCACAACATAACGCGAATGTAAGTTTTGACGCAAGTGACATTATATGTTATCCCTTAATTTTTAAAAAATTCTGAACTTCACTGTGCACGATCGTATGGACAAAGCACAGTCGCGCTTCCTTCGACTCTCTCGTTCGATATATCGAATCGACTCTCGCCATTATAAAAACTGCGAAATATAAAATGCATACACTTATAACATGCATAAGAAATTAAAATATTTTTATTCTGTCAAGGAGTGGGTGGATTTATTTATCTATAAATATGTAGGTTATTGTAAATTTACAAATTTGAGAATTTGACAAAATTTATGGACAAGTATTTAAATATTGAGAGTATTGACACATGAAGTCTCAAGAATAGACCTTCATAAGGGATGCAAAGAGTCCGAGGGGCAAAAAGGCAACGATTCATCACGCGGTATCATAAGCGGCTGAACCCATATAACCTATGAGATGTGGAACACCAAGGCAGAGGATCGTGGCCTGTATTCTGCAGATAAGAACGGACCCTATATCCCGTGAAACCTTGCTACCAGTCCTTCCCTACGATCAGGCTACTTCCGGTCCCAATTACGTTCCAGATGCTTGCGTGGTCACGTGAGGATTACCATCCCTTCTCAACTGACAGTCACCAGAAAAGATGGAGCACACATAAATGGGCTATCGTGCGGAGATCTTGGACTAATTTTCTGTGCCACTTTTGCTAAATAATCCTTATCTCGGAATTTGTTCAAGAACTTAACACAAATTCTTGACGCTGGAAATTATTTCATACTCTCACTGCTTTTAATATTTTATTATCTGCATTCTTTTGGACTCTCTGTCGAAAAAGGGGTGTAATATGGTATTGCACTGAGAGGACTCAGAAAGCAATTCTTTTACACGAATAAGTCATGTCATTGTGCATAATATCCCACAAAATGTTACAAGAACTCGAAGGTTTTAAATTGCTAAATCATAAATTTCCAATTCTTGCAAATTGTCTAATAATCTATTTGAATTATTGATGTAAGAGATAGCAGATGATTATCAGTAAAGATAGAGGTATGTTGAGTGGTCGAAAGGAAAAATAGTTTAGACCGTTCGGCCGAAAGAAGCGCAGCCAAGTGTTCGGGTAGGGTGGGTGCGAGGAAAGCGTGAGAGAACGGTTTAGGATATAATTATCGGATTCCTCGCTGCTGCTGGACATCGTTCCGTGTGTATCCTTTAGCGTGAACTTTACTGAACTTATATAATGCATGCGTAAGGAGAATGGACCACCCATGTAGAAGAGGTCTTTCTCTCGACGTAGCCTCGAGTACCCTCAGGAGTCGTGCGCGGACCAAGTACTTACTTCATCGGACCGAGCGGTCGCTTCGACAGCATACCGGGTAGAATATCACACCAGGTAGAAAGGAGGCAAACTTTTCTTAGATATGTCTTTAATATTCCTCTTTACGGAATTAAATTTATGCAGTGAAGGTAATTTGAAAGCGATGGGAAGGTAGGGTTTCTTTTTTGTGGGTTTGGATTTTGGGATTTTGGGAATTTGAGGTGTGGGAGATTTGAGAATTTGGGGACTGAGTGTTTGGGGACTTGAGGAGTGGGATATTTGAGAATTTGGGGACTGAGTGTTTGGGGACTTGAGGAGTGGGATATTTGAGAATTTGGAGATTTTGAAGTTTAGGACGTTTGAGAATTTGGGAATTTGAGGTGTGGAAGATTTGAGAATTTGGAAATTTGAGGTGTGGGAGATTTGAGAATTTGGGGTCTGAGTGTTTGGGGGTTTGAGGAGTGGGATATTTGAGAATTTGGGAATTTGAGGTGTGGGATATTTGAGAATTTGGGGTCTGAGTGTTTGGGGACTTGAGGACTGGGATATTTGAGAATTTGGGAATTTGAGAACTGGTATATTTGAGAATTTAGAAATTTAAAGACTAGCACATTTGAGAATTCGGGAACTTGAGGACTAGGAGATTTGGGGATCTCAGAATTAAACTAGAGAACTCTGTAAGTTTTAATCTATTACATTTAAAATGTTTGAACTTCGTATCCCTTAATAATTTGGTAACTTCTCGACACCACAACAATACAACACCCTAAAATAAATGATATGAAAGGAGTATAAGAGAAGATTGGACGTTGTCCGAGTATTTAATGAAATACTTCCGGGACACATAGTATATCAGACAAATCCGTAGAAAGCTCTACCGGAATGACGAGTCGTGATGCTGTTCCTTGGTGAAGAGCAGTAGAGGCCGAAGATTTCAGGTCAGTCCGTCTCGAGAGCATAATGCATCACAGTACGGGAAAGAGTTGTGTAAACGAACTTTCATGAACTTCCGAAAGTAGTTGCCTTTTTTTCTTTCTTTCTCCTATCTTCTTGCTGTTGATGTTTTCGCCGGTCGTTTTCTACACTTTTGCCTATCTTCCTTCCTGTCCGCACATTTGCACTTTTCTTCTTTCACCTCTGACTTCAGAAATATTAATCTTTCAATATATAAAATATTACTGTAATTAATCTGAGAATTATAACAATCTAAGATTGCAATTTGTTTTAACAAAAATTGGAAATTTTGTAAAAGGCCAATTCTAACAGCGTTTAATTCCAATTCTTATCAGTCTATAATCTACTTGAAGGATCTATTCAAACATCTATTACCCTAAAACCTCTTAAAAAATGTCTCCAATATTTGTCCAAGCGAGAAGCCTTTAAGCTTCACAAATGAATAATTCAAATTTTCAACCAAGATTTTAGAACTTGATTTTCTAATTCCAACAACGAGGACATTCGTTCCTTTCAATAAAGAACAATGATCCCGTTGAAAAAGGCTGCGTGTCATGATTACACGCGTGCACATTCTGTTCATAAATAAAAATAGGACTGGAAATTCTTGAAAGTGAGCCTGTGTGTGGTCCGGAGGAGGTGTTAATCAGGAGACTCGCTACTGTCTTGCTTCTAACCGGCCCTTCAATTAGTATACATCCTCTACCTTCTCTACACGTGGTACGGAAACTTTCTTGGCCCGTCCAAATTCACAATCTCCTCTGTCTTCGAGAATGAAAACTTTCCTTCTTGGAATCGCCTTCGCATTACCTCACTCTTACCTACAATTCATTTATTAGATTATTTTTGTATTTCAACTTCATTTAGAGTCGCAAGAAAATGTCTTTCCTTTGAAGTCACAAGAAAAATGTCCTTCCTTTGAAGTCACAAGAAAAATGTTCTTCCTTTGAAGTCATAAAAAAAATGTCCTTCCTTTGAAGTCACAAAAAAATGTCCTTTCTTTGAAGTCATAAAAAAAATGTCCTTCCTTTGAAGTCATAAAAAAATGTCCTTTGTTTGAAGTCTCAGAAAAATGTATCTTGTTTGAAGTCACAAGAAAAATGTTCCTTGTTTGAAGTCACAAGAAAAATGTCCTTTGTTTGAAGTTACAAAAAAAATATTCCTTGTTTGAATTCACAAAAAAAATGTTTCTTGTTTGAAGTCACAAGAAAATGTCTTTCTTTTGAAGTCATAAGGAAAATGTCCTTTGTTTGAAGTCACAAAAAAAATATTCCTTGTTTGAATTCACAAAAAAAATGTTTCTTGTTTGAAGTCACAAGAAAATGTCTTTCTTTTGAAGTCATAAGAAAAATGTCCTTTGTTTGAAGTCACAAAAAAAATGTTTCTAGTTTGAAGTCACAAGAAAATGTCTTTCTTTTGAAGTCATAAGAAAAATGTCTTTCGTTTGAAGTCACAAGAAAAGTGTCTTTTGTTTGAATTCACGAGAATCAATCAATGCATCAATACATCACTACATTTAATAAAATCATATAAAAAAGCATTTAAAAAAAATATGTTTATGAAACATAAAAATCGACGTGTTAATGTAAGAACGTGAGAAAAGGAATTAGAAGAAGAGTATCTTTAGCAGGAAGAGGTTAGAAGAAAATAATTAATGGAGAGACGTTAATTGGTCGATTTCAATATTCGGACGTTCTTCGTTCGTATTTAGGTATCGGTCAGAAACTGCATTCCCTGTGCCGCTTTCGCATGAATATTCGATGAGCAATTTAAGTGAACGCCGCTGACAATTGGCACTCATTGAACAAGTTGAACGCAGAAAATGCGCGTACGTTGCTCATAAATATTAATTAACATCCTTCTACCGTACGCTCGTGTACGTTCTTGTCCACACGCGAACACACCTTCGGCGTTTTAATCCTTCACCTTTCGAGATTTCTCCGAGCATTTCTGTCTTTCTACTTCTATTTCGGTGGAACGTGCGAAAATGGTGAAACGCGATAAAAATAAACTTTTACGATCGATTAAATTCGACATCTTATTTCGAAATATGAAAATTAAACAATTTTTATTTTATATTATTTTGAAAGGTCCAATTCTAATTTTGAAAGGACCAAGAAACTAAGTTAGGTATCGATAACAATGAAATTTAGAAATGAAAATCGTGTAAACAGTTATTTTTCGAGGCTATTTTGTTGACTAAATAAATTCACTTTAGTCGAGGGTACAAGTTCCAATAGAGCTAACAGTGGGAACACGTGTCTCTTGTTTGAATCATGTTGACTGTGATAATATTAGCAGGAGTGTTGATAATTCTTACAGTAATGGAGACCAAGCTGAAACAACCAATATTCGAGGAGCAACAGAAACTGTAACCAAGAAGTCTTAAATCAAATATACAAAAGACTTCCAATGTTTAGCAACACTTTCGCCACAGATTTACGAAACTGTTAGCTTCAAATATTGTCTCAAAGGACTACATCAACCTAATTAACTATTTGATTATCACAATTTCTCTTTCGTTTTTAAATTAAAAAATTACAACATTGCAAGATTTCTAAGTCTCAAAATTTCAAGCTTATAAACTGCGCGATAATTTCAAAATATTATAAAAAATAGTACAAATCCGAAAAAGTAAGGTTTGAGGTTCAATGTGGCAGCAGAGAGAATGAGTCCCAAAGCGAGAGTCTGCGGGTTAATTAAGAAGAACATCGGTTTGTCGTGCAAAGATCGGTGAACAGGGATGATACTTGTAGCAACGGGTTGGAACAAGCAGCAGTTCGGGGCGGATAAAAAGGAATCAGAGCGAGTGAAACGGAACGCAATCGAGTCTTTGTTGTGCTTTTACCTGGAAGCCGACTGACTAGGCCCGCCACTGTCTGGCCGTGTTTGTCCCGCGCAAACTTTGTTTTTACAAATAGAACCACATGTTCCTCCGTTCACCCTCTAACCAGCTACCCATTCTCTTTTCAACCCCCTACTCACACTCTCGTACACACGGCTCTTTTTCGTCTTTCTCTTTTCATCGATCTGTCTGTACGTCTCTTTGTTCATCTTTGCGCCTTCTCTGTTACTTCTGCCTCCTAGACTCACAGCCCTGCGCACACACGCGACAGGTGGTAAAGTATAACAAAAAGGCGAGTTCATTGAAAACGGTTTGCGTTGGATTCGCTTTGCACCTCGGAATTTCTTTGGGAAGGCACGCGAACCACCGAACGACCGTCAAATATTAGCCCGCGATGTGACTTTTGTCACATTGCTGGATATCTGCGAGTTGATAGAGGGAGACCGAATGTGTACTCTTTTTCGCGGCGACCTGCTTTATTGCCGTTCGATGCAGCTCAGATCAATCGTTTGCCTTCGCAAAACACTTCTCCACGTTCTTTTCGTCAACATTTTCTTTCTCCAATGTTTATTTATTTCAAATTTTTCATAAACCACCCCCCTGAAACAAAGAATTAACTTCAGTCATATAAAGCTCATATACATTCATATTGTCGTCAACAGAATTGAAGTCGACAATTTTTTGAGTGGTTCCAAAAAAAGGAGATGGTTGAAGGAAAATGAAGTTCTCGGTTCTTATCGCGTGTCATTACCCCGTATTTCCGCTTTGTCTCTCAATCGGCCCCTTTTATGATTTGGCTCCCTTCGCGACAGCCCACCCTGTCTCTTTCGCTCTCGTCCAGCCATCAAACGTTCGCTTGGATATGCATGTCGTTTGCGGCGAAGGGATGGAACGAGATGGTAGCGCGAGCCTCTCTGTGTTGACAGGTAAATATTTGTCGCGGCATACACCACCACCGTCAACCACCGTCGACCACCGTCAACCACCACCATCAACGTCTCCACGTTCGCGTCCTCCAACACCGAAAGGTCCCAACCCCTTTTTCCCCTATCTCTAACCGGCCTCTTCTTCTTTTATCTACTCGTTTTCGCACCCCCTACCCTCCACCGAGAATCGTCGACACGTCACTGATAATGCGAACTCGTGATTATAAAGCGCTCTATGGGGATTTCTTGAGAAAATTGGAGACTCAGGATGAAACGATGCCGAGATTTCTTTGAAATTGGGGATGATGCGGTACCGTGAAAAGGGTTAAGGGTCACTTCATCATTTCATCAATATTGCAGTTATGAATCAGTTGTATGTTGTATGAATTAGTTCTTGTAACTTATATGAATTAGTTGTAATTTATTGTTAAGCTGGTGCGTTAGTATCTGAATAACAGAGGCCATTTGATGTCACTTAATCACGTGAATATTGCAGTATATAAATAAGTTGTAATTTATTGTTAAGTTGGTGAGTTAGTATCTGAATAACAGAAGCCATCTGATGTCACTTAATTAGGTGAATATTGCTAGATATAAATTAGTTGTAATTTATTGTTAAGTTGGTGAGTTAGTATCTGAATAACAAAAGCTATCTGATGACACTTAATCACGTGAATATTGCAAGATACAAATTAATTGTAAGTCATCGTTAAGTTGGTGAGTTGGTATCTGAATAACAGAGATCACAGCCTCCATCTATTCACCGTAATCCAAAAGCGAACTAGAAATATAAAGATGAATGGACAAGGTAGATGTGTAAGCGTTGTCGAATGGTCTGTCAACAGAGGAGCCAGTGGTTTGTTGGCTCGTACTCCGGAGAGCAATAGTTTAAGGAAAATATTTGTCAACAGTTGATTGTTACTGTAAACATCGAATATTCGACGGTGTTCATGATTGGACAAGTATAATTCGCAGTTTCAACTTGGAGATACCTTTCATCACTGTTAGTGACATGTTAAACGATCCCATTCTACGCTAATGGAAGCTGCACTATTTTTTTACTGGAATTAAGTTACCAATTTCTCTTTCCAGTTGTAATTAAAGAATAATTACACAACATTTCTTAACATTGCTGATTAATACTTCAAAGTTTCCGCAAAAAACTGTAACTTCGTTCTGACGTCAGAAGCGAAAATTTTAATTAAGATTGTAAACTTGATACTAGTTAACTTTGCACGTCTTACATATTTAAAAATCAATTTCTACGTGAACATCATTGTTGCCAAATTTATTTTTTGCATTCTACGTAAAGTTAGTAGTCGGTTTTAATCAAAGTTGTACAAAGTGGAGTTAAAATTAGAGCTTATCTTTTCTACAAAGGTACAAACATTTTGGTAGATAAAATAGTCGTCTAATCTCAAAGTGTCGACGCTAAAAACAGCTTTGAAATCGCAGGAAATCAGCAGTGACACAGGGGGTTGCAAAAACCGCGAGCAAGCGGTGACATTTTTTTCCAAAGCGTTCGATAAGTGACCTCGGCGTATTAGGTAGATTACCATCGACCCCCGCATCCGAGCATCCGTATCTCGAACGGTCAGAGAGTCGGTCAATATATTCGCGGCATGGGGGTGGCTCGCAAGGGGTTGCAGGATGTACAGGAGGATCGTGGAGGGCGGACAGGAAGCGGCGTAGGAGTCGAAGGAGGAACAGGAAGAGCGGACAGAGCGAAAGAGAGGGTTTGTACGATCGAGGGGGAGTGGCGCAAACATTTGCCTGCCGCCCGGTAAATTAAAAGCACACAGAGAGGAGAGAATAGAAACGGGAGTAGAGTGAGTAAGTGAATGAACGAACGAGGGATGGGATCGTAGGTGGCCATCGTTTTCTCCTCCGACCTCATCCTCCTCTTTCGACGTCGCACACATCAACCCTCTCTGGCTCGCGTCACTTTCCACCACCGGATCTACGATCGCTTTGCCCGACACTCTTGTGTACCTAGGCCCGCAACAAACTCTAAATTCGATGGAAAAATTGTTCGATTAAGCGCCGTTTGGTCACGTGGCGTCAAAGACGTACCCTTAGTGCCCATATTCGATGCAACCACTTTTCCATTTCATCCTATTCTTGCTTTCCCCGCGAAAAATACCCATTTCCTCATTTCTAGGGGATTCTTTAAGATTTCTGAACGAGTTAATTTAAAGACATAGAAACTTAGAGACCCAGGAATTTATCTGCTCATAGGTGAATCTGGGAATATTCTGATTTAGAAATTTGAGGACTTAGAAATTTAACGATGAGGCCACGTGAAGTCCAGAAACGAGTTCCAACATTTTCAAGTTTTAATAGTTTGCTTCCCTACGTAAACTCATTAAGACCCATTTCGAAAACACATCGATTATTTCATCGCAATTTACTAGACCAATTTTGCCATATTAATGTCCCATAAACAAAATGGTTCCCATTACACCCCTAAAATTTCGAGCGCGTTCGCGCGCATCTTATTTGTTTTTAACGCGGCTCATTAATTATTCTCGCGGTGCACGTGCTCGTGAGCACGATTGATGGCGACACTTCCGGTCACGTGCCGCACTAGAAGCTACATGGAAAGGAGAGGGTCAAACGAGGCTCGTTTATCGGAAGGTGGCCGCGTGCCGACGAGTAATTACGCGCCACCTTACCTCCGTACGTTATTTACATCCAACTTTCTCCGAACGTGTAAACACGTCCACGTCCATTAATTAGAGCCTGTAGGACAAGTATTTATTCGTGGCTGTCATGAAATCTTTCCCACGAAATACTCGGTTTTTAACTAATTCTAAGAATGCGGAGGTGGACAGTGATCTGTGTGTTCGAGATAGACGTTTTGGAAGTTGCAAATTTAAGACTTCAATGATCTTATGAAATCGTGGATCTAAGAATATAGGAACAGGAACAGATTTAGGAACAATTATAATTACAGAGTGGTAATAATTAATATTAACAACCGAGTTTGACAATGATCGAAGGGTGAAACAAAACGAAGTATGTTGAAGAGTAAAGAAAACGTGCGAACGAAAAATGGAGAGAGGTACATACTCGGTTGCTCGTCGGTGTCGCTTTAAATCGACACACAGATACCTGAACATATATCTAAACGAACAACTTGGTATATTTGCCAGACATAAACGGAATGGCTCTGTGCACCATGGGGTTGCGGCCGGATATCTATGCTGCGCGACTACCCTGTAATAATAGGCACTCGCTCAAATATTTCCCTCGCTTAAATATTTGATCTCGTTTTTATACCATTTATTAAAAGCCACAAGTGAAACGCGAGCGCATGCGCTCTTACACGCGAAATACATCGGAGAATTAGGTTGTTACACATCGTACAAACTTTTACGCCATTCGACGGGAAGTGTACAAGTATCACTGGTACACCTCGATGCAACGTAGACTTCATTTGGAGACATACGTAGACATTCTCAAACTTTTATATTTTTCAACCCTTAAAATTTAATTGCTCAGGTTACCATTTTTATTATTTTGAAATTCCTTGATTCTCATAATTTTTGATCTTCAAATCTCTAAATCCATCATCGATTCTATAAGAAAATCTATATACTTATCTTCTCAGGTAAGACTCAGAGTATCCTCACGCGTCCAATAACGTAACTATTTACCGTCGCTCTAGATTGTTAGTTGTCGAGCGTAATTAACGAGACACAAGAGGCATTATTGTGTATTATCTGGCCCCGTAAAACCTTTATTGGGACATAATTTCGGCGAGCACACAAAGCCAACAGTTATTAGAGGGCGGTGAACGCGCGAGTATTTCCGGCGAAGATCTCGAAGCCGGTGTCTCCGTTATCCAACGAACCCCTGTCCCTTCTTTCCTCGTCGAGCAAACATCGCAAGTCGCCTCCTCGCTAATAAACCCGACTTTCGGAGACGTGATTTACACACTAGCAAGAGCACGCTCGCTACAAATAACGCGGACCGCGCTTTTACGACTGGTCCCTATTCACGATATACCGTTGCTAAAGGCGTGCCTCACAATTGATAAGGACGGTATTAAAATCATACCAACAGGTCTCGTTCGGAATTTCTACAATTTTTATATTTCCAAGTGTAACATAAGGGTTGAGTTAACCTCGATAGATAACTATAAATAAATTAATTGTAATTTATGAGTTCTTTCTGGTGGATATGTGATCACATACGCGTACAAGTAGATCAGATACAATTAACACCCAGCTATTCGATCCCCGGTGAAGAGGCAAAAAATTGGGGGTGAGAGAACCGAAGGGATTATTAACTCCGCACGGTGGAATTACTTTTTGACGAATTTCATTTGGGATCGAAATGAATCTTAATTAATCGTGGACCGAAAACTTCAATTAACCTTAAACTGTCGACTTGATGATTCTAACGTCGCGTTGCTTCACTCCGGAGGAAAACACTGGCTTCCGGTAAACGCGGAATTTCGCGGCCTTCGAGGGAAAAACGCGAAGTAAAAAATAGAGGGAACGACGGAAGATCCGGTCTTTGAAGTTCGTCTAGCGGAAGGCGGATGATTGTACGGTGTCTTTGAAGCCGGTTAAACTCGCTCTCGAAAGGGTAAAGTTAAGAGGGACGAGGAGAAAAGGCGAGGTCGAAAGAGGGGAGGAAAGGGCCGCGAGTGAACGAACAGTAAAGCCACCCTTTGAGACGAACTGGTTAGGAGATGAATTCGAACGTCGGATGGAAGAGGGGTTGGGTTAGGTTGGCCGACGAACGGGGGAGGCTACAAACACGGAGATGGTAAAAGTTTATTAATTAGCTGGAATTAAGCGTGGCCAGCCCGTGTTCCCGTGGAACCGAGAGTTCCTCGTCCTCGCAGAAACTCCAAACGGAGGGAAGAAAGCAACGTTCAAGAGAGACACAACTTTTATTCCAGTATATAACCTCTTCCTCTTTCTTTCTCCCTTCCGCTTATATGACCCCGTTGCTAATCGACTCCCATGTAATTCCCTGGTATTTTTCCGGTGTAATTGAATATTTGTTCAAGCTCGATGATGTTGATTCTATGTTAATCGATGCTGATAGACTTCTGGCTTTTTCTTTTTGTTACATCTTTTTTCATTACATTCTTCTTTATATGAAATCTATTACATTCTTCTTTATATGAAATCTATTACATTCTTCGTTACATAAAATATCTTATAGTTATATCACAAATATCTGTTGTCACCTTGTCATGTATTCCTCGATCAGAGTAATTCAATTAGGGGATTTTATATAATAATTAGGGAAGTTAACCACTGTCCGTAATTTGTCCAGCGAAATAGGAAGCATGAGAATCGGTCGGTCGCACGACGTTCTGCTTATTCATATTTAATTCGGCCGACTCGTCAGCCGTGCGTCAAGGGGTGCGAGCGTGAATCGTAGGGGTTGTTCAGCCGGCGGGCAAACGTGGCCCATTATGCCCCGTTTCCGGCCGACTTGCTCTCCTCATTGTCCGCTCATCATCGTCGATAATTCTCGTAAACTGCCCGTCGAACCTTCCCTAACCGTGTAACTTGGTTTTACGCCGACATTTTAATTACCTGTAATGCGACGTTACTGTCGCTGTAATTTTCACTTATCGCTTGCGATTATTCTGACTCGATCGTATTAAGGTACTCGATCGTACTTGGATTCTGGAACGTGTGTGACACGGTTTTAGGACGTATCGATATTGTTAAGTAAGTAGATTGAATTAAGGGTTGATTAGTGCAAATTAATGAAAGTCCCAAAATTAGAATTTTAATTTTCCAAAATTCCTTAAGTCACTAAAGTCATTCTCCAATCTTCTCTATGTCCAAAAATTCTTGAATACCAGAAACACTAATCAGAATCCCGAAGTGGCATAATGCAAAGCCCGAAATCGAGAGTCAATGGTCCCAAATACGTAAGCCGATAAAAACCGTGTCATTGTATCACGGGGATTTGCTCTGCTCAAATTTGCCAAGGGATAACAAGTTTACCTTTTTGGTGGGGTAATATTAAGTGTTTAACTTGTTGTACAGTGTACGAGCAGCTCTAAAAATATTGAACCTAGTTGGAGAAGTCTGATTATTTCGAGCATTTGGAATATCTCTGATCAATTGATGCGTGATGTGTAATCGAAGGAGAATTATCAAGTTGCCAGTGGAAATTGAAAATATTAGGCGAATGTGTAGGTCTTTACTTTTCGTTTACTCCGGAAAATGTCTACAGATGGCGCCAGCGAAGTCACTTCATAGACACCGAATGATAGCATGATCAATACAATATATGATAGAAAATTTACACGCTGTATTATGTGCAATTTATGTGGAGTGACTGTCATTATTTATTTGAAAACTTTGCATAGGTGAACAGAAGGTGAAATGTTTATTGAATATGCATCGATGATAAAAAAATTACTGTAAGATATTTGGACTAAGTTTTTTAGGATCAAAGTTAATAATGCGTTGCAACTTTTCTGTACTAATTTTTATTCTTATATCGCTGTATTCTTTTAGATTTCAACACTTCATCTCCATCTAGATTTCTATAATTCTAGATCTACAAGTCTCCTCCAAACTTCCATACCCAAATTCTCAGGTTTCTATAAGAATCGAAAAAGATAATGCAAGGTTGTCGAATCGTGCATAGAAGGTTTAATGAAGCAACCTTCCTTGGTAGTAAGAAGGTGGTAGGGTTAAATTCATAAAACGTGTACACGCGGCAGGTGATCGCGTCTCTCTTTTTTCGCCGGACCGTATAGCAGCACGGAAGGGTGAATAACGTCGGGGGTTATAGTCCCGTCTTTTCCAAACAAGAATTTGCACTCTCTTCGTTACCATGGCCAGGCGTCTCTGCAAACTGCGCGAACGGTACGGGTAAAGTAACGTGGAGTAACGCAACGTATATACACGGGCTGGGGGTGTATACACCGGGAGAGTCTCGACCAACCCCGGAAGAGGCCAGGAGAGCCGGGATAGAGGAAGACAGGAACAGGAAGAGGGAGGGGTGGCGAAGACGAAGAGAGATTCGCAGGCCCGTGGGTTTGTTTGACTTTACTTGCAGCTATGTAATTGAATATTATACCAGGCTGCCTCGTTGGAAGGGTTGAAAACTCTTACGAAAAGGGAAGGGCTCAGCCCGTAGGATCCGAATGGTGGACCGGAGAGATAGCCCAGGAAAAGCTGGATGCCGCGTTGGAGTGGTCCATAAGAGGAACCAGAAAATTAACTGAAAATCTCACGAAATCGCAAAGGACCTTACTCGTGGCGGTAGGCCAACCACCGCGAAAGAGAACGGGGCTGTTTACCCTTTATTATACTCGCGCATCCCTCTCCACCCTGTCCAACAAACCGCACTCACCCTCTCCTACCACATCTGGAAGAGTATCAACCTCCTTTACCTCCCGCAGACCTTTCCCTCTTCTGGAAAATCTTACTGCAAATTTCAGCTTTTCCACCGGATCGAGCCACCCATCCCCGTTATGGGCGAACGGAGAGATTCGATTTGTCGTTGTTTGCACTGATATCTTCGACAACAGGTTCTAGTTTGTTTAACGCGTGATTACGACGTTCGACTGTTGTCTAAAGTCTTTCATAGCTCTATTACTTTCAGATTTCCTGCTTTACTGTTTATCCTCGGGGTTAAAAGAAGACACTCATTTTCATTTATCGGTGGTATACGAGTGCAATTTTATTAACGATACTAAGACTTCTTAAAAACTTGAACCAAATTACTGAAAAGTATCTTGATAAAAAATATATCTTGATTTTTAATATTTTTACACGATAATGAGGTTTGAGATCTATATGTATCTTCAGGAGCATATCCATAGTTGTTGACCGTATTCCCAAACATTCGAGCAACCCATAATATAAGGACCCAGCGGACTGTTCAGCAGAGCCGCGTGTGCGGAAGGATGGTTGCCGAGTTCCGTAAGAAACAACAGGAGCAAACCAGACAGAGGTTAGCTACAACGACGAAGAGAGAAGGAGCGAGAGGGAGAGAGAGAACATGCCGCAGGATGGTTGGTATACAGTAACGCGTATAGTCCGCTGGTCGATGGTGCGGCCTGTAACGCCCAGCTACTGCGCAACCAATGCGCGAGTCCACCATGTTTAATGCTGCGAATTCGCTCACCCTCCGAGCCAGCTTCACCCTCGTCTCTTCAACCCTCCAGCCCGGTATGCTGGTACCGACCCTAACCTCAGTCCTGCTCGTCCTCCTATCCCTCCTCTCCGTCCAGCCCTTTCGCCCTTCCACCCTTCCTTTCGCTGCTCTTTCGTCTCCGCTCTCCTCTTGCTTTGCTTCTCAGGGTATCTCGGGTCATCCGAATTGCGTCAACTGATTTTTATTTTTGAGGACTGATTTGGAACGATGTGGAACGATGTGGAATGCTTTGTTTATTTGGATGCGGCAGGAACAGGTTAAGTGCAGGGTTAAGATGGTACTTGTCAGTTGACTTAGGCTACGCTGGGATATCACTAGTAGGCCTAGTCATCATTAGGGCATCAATGACACTACTGTATCACTGTTACTATGTCTTCACTGGAGTATTACCAGCTCTAGTGTATCACAAGTATATCATTCTTCTACCTAGCCACTTGTATAGTTATTTCCAAGGCTATTCACTGTACCTATGTTTACTCATAAGCATATCAAAGTTCTCCTTATGTTTTAGATACTCTCTAAATTTTTTCTAGACTCATTCCAAGTTTCTTGTAGTCTCTCCCTTCTTTAAGTCTCCTCTAGGTGCTCGTTAGACTCTCCTGAGTCTATAGTACCCATAGCCCTTGGACTATCTTCGAGCTCTCTTAAAGTTCCTTCAGATCTACATCCCATATCACATCACACGACATCATCATCCTTAAAAAATCATTCTATAAAAATCATTCAAAGCTATACCCAATAAACAAGTAACTGCTCCAAACACTAAAGTTACATCATCCTAAAAAATGCCCAACCCCCGCAAACATCCAAGTTCGCATTAAAACCACAAGAAGGTATAACCTACATTCGAGCAATCCTCAAGCAAACGTTGAGAGCAAAAAGGAAGAATTGAAAAGGGATTTTAAGTGGACGTGGAAGAGTCGGTGGGCGGGGGTTAGGCAACAGCAACGGATGTTATAACGCTGCATAATGATCACCGATGTATTTAGGTATGGTTAGGTCGGGTTATTGACAGAAGGTAGGTTGATGGTGCCGCGTTTGTCGGTTCCGCGAGGAGGGTTGCAAGGAGCGGCAGAGAAGAGGGGATGGGCAGACACAGAGATAGGGTCGTGGGGGTGGATAGAGGGGTGGGATAGTACGGAGAAGCACTAGTAACGAGTATTTGCAGGCCGGCTCGATGCATAGTTAATGATTTGTCAACCGAACCCCCTACTGGACCATGCCGAACCTGACTAGGCCATACATTATAACCAACCAGATACCGGGTGAACCGCGGAAATGCGTCGTCCAAATTCGCCTGTCACTTCCGCTTTACGAAGTACACAGAGCTAATGTTCTTACTTTACATCGTTTTGATGCGGTACACATTTGTGAGGGTAGGTGTGCTGAAAGTATCTGAAGTTCAAGTTACATCAATCTTTAAATTATTTATTTTGAAAAATAGTACATGACAAAGAATATCAGTAGATATTGGGAAATGAATCTAACATGTACTACAAATAATCGTTTAATCCTTAAATTGATTTAATTAATAATTCCTCGAGCATTGAATAATATATCCGAAGCAATGTTGTATCGTGTTTGATATTCAATCAAACATGACGAGATTTTTCCATAACGAGAACGCTAAATTTCGAAATGATTATTAAATCACGAAGTTATCAATTATAAGTCCTCGTAAAACAAAAATAATTTCCCGTTCAACGGGCTTAAAAACTGGACAATGTTGTCAATGAAAACATCGAAATTCAGTTAATATTCTGTTAAATTTGTATCGATAGGATCCGTTCGATTTTCAACGCCGTCGCTCCGTAATGTATATACACATACATATTTTTATTTAAATAAAATTCATCGCGCCCGCGTTTTCGAATTTTTCACGTGGCAAAGTGTAATATAAACAAGCGTTTTAATTATTACGGTAATATGCAATTTAATTTTCGGATCGTGCAGCTTACGTTTCTTGAAATATTTGCATTCTACCTCCATTTTGAATTCACGTTAATCCGTCATTTTCTCTGAACTTCAACAATGTTCTTCCTTTTTCACTGGAAATCCGGATTAATGTAATCCCGTGCAAAACGTACCGTTTATTTTAAAGTTTGTAAACACCATTAACATTGTTTCTGTCCTTCTCTTCTTTTGCGTGGATGAAAGGATCGTTGTTTGAATTATTGCATTTTCGGTTTGAAATTTCAAATTCTCCGTTTCAATTATTGACGACATTCTGTGCAGTACGTAAAATTACTGAGTAGAATAATAACGCGTTGAATTACAGGCTATGGAATTTGAAAGTCGTCGAATTGCAGCGTTGGGGAATTGTAAAATGTCAAATTGTGGCGCGTGGAAGTTGCGACGAGTCGAATTACAGCGCGTAGGAATTCCAGCGCTCCGAGTTCCAGCGCGTGGGAATTGCAACGCGTCGGATTACAGCGCGTAGGAATTGCAACGCGTCGAATTAGAGCGCGTAGGAATTTCAGCGCTCCGAGTTCTAGCGCGTGGGAATTGCAACGCGCCGAATTACAACGCGTAGGAATTCCAGCGCGTCGAATTACAGCGCGTGGGAATTGCAACGCGTCGGATTACAGCGCGTAGGAATTGCAACGCGTCGAATTAGAGCGCGTAGGAATTTCAGCGCTCCGAGTTCCAGCGCGTGGGAATTGCAACGCGCCGAATTACAACGCGTAGGAATTCCAGCGCGTCGAATTACAGCGCGTAGGAATTCCAAGGAGTTGAATTAGCGTGCGTAGGAATTCCAAGGCGTCGAATTACAGCGCGTACGAATTCCAGCGCATCGAATTCCAGCGCGTGGGAATTCCAAGGCGTCGAATTACAACGCGTAGGAATTCCAGCGCGTCGAATTACAGTGCGTAGGAATTCCAAGGCGTCGAATTACAACGCGTGGGAATTGCGACGCGTCGAATTACAGTGCATGGAAATTGTAACGCGTCGAATTACAATCTATGGAATTTTCAACGCGTAGAGTTGCAACGCTAATTGCACCAACCCTCAGCAGTATACCCATATGATTTTCATACCCATGAATTTTCTAAATCCACAACTATTTCTATAGATATTAATTACAAAATTCACCTGGTTAATTCTAATCAAATCACGCATATATACGTTTGATAGGTCCGTGTCACGATTGATCCAGCATTGTCATTCGAGGGTGAAATATACATAGCTTTAATTGATTTGTAGGTTCATGGTTTTCCATATGTAACCATACGATGGTTACGAACAAGGACAAAGTAAACAATCCTAACAACCGGTTAATGGTTGACCACATTATTGAAAAGGACTTGCGGTTTCTTCTAAGGACGACCACCCTGTAGCATATTAGGAAGGGATTGTGGTTTATGGTCATGCTTGGTTCACACGAAACACCATAAAAACCTTTTACGATCCTGGTGCACCCATCGTGGAAAATTTTCGTGCTAACAGCAGAGGACGTATATATATATTTTTAAATTATCAATATTCGTTTATTATTTATTTGCAATACAGAATATTAAATAAATTACCATTGGTTATTTTACTGGAATGGACTAAAAGGAATTACAAATATCAGAGATTACAAACGTCAATTAACCCGTTGACCAAAACCGTGATTAGCAAAGAATGGAAATTAGCACGGAAATACGTGTTTGTCGTAGCTGTTTGTATGTTTGTTAAACATCTGGAGAGACAGTTTGCGCACCGACGGTTTTCATGCAAATCGCCGAAGCAATCGGTCGTTTACACGGCACGAAATAATCTGTGGATGTTAATAATAAAGGCCGTGCACGTTTTCCAAGAATGCTGGAACGATAATCTTCGAGCGACGATTCCGTTAAGGTGCATCAACACCTCGAACGTTGGGTGTACGTCATTAATTAAATGGAAGAGTCGATGGAGTGGTGCGCAGTGGTTAGAGGCTGTAGACAATCTCCAAATATTTGCGAGACCAAATATCTTACCTAAACATCGGAGTGACACGGTAGTTTCTAACCATCACTCTCATCTCTGCGTATAACTGCTTTCTGAAACGTCAAACCTAACTGGAGAGATAACAGCGACACGATTTCAATGCTTCTTCGATACAACCCTCTTGCAAATCTTCAAATTATTTCAGATCTCAATACTTTGGTATAAAATTCAATAGCCGTAAAATTTCACATAATGTGAGTCAACTTTTCAACCCCTACGCGCTATAATTCGACGCGTTGCAATTCCTACGCACTGTAATTCGACGCGCTGGAATTCCTACGCGCTGTAATTCGACGCGCTGGAATTCCTACGCGCGGTAATTCGACGCCTTGAAATTTCTACGCGTTGGAATTCCTATGCGCGCTAATTCAACGCCTTGGAATTCGTACGCGCTGCAATTCGATGCGTTAGAATTCCTACGCGCTGTAATTCGACGCCTTGGAATTCCCACGCACTGTAATTCGACGCGCTGGAATTCCTACGCACTGTAATTCGACGCGCTGGAATTCCTACGCGCTGTAATTCGACGCCTTGGAATTCCTACGCGCTGTAATTCGACGCGCTGGAATTCCTACGCGCGGTAATTCGACGCCTTGAAATTTCTACGCGTTGGAATTCCTATGCGCGCTAATTCAACGCCTTGGAATTCGTACGCGCTGCAATTCGATGCGTTAGAATTCCTACGCGCTGTAATTCGACGCCTTGGAATTCCCACGCACTGTAATTCGACGCGCTGGAATTCCTACGCGCTGTAATTCGACGCGCTGGAATTCCTACGCGCTGTAATTCGATGCGTCTGAATTTCTACGCGTTATAATACCCCTCAAGAATGTCTACAAAATTCAAGAAAAAATAATCCTACCAAACTTACTGCTAAAAAATTTCATTTCACAATTGTTCCTAACAGCGACACATCCTTTTACAGAATAATATCCCTTGACAAATAACAGTCCGTACCATAACAGTCAACAGCTATTGGCGATATTTAACGATAAATTCGAGAAGTTTGTCGAATATCGGTAATCGATTGATAGTTCTCGTGCCAAGGATAGAAACCCCGTCGCGACGGTGGTATGTACCATGGTGTTACATAATTGTTTGCCTCGCAGCATGGGGTAGGCACGCCCCACCTGGCGCTTCCCCTCCATTCATTCGGTGGCCCATAAGACCGTGGGCAAAGGAGCTCACCATAACTTTGCCCGTAATTTGTCACGATTACCAGGAGATTACCTGGTGTCGTTGACAGCCTTTTGGCTACCGTTTCGCAGCCCTGCTGCTCCTCCCTCCGCATCCTTCGTCTTCGATTAAAAAGGACACCATCATTCATTCAACGATTCCGGTGTTCACCGGAAGTCTAACGTTTTCACTCACAGAAACATTATAGACAGTAAGTGTTTATCGTGTTATATTGAATTTGATAGTTTCCAAATTTTATGTAAAAGTGACACTGTATTTGGAGTACATGATTTGTACTCTTTGTACCAATTTATAATTCTAATATTGGTTAGCTTATTTAATCTTAAGCTTCATGCACAGTATTTTTATTGAAGGAGAAAAAAAGATGCGGGAAAAAGTGACAGGTTTTCGAGTAGCCCCGAGCTACTCGCACGATCCGGGCAAATTTCCCGCGTAACGATATGGCTAAACACACTTTCCATAAAGTCGCTCGCGGAGTTCATAGAGCGGCGTGGAACGAGCTGAATGTTAGTATTTTAAGCCTATTTAAGTGTGTTTGTCGTATAATATTGACATCGTGCACACAGCCGAAGATAGCGCTCGTACACGCATGCCCTATCGTTTGCTTCTCTCTCGCGCCACGCCGTTCCCTGCACCCTGTCCTTCTTTCACCCTTCTTTTTCACCCCTTTCTCTGTCTCTCCGTCACCCTATTTTCAAGGGGTTCGCGCGAGATGTATAGAAGTGTACACGTAAGACACACGCACGAGGAAAGAGAGAGAGTGAATCGAATCGCGGTGTATGCTCGGCAAACGCGAAGCGTCCCGACGCCTTCGAACCTTCTGTCATGCAAAAATTCCGTGGTCAAACTTCTTACATTGACAAGCGAAAAGTTGCAAAATTCTCGCGCTGTAATTCGACGCGTTGCAATTCCTATGTGTTGTAATTCGACGCGTTGAAATTCCTACGCGCTGTATTCGACGCGTTGGAATTTCTACGCGCTGTAATTCGACGCGTTGCAATTCCCACGCGCTGGAATTCGGTGCGCTGAAATTCCTACGCGCTGTAATTCGACGCGTTGCAATTCCCACGCGCTGGAATTCCTATGCGCTGTAATTCGACGCTTTGGAATTCCTACGCGCTGTAATTCGATGCATTGGAATTTCTACGCGTTGTAATTCGACGCGTTGCAATTCCCATGCGCTTGAATTCCCACGCGCTGTAATTCGATGCGTTGGAATTCCTACGCGCTGTAATTCGACGCGTTGCAATTCCCACGCGCTGGAATTCGGTGCGCTGAAATTCCTACGCGCTGTAATTCGACGCGTTGCAATTCCCACGCGCTGGAATTCCTATGCGCTGTAATTCCCGCGCGCTGGAATTCCTATGCGCTGTAATTCGACGCTTTGGAATTCCTACGCGCTGTAATTCGATGCATTGGAATTTCTACGCGCTGTAATTCGACGCGTTGCAATTCCCATGCGCTGGAATTCCCACGCGCTGTAATTCGATGCGTTGGAATTCCTACGCGCTGTATTTCGACGCGTTGCAATTTCCACGCGCTGTGATTCGACGCGTTGCAATTCCCACGCGCTGTAATTTGACACCTTGCAATTTCCACGTACAGTAATTCGACTCCTCACAATTTCCACGCGCCATACCTTGACGTTTTACAATTCCCCCATTAACTCTCTTCTAGACGACATCCCGTGGCACACGATACATGGAAACACAATTGTATCGCATATCTCAGGATCAGCCTCAAGATCGTAGTTCACGTGTATCCCATTCGACGGTTTCACCCTTGAAGTTTTCGGCCCTGTCGAAAGGGAAGCAAAAGGGACCGCCTGGCTCGAAGCACGGATTGGATTGGATCGGCTTAACGCTGATTTAAGCCAATCAGCAAACAGCCAGTCACCAGTTCTGAACCTCAACATTGATCTCGTTAGCTCTTTACAAGTTCAATGTTGCGTTCCACGCGCCCTGCGGCACCTCGTACTACAATTCGCTTTCCACGTTTTTCTTGCGAGAATCTGGGATCCTTTAGACCGCGAATCCTGCTACCGGATCTATGGGAAATCGTCTTTATCCTTCGACGTCCCTCGATCTTCTAAATTGATGTTCGGGAACAGTCACGTATTTGTTACATTTACTTGGCGGTCAGTTAGCGGTACTGAACAGGGTGTGTCAAAGAAGTACCTTTTTTTATCAATATTTTTAGATATCCAGAACCTTAGTCAGACCACAAGATCTCTGTACTCTCCAAAATGACAAGAATTAACATCTCATCAAATAGAAACGGCATCAGCAAACAGAGGTTACACTTACATGACTTTTAAAGGAAATTTTTGTTAAACAGAAGGACCGAGTGAAACGTACGTAAAGAAAATTCTTTGCAGATGTAACGTTCAGACATCAAAAGATTCTACGACTACGCTCGGAGCATGGGAACGTTTGATCGTACGGTAGCAAAGAATCGGTCCTCTAATTTACCGAGTGCACGCCGGGAAAACCGTTTCCGCTTTCTTTTCGAACTCGCGGTGAAAGCTGGCAGGAACGCTTTGAGCCAACCTCGAATAAGAGTTTTCGAGTTATTACCTCGTGTTGCACGTGCAAACAGAGGCGAGTCCTAGGTGAAACACGCGGAATGCAACCGACTGCTCGTAACGAAGTGTTAAGTCTACGTATTCCTCTTCCAGTCGTTTCCTGGAACGAAATCGTTTCCTTCGTTTATAGCCATGATCACGTACTGTCATAAAATTGTAAATTATGTAAATGATCAGCAGTCTAATTTTTATTGACGTGTCTTAAGGGTCGTCTGGAGCTTAGTCGGTCAAATGTTCAGGTAAGAGTGGCATATATCCGAACTGAAAGAGGAAGGGTATCCGTCTCGGGTACATCGTTTTGGCGAACGAAGACGAAACGCGTCGGAAAATGGAGACAGGATGGAAATAAAGGAGGTTCCTCTTTTTCTCGTTACTTTTCTCTTCCTGCTCCTTCGTTACCGCGAGACGACTCGCGGACTCTCTCGTGGATGTTATGTGGGTCGTTCTATCCGGCCTCTCGCTTTATCGCGTTCTTACCAACCCCGATCCGTCTCTTTCCCGCTTACTTTCAGCTTCGCAGCCCCCGCCGTCGACGCCATTCTCGTCTCTTCCGTTCCGTTTCGTTCCAAGCTGGCTTGCGAGCCCAACTTGCGTCAATATTTGACTCAAACACGTTAAAACAATACCCAGGCCCCGGAGTAGAGAGTCGTTTCAACGTGCTTCCCAGAATTTTATCTCGCGTCAGAAAACGCCTAACGACTTCCCGCCGCGGTGAATTTCGGCCTGTAGAGGGAGTTTGCGAAGACCCCGGACAGAAACGGGGGGAACCAAAGATCCCGTGTACCTTCCTTTTCAAACCCTCTGTCTTGCTCTCCCCTGTGTCCTTTCCTTTAATTTCATATTTATCTTCGAGTCTTAGCGGTCGCGACCAAGTGGCACGCGATCTTGCTGCTCTTGAACACTACTTTTTATTCAACTACCCTCAATCGATTAGGCTAATTTTTATTATTTGTACGTTTGCTAGAGGGGTATTAATTATAAGATTTTGAAGACGGATTTAATTTGTCGCTATATGGATTAATATATAAAAGTCTCCTTAAATGTCAGACTCGTAACTTCGCCCAAGTAGATGAGTCTCACTCGTCAAATGTACCTAAAGGGTTAACATTGCGATGACTTAACATTCTACAAGTTACTGAGTTTATATTCTTTTAAATTGTGACAAGGTACTACGTCTTTATATGCTAGTGAAGATTTGTCAATTTGCAAAGTACGTGTACATCTCAATTAGGTAACAAGATTCCTCGCTGAGGATTCAACAAATTTTGCAAATATCCTCAAGTGAATGTTTAACGATTCCACGAATTGTGCAAAGATGAAACCTCCAAAACGATTTCCTCTGGCACCTAAGTTTTCTACTTAAAAGGTTGTCCATGTTTATGGTTACAACCGATTTCATTGTGACGTAGAAAAGCTAGCCGGTCATTCATCCGGGCCATTTCTTGGCCATCGTACGGCATTTAAGCAGAGTTTACCAGGGCGTATCGTCTCGCTGAATGGCCGTGTAACGTATTGCAAACATTTTACCGTTGCCGGCGTGCGGCAAACAAGGACAGAATGGTTAGAGACGGGGGGTCAGGATTTCGAACTGGTAGGACATTGTGCCTAATGTTTGGACATGTGTTCCGCTACGGTCACGCCTTTTGTTATCATATTCTATGCATGTTTGCCCGCTTAAAATGTTGTTTTAAGCGCTTGCGCCACGACAACAAGCGGGACGATCCGTCGACCTTTTTTCGCCAGGAATTGACACGCGCTTCCCCGTCAATGGAAATCTCTCGCCATCTTATTCTTTCGCTCAAGATACTTGCCCTCGTATTCCGGCTACGTACTCAAGTGTCTCTGTTGGATCTTCATTCGTCTGTCAATCATTTTTCCACGAATTTTTATGCCAGGACAGTTTGCAAAACCTCTGAGAATACTGTCACACGTATTTTACTCTTTTTTATATATACA